>NW_006408761.1:4055752-4069209 GCF_000296735.1 Chrysochloris asiatica
GTGGGACCCTACCCAGAGAAGCAGCGACACCAGAGATGGACAGAGATGATGACATGGAGAGATAGAACAGCTGAGAACTCTAGACTCATGGAAAGAGAAAGGCTGTGTGCTGGCAGCCAGAAGGCAGGCTTGCAGAATGTGCCCTTTGGTTGTTTAAATGATTATATATTCCTGAGTGTTTCTGTGTACATAAAAGAAAACAAACAAACAAAAACAAAACAAAATAGAGGGAATAGAAGCAAATGATGATGCATAGAAGGGATTGTAATCATTGCAATGAAACAAAACATGATAGGATAAGTGCAAAACTGATGTTCTTTCATGTAAACCGTCACTCAATTCATAATAAAAGCTTTTTCAAAAAAATGTATAAGCTATTCAGAATTTTCGTTAAGTTAGCTTAGCATGTGTCAAGGACTTAGGTCTGTGGTGAATTCAGCTACAAGTGGAGTCTGTGACAATGTGGTTAAAAGAATAGTCAGTACTTGGCCAACTGATTAGAAGAGATCCATATCTGTGCCCATTACAAAGAGACGTGACCCAAGGGAATGCATAAATCAATGGACAATATCATTAATATCACATGCAAGTAAAATTTTTCTAAAGATAATATAAAACTGACAGAGGTTCAAGCCTGTTTCAGAAGAAGACATGCAATGAGGGACATCATTGCTGATGTCAGATGGATCTTGGCTGAAAGCAGAGAATATCAGAAAGATGTTCACCTGTGCTTTATTGATTATGCAAAGGCTTTCAGTTGTGTGGATCATGAAAAGCTATGGACAAAATTGTGGAAAATGAGTATTCCAGAACACTGCATTGTGCTCATGAGGAATCTGTACATAGACAAAGAGGCAGTTGTTGGAGCAGAACAAGGAAATACTGAATGGTTTAAAATTAGGAAAGATATGCACCAGGGTTGTATTCTTTCACTATACTTATTCAATGTACATGCTGAACAAATATTCTGAGAAGCTGGGTTAATATGAAGTAAAACATCACATCAGGATTGGAGGAGGTCTCATTAACAACCTGCGATATGCAGATGATACAACCTTGCTTGCTGAAAGTGAAGAGGACTCAAAATACTTACTGATGAAGATCAAAGATCACAACGTTTGGTATGGGTTGCAGCAGAAGGGAAGCCTTCTTCATATCAAGGACCAACCTTGCCTCCTCAGTATACTGGGTTGATAGAGATGGATAACTTAGACTTTGGCTATCAAAAGTGGGGAGCTATGAAGTCATGAAGTGGCTGGCTTACAAGGTTTTATGAGAGTGCTTAGTGTCAGAATGAAGTGGGGTAATATAGACTCCCCGCTGAACCCCACTGAATAGTTTTCCTTTTGTCAAGACAGGTGTGATAATGATGGGTATAGGATTTTATGATTGAATTGTGAGTAAATGTTGTCAGTAGTAATGCTGATTGTCACAATTGTAAATGGAGAACAGTTGTAACTTAAAGGGGGAGCAGTTGATCTGTCATTTCAGGAACAGAGGACCCTAGGACTATCAAGAGAGAAGAGCATGAGAGGAGTGAGGGATGCTAACCAGAAAAACAGTGACAACAGGGATGGTGGCAGAGGCTATGGCATAGAGAGACAGGACAGCAGAGGGCTCTAGGCCAAAGGTCTGAGAAAGGCAGTGTGCCGCACGCAGGATTCTGGATTTCAAAATGTGCCCTTTGGGCATTTTTGTTGAATATAAAACTGACGATCTGCCCTGTAAACCTTCCCTCACTCAGTTAACCGTATAAGTTAAAAAAAAAAAAAAGCTAGCTGATAGCTAAGAGATATATACTCTTTTAATTGACAAGTTTTATACTTTATGTTCTTAAAAATGATTAAGACAAAAACAAAAACTAATCAAGTCATATTTCAGTTGGCAATGTGGTTGTCATGAGGTCAGAAAGCCTGTCTTTCTCACAGTTGTCTTTTGTAAGCACACTGGATAACAAATGTTCTGATCAATTGCCTCCTAAAGAAAAGGCCACATATTTAGGTTCCCAATTCCAGACATTCTTTCTTCAGTGTCTTCCAAAGTTTATTCTGGTACTAAACCAAAAAAAGTTTGTGGGCTCAAACTAGTAGGAAGTAATTAGGCATTGATGGACTGTACCGTCTGCTGGCATTTTGGAGCATGAGGGCCTTGGAGCTGAGATCTTAGATCCAAAATTCAGTATGGCAGACCACCCACAAGATGAAATATTCTGACAACCCTCAGGAAAATACCTACTACCACAAACCAAGTCACAAATTAAACTAAGGATGGATTTTCATTAATAACAAACCTCTCTCTAAACACACACACTCACATGAACAACAACATATATGGATATATAATTCAGCATTCTGTCTTTGATTGCCTCTTGAAAATTACTAAACTAGTAAACAAGACTTATTTATAATAATGGTTCCATAAAACTGGTTGTACACCAGGTGTCATAGAGAGAGATTAACCAGGATAACAGAAGGATGTCAAGATGAAAAAGAGAAGTTCAAGAGCTTAGCATTTTTGTAGGTGAGAAAAGAGACACCATTTAAAAAGCATATACATATCATTGTTGTTGTTGTTGTTAAGTGCTATCAAGTCAGTTCTGACCCATAACAAGCCTGTATAGGGTTTCTGAGGAGTGGCTGATGAGCCTGAACCACCAATTATGCGGTCCAAACCAATCTTGCACTCCAGCACATTAACCCACAGCACCATGCCAGGACTCCATAAACATCATGTTGTTGTTGTTGTTGTTGTTAAGTGCCATCGAGTCAGTTTCAACTCACAGTGACACTATATAGGATTTCCAAGGAGTGGCTGGTGAGTTTGAACTGCCAACCTTGCCATTCAAACAGACCTTGTGATCTAGCACTTTATCCTGCAGTGCCACATCAGGACTCCCTATAAATATCACAGAGACTCTTTATTAAGTACATATTAGGAGTAAACACAAGACAGAGCACACGGGTGAGGAAAACTATTGATATGATGCCATAATACTATTCTATTTCCAAAGTTCTATTTCCACATGGTGACCTTTTATTGGGCACAGAAAACAAGAGTCTCCTCCCATAACCACTACTGATGGCAACAGTGCATCATATGTGCTATTTCAGATAGGAAAGAATACTCTTAGAGTATAACATCACAACCAGGGGACCATTAAGGGGCATACTCTGGAAACTTCCTGAAAGGGCCAGCTGGTGGAAGTGTTCCAACACTTTAAAATATACTGTTTCTAACTCTGGCAGTTCAGTTGTCAGAGGTGCATGAAGTACTCAAGAAAAATGAAATCTGAATATTTAAATTTAGGCACAAGATAAAATTAAGCTCTGCTTGGCTGGAGTCATTCACAGGCAAAAAGTCTTCAGATTCCACACTCTACAACAGCGTGAAATTATAAAGAAAATATGTTTCACACATTGATGATGGTTTTGTCTTATTTGTTTGATGCCATTGAGTCAGTTCCCACTCATAGAGACAGAGTGCAGAACAGAACAAAACACTGCCCAGTCTTACACCATCCCCTCAATCATTACAGTTAAGTCCATTGTTATAGCCACTGTGCCAATTCATCCTTTTTAGGGTCTTCTTATTTTCACTGAACCTCTATTTAACCAAACATAATGTCCTTCTCCAAGGACAGGCCCCTCCTGTTAATATGTCTAATGTACTTGAGATGAGTTCTCACCAACTTTATTTCCAAGGAACAATGTGGCTATTCTTCTTTCCAGATAGATTTGTTCACCTGGGAGACATCAGGCAAGTGATCAGGTCCCCTCAGAGCAAACCCCCTTCCAAGAAAAAACTCAATGGGAATATACACTCTGATTGGTGACCATGTTCATCACCAATAAGGGGAAGTGAGGGAAAAACAGCAATGAAGCTGCGAGCTAAGCCCTACAATGTTCAGTAGACTCCTATGAACCAGGGTGGAGACATGGTTGGCCAGCAGTGTGGCAAGACCTGGGGACTCTTGGGCCCAGAGTCAGTGACATAGCCACAGAAGACTAGAGTGGAAAGTGAAGCATCCAGCTGATAAGAACAGAGGGCATATGCATAAGAACACCCACACTTTCAGTTAATACCCACTTGGCCTGGCTTTAATGACTGGATGATCAGAGCTCAACTAGGAGAAGAAGGAAGAGGAAAAAAAAAAGAGTATTCTGATACAACTGATGAACTTGACCTACACCTATGGATGTAGTAGTTCAAAAGAAGGAACAAATCTTTATAGCAAGGATACTTCCCACCCCCTCCATACACAAAGTAGACAGGGATGGGCAACTTGGACTTTGGCTACTCAGAATTGCGGGGAGAGGCTACAAAACAAGAAGTGACAGGTTTCTGAGGCATGGAGGGGATTGTAACCATGGCAATGAAATGATATACAATAAGATGAATATAAAGCTAATATTCTCCCATGAAAAAAAAGATAGATTTGTTCATTTTTCTGACTGTTGTTTTTGTTAAGTGCTGGCGAGGCAATTCCAACTCATAGTATCTCTGTGCAGGGTATCTGATGAGCAGCTGGTGGGTTTGAAACACCAACCTTGTGGTTCACAGTCCAGTGCTTATCCTACAGCGCCACACCAGGAATCTTGCAGTTATGGTATATGCACTATTCTTCATCAACACTATTATTCAAAGACATCAATCCTTCTTTGGTATTCCTTATTCATTGTCCAGTTTTCACATGCTTATGAGGCACATGCTTGTCTTCAAGTGGATGAAGATAGTATACATATATAATTCAAGTAGAATTACAATAATCACTGTAAGGAGAGTATAAAGTGTTAAGAATGCTCAAAGGTGGGCAAGGTATTGGCTTTTTGCTTTTGCCATCCTTATGAATATGTTGTTGTTGTTGTCAGGTGCCATCGAGTCGGAACTGACTCATAGCGACCCCATGCACAGCAGAACGAAACAATGCTCGATCCTGGGCCAACCTCACCACCGCTGCCACTCCCGAGTCCATCAATGATGCCACCTGGCCGATCCATCTCATTGGAGGTCTTCCTCTTTTTCTCTGACCCTCCACCCTACCCAGCATGACATCCTTCTCCAACGATTGTTTCCTCCGGACTACATGTCCAAAGTAGGAGAGACGAAGCTTAGCCATCCTGGCCTCCAAGGAGCACTCTGGCTGCACTTCTTCCAAAACAGATCTATTGGTTCTTTTGGCAGTCCATGGCACCCTCAGTATTCTCCTCCAACACCACAACTCAAAGGCATCAATTCTTCCACAATCCTCCTTATTCACTGTCCAGCTTTCGCATCCATGTGAATATAGCATACATAATATAGCATACATAATTTAATCTTTGAGAATATCAAGATACCCAAACTCAATATTATTAAATTAATAATAGCATTTGTTTTAACTATGCATAAAGTGTTATTCAAGGAGTGCAGTGATTCTGTAGGATAAGCAATAGACTCTGAAACACAAGGTCGGTGGTTTGAGACCACCAGTCACTTGTTGGGAGAAAGGTGGGACTTTTTGCTCCCACAAAGATTTAAAACCTTGGAAACTCTATACGGGGTCACTATGATTCAGAACAGACTGGATGGCACTTAAAACAGCAGTAGAGTGATGTTCATAGACATTATTGACTATATAATAGTTCTCATATTTGGAATGCCCCTTTGTATATATTTTTAATTAAAAAATGGAAACTTCCAGAAATTCAAGCCATGGATGTGGAAATAGGGATATCAGAGACATCTTGGCTGAAAGTAGATAACAGAAAGATGTTTGATTGTGCTTTATTGACTGTGCAGAGGCATTTGACTATGTGAAGCATGTTGTTGTTGTTGATAAGTGCTATCGAGTCGGTTCTGACCCATAGCGACCCTGTACAGGGTTTCTGAGGGTGTAAATCTTTATAGGAGTAGAAAGCCTCATTTTTCTCCCACGGAGTGGCTGGTAGTTTCGAACCACTGACCTTAAGGTTCACAGCCGATTCCTAACGACTACACTAGTAACCTATAAATAACATTGTAAAGAATGAGTATTCCTACTGAGGAACACGTAAATAGTCCAAGAGGCAGTCACGGAACAGAACAAAGGGATACTTAAAGGTTTTAAATCAGGAAAGATGTGTATCAATGTTATGCCCTTTCACCATATTTATTCAATCTGTATGCTGAGCAAATAATCAGAGAAGTTAGATTATGTGAAGAAGATAATGGTATCAGTATTGGAGGAAGACTCATTAACAACCTTCAATATGTAGATGAAACCATGCTTGCTAAAGGCAAAGAGAACTTAAAGATCAAAGACCACCATCTTGATTATGGATTGCACCTTAATGTAAAGAAAACAAAGTTCCTCACAGCTGGACATCCTGATAAGTGGAGAAAAGATTGAATGTGTCAAAAATTTCATTTTGCTTGAATCCACAATCAACACTCATGGAAACAGTAGAAGAAAGAGAGAAAGAGAAAGAGAGAGAGAGAGAGAGAGAGAGAGAGAGAGAGAGAGAGAGAGAGAGAGAGAGACAGAGAGAGACAGAGAGACAGAGAGACAGAGAGAGACAAAGAGAAATAAAGGAAAGAAGGAAGGAAGGAAGAAAGAAAAAAAGGACATATTGCATTAGCCAGATTTTCTGCACAAGACTTCTTTCAAGTGTTGAGTAACAAATATATCAGTTTTAGAACTAAAGGGCTCCTGACCCAAGCATGGTATTTTCAATAGCATGTGAATGTTGGACAATGAATGGCAGAAGAATTGATGCATTTGAGTTCTGGTGTTGAAGAAGAATATTAAAAGTACCATGGATTTCTGGAAGAATAACCACATCTATGCTGGAGGAAGTATAGACTGAATGCTCCTTAGAAGCCAGAATGGCAAAACTACTTCATCTATCATACTTTGAACATGTTATTGAAAGGGACAGTCTCTGGAGAAGAACATCATGCTTTGTAAAGTGGATGGTCAATGAAAAAATTTAAATCCCCAATGAGATTAATTGGCACAATAGTAGCAGCAATAGGTTAATTGTAACAACCATTTTGATGATGGTGCAGGATTGCCCAGTGCCTTGTTCTATTGTCCATAGTGTCACTATGATTTGGAATCAACTTGACAGGACTTAGTAACAACACATATTCATTTTACTTTTTATTTAGTTTTTCAAATATTTTTGAATGAATGAAGTACTGGAAACAGGACACAAGCCAATGGAATAACTGATTCCAAAGTATTTTTGCTGTTGTTCATCCAGACAGGCTTTCTTTCTAAATTATTAGTCTCCAATTTTGCTGCACATTATAATCATCCAGAAAGCTAGAAAAAGTACTGATACCTGGGTTCCATACAGTCTGAACATAAGCATTTTTAAAGTTAATTAGATAATTGATTCTACTGTGCAAAGTTGGTAATCATTTTTAAACACATCTTTTTAAGAAAAAAATATAGAAGTTCCTATTTGCTAGGCATTGCTTTCAACAATGAAAACAGAAGTACACCATCTTACTTTATTTTAGCATCCTAAAATAAAGTAAGATGGTGTACTTCTAGATCATCTGTATACAATTTAACACTTTTAAGCATTTGGGCTTTGTGAATGCAAAGGATAAGTAGGGAAGTTAGAAGACTCTTCAATGTTTTAAAGGTAATATCTCTACCAAAAGGTGGTGGTGATGGTATACTGTGGAGTTGGTTCCGATTCATAGCAACCCTGTACAGGGTTTCCGAAGCTGTAAATCTTTAAGGAAACAGAAATGCTCATCTTTTTCTTGTGGAACAGCTAGCAGTTTTGAACTGCTTGCCTTGAGGTTAGCAGCCCGCCTCATAACCACTATGCTACCAGTGCTCCTTTAACCAAAAAGGTTTGTTTCTGTTAAGTGCCATTGAGTTGGTTCCTACCCATAGGGGCCCTGTATAGGGTTTGCCAAGAGCGGCTGGTGAGCTTGAACCACCAACTTTGCAGTTCAAATGGCTTTGCAGCCTGGCTCATTAACCCACAGCACCACACCAGGACTTGTTGTTTTGGTTTTGTTAGGTGCCATAGAGTTGGTATCAAATCATAGCAACCTTATGCACAGCAGAACCATTGATGGCCACTTGGCCAATCCATCTCGTTGGAGGTCTTCCTCTTTTTCTCTGACCCTCCACCTTACCAAACATGATATCCTTCTCCAGTGACTGGTGGTCCTTCCTGACAATATGTCTGAAGTATGAGAGACGAGGTTAAGCCATCTTGGCCTCCAAGGAGCACTCTGGCTGCACCTCTTCCAAAACTAGAAACATTAATGTGAACAGAACCAGCATTGCTGTTTTTTTGTAACATGCCACAAAATATAGAGGGGGTTACAACTCATAGCAGCCCTGAATAGCAGAGTGACTGGTGTGTTTGAACTGTCAACCCTGATATTAGCAGTCTTGTGCTTATACTACAGTGTCATACTAGGGCTCAGAGTCAGTATTGTTGTTAAGTGCTGTCGAGTTGGTTCTGACTCATAGTGACCCTGTATAGGGTTTCAGAGGAGCAGCTAGGAATTCGAACGAACTTTGAGGTTTGAAGTGACCGTAACAGTCTAGTGCATTATCCCACAGCACCACACCAGAACTCCAGAACCCATATTTGTTGTTGTTGTTAGGTGCCATCCAAGTTGGTACCAACCCAAAGTGACAATTGTGCACAGCAGAATGAAACACTGCCCGATCCTGAGTAGCGTTTTTGCCCATTGATGCTGCCACTTGGCCAATCCATCTTGTTGGGGGTCTTCCTCTTTTTCTCTGAATCTCCACCTTACCAAACATGTTATCCTTCTCCAGCGACTGCTCCCTCCTGACAAGAACCTATATTAGTTAATGATAATTATTGTATAAGTCTTCCTGTACTAAAATGCATGTGTGATTAGGTACAAAGATAGTTACTTGTTTTAACAATTTTCCAAATGTCTTAAGTAATGTATCTGTGAAACTTTGAAATGTTGTTGTTAAGTGCCATTGAGTAATAGTTGCATCTAAATTCTAGGATCCTCTATCCATACCTGAGTCTGATCTAGAAGTTCCCAGCAGACCTATCCACTGTTACTCCCTTTTATCTACTGCAGCACATTTGGATCAAATGTGTAGTAACTTCATACTAGTAAATTTATTGTCCAGCTTACAAAAAACCCACATGAAAGGAGGGAAAATCTGAAATTGCAATGTGGTCACTGTCAACTCAGCCAAAACTAACTCTTTGATATCTTTATGTTCTTAACATCTGCATTTTGCTCAGTCTCTAGTGTAGTAGGAGAGGTAATAGACGAGACAGATGAGAAAAAATGGAGGAAAAACAGTTCTCTAAAAACAATATAATAAATTATTATAATGTATCTTCATTAATCATGCTCAGCTATGGTTCCAATTATTTATTTTTCAGTGGAGGTTTCAGGGTGAGTGAATGAGGGTTCTTTTTAAGTTGCTTTATGATTCTTTAAAAATCTGGGATGAAAAAAATTCTCAGGCCTTAGTACTGAGATCTTTATTGACTCTTCATTCCTACTGAAGCCAAGAAGAATACACATCTAGAATCTACAAATTCATTTTCATTGGCGAATGGGATTGAGTCATCGTCTCTTCACAACAAAGTAATTTGCTTCTATTTTCTTTTTTGTATTTTAGAAGTAACATTATTCCATGATGTACAAATAGCTTAAAGAAATACCTACATAGAATTTATTTCAGCAGTAGAAATATAATCTGCATGTGTACTACCTAAACCAAAGTCCCTATAAAGTAGAATGGAAATGTTTATTTCAGGCTCAGTGCAACTTATATCTTGAGTTCTCATAGTGTTTTACATCAGACTTCAGATTCTAGTCAAAACATGACTTGAATAGTTTGAACATAGCCCTTTCTCCTATGTTGGCTGAGGGTGGCCTTGTCTGAATCCCACAAAAGATGAATGTCTGAGATTCTGAAGGTTTCTCTCTGTAGTTTTAAGACAGTCCACACTTCCTTAAAGATAGTGCCAAATTCATCAAACTTTTCATAAGTGTAACCTAAATCGTAGTCTGTTCCCAGAGTCAATCACCAAACTAAACTCATCTTGTTCAAATGTATAATTTCATTTGTAAAATAGACTGCAATTGGCAAAGGATCAGTAACATTGGGCACTGGTACACAGCATATGAGACCAAAACTGGGGATAGGTACGGGCTTCACAGAGGTGGACCTTGAAGTGAGATTGCAGTCCCAGAGTGGTTAAAGGAAGAGAAGGTAAACCATAGCTGGTAAAGCTAGGTGTGTTTTTCTTGTTGATGTTGTTGCTTAATTCTCTATTTTCTTCCATTGGGAAAGCTGAAGGACCAATAATCATTAATGCTATTAGCACCCCCAAGTACCTCACAACTATTATAAATAGAAGATAAGTTTCATTTGGCTGAAATTGAAAAGGGGAAAACATAAGGTCATAAGTATAGAGACATGGCTTTGGAAATGGGATAGAGAATGTGATTCCTGTTCAATCTCAGGATGGGGTGACATGTGAAAGCTACCTAGAGCTTTGGAACAGATGATATATCCAAAAGTTGAAAGGAGTGAGGCCCTGCAATTCTGTTTCATCACATCTGGTGACCACATGTTTTTGTCATACTTTGGGATACAGAAGCAAAAGCTTTTTACATATCTTTATTTATTGAATATATTCAGCATTTTGAAAACGCACATTCATTATGACAACGTTCTCATAAGAAAACAAGAACTCTATACTTGGAGATCTGCTATCATTTGGGCTAACAACTTTTCCTCCTCTTTCCCCCCTTCCTTCTTATCAATATCTTAACCACAAACTGAAAGTAAATAGAGTCAGGAAGGTAAAAAGCAAGGGAAATAATGTTTTAAAAATAAAAGACCAATCTTGATGATAGAAAATCAGATCAATTAAAAATAAATGATCATAAATAGCTATAATTAACAAGAAAAATACCCTTAAACATAAATAAAATTAAAATTATATAAGGAGAACTCCATAAGCAAAAAAAAGTTGTGGAAAAATTCCCATTATCTTTTAACTCAACATTCTGAAGTCCCCTTGTAAGGTAAAACAGAAGCTAAACAAGTTGTCATACGAAATGTGAGGAAAAGCAAGAAGGAACTTCAATGACCACATAGTTGTTTGTTGCTGTTTTTAGGTGCCATTAAGTAGGTACCAGTTAATAGCGACCCTATGCCTAACAGAACAGGCCCTGCACCAACCTCAATATCATTGCTACATTGGCACCCATTGCTGCTGTCACTGTGTCAATCCATCTCATTGGGGGTTTTCTCTTTCTCCAGCCCTCCAATTTACCAAGCATGATATCCTTTTCTAGGGACTTGTCTCTCCTGATAATATGTCCATGGTATGAGAGACAAAGTTTCACTGTCCTGGCTTACAGGGAACATTCTGTTTGTACTTCTTCCACCACAGATGGTTTGTTCTTTTGGTAGACCACGGTACTTGTAATATTCTCCTTCAACACCATAGCTCAAATGCATCACTTTTTCTATGGTCTTCCTTATACAATGTCTAACTTTCACATGCATACGACATCACTGAAAATATCATGACTTGGGTCAGGTGCACCTTAGTCCTCAAGCTAACATCTTTTCTTTTCAACACTTTAAAGAGATCTTGTGAGCAGAGGTCTTGCTGTTTGATTTGTTGACTGCTGTTTCCTTGACGGTTGATGATTGATCCAAGCAAAATGAAGTTTTTGACAACTCAATCTTTTCTCTGTTGATGTTATTTATTGGTCCAATGGTGAGGATTTTTTATTTCTTTACCTTGAGGTACGATCCATAATGAAGGCTGTGGTCTTTATCAGTATTTTAAGTCCTCTTCCCTTTCAGCAAGCAAGGTTGTATCACTTGCATATCAAAGGTTGTTAATGAGTCTTCCTCCAATCCCTATGCCACGTTTTCCTTCATATAATCCAGCTTCTTGGATAATTTGCTCAGCATGAAGATTGAATAAGTGACAGAATACAACACTAGTGCACACTCTTTCTAATTTTAAACCATTTGATGTTTCCTTGTTCGGTTCTAACAACTGCCTCTTGGTCTATGTACAGGTTTTTCATGAGTACAAATTAGTGTTCCAGAACATTCATTCTCCACAATGTTGTCCATAGTTTGTCATGATCCACACAATAGAAAGCCTTTGCATAGTCAATAAAGCACAAGTAAACATCTTTCTGGTATTCTCTGATTTCAGCTGAGATCCCTCTGATGCCAGTAATGATATCCCTTGTTCCATGTCCTCTTCTGAATCTGGCTTGAAAAACTAGAAGTTCTCTGTCAATTAATAGTTCTAGCTGTTTTTGAATTATTTTTAGCAAACTTTTGCTACATGGGCTATTAATGATATTGTCTGATGATTTCAAAATTCCATTGGGAACTTAACAACAACAAAAACAGCCTCTCTTTGGAAAGGGCATAAATATGGATCTCTTCCAGTCAGTTGGCCAGGTTGTTCTCTTCCTAATTTCTTGGCAAAGATGAGTGAGTGCCTCCAGTGCATATCAGTTTGTTGTAAGATTTCATTTGTATTCCATCTATTCCTGATGCCTTGTTCTTTGCCAATGCCTTCATTGTACCTTAGAATTTTTCCTTCAGTGTCATTGCCTTTTGATCATATGCTACCTCTTCAAATGGTTGAATATCAATCATCTTTTTCTGGTACAGTGATTCTGTGTATTCCTTCCATCTTCTTTTGATGTTTTGTGCTCATTCAATATTTTGCCTGTTGTTGTTGTTATTAAGTGCCGTCGAGTCGGTTCCAACCCATAGCGACCCTGTATAAGGTTTCCAAGGAGTGACTGGTAAGCTTGAACTATTGACCTTGTCATGCAAACTGACTTTGCAGTCTAGCACATTAACCCACAGTGCCACACCACCACTCCTGCAGAATCCTTCAGTATTTCAAGTCGAGGCTTGAATTTTTTTCTTTACTTCCCTCAGCTTGAGGAATGCTGGGTGTGTTCTTTCCTTTTGGTTTTCTAACTCCAGGTCTTTGCACATTTCATTATAATATTTGACTGTCTTCTTGAGCTGCCTTTTGAAATATTCTATTCAGCTCTTTTACCTCCTCATTTCTTTCATTTGGTTTAGCATCTGTATGCTGGAGAGCAAATTTTAGAGTTTCTTGTGACATCCATTTTGGTCTTTCCCTTCTTTCTTGTCTTCTTAATGACCTTTATTTTTCTTCCTGTATGATGTGCTTGATGTCATCCCACAACTTTTCTAGTCTTAGGTCTTTAGTATCTAATGCATCAAATCTGTTCTTCAGATAATCTCTAAATTTAGGTGGTATGTATTCAGCATCATATTTGTCTCTTGTGAACTTGTCTTAATTTTTTCACCCTCATCCTGAATTTGCATATGAGTGATTGATGGTCTGTTTCACAATCTGTCCCTGTCCTTCTTTTGGCTGATGATATGGAGCTTTTCTACTGTCTCTTTCCACAGATGCAGTCAATTT
>NW_006408761.1:4069413-4071764 GCF_000296735.1 Chrysochloris asiatica
TTGGTAGAATTCTTTAATTTCATCATTTCTGGCTTTAGTCATTGGTGCATAAATTTGAATAATAGTGGTATTAAGTGGTCTTGTAGGCATATGAATATTATCCTATCACAGACAGCATTATACTTCATGACTGATATTGACATGTTCTTTTTGATAATAAATACAATGCCATGCCTCTTCAATTTATCATTCCCAGTCACATAGTAAACCATGTGATTGTCAGATTTAAAATGGCCAATGCCAGTTAATTTCAGCTTCCTAATGCCTAAGATATCAATTTTTATGTGTTCCATTTCATTTTTGACAACTTCCAATCTTCCTAGATTCATACTTAATACACTCCATGTTCTAATTATTAATGGATGTTTACAATTGTATCTTCACTTTGAGTTGTGCCTCATCAGAAAATTATGATCCTGATGGCTCTACTCCATTTGTGTCATCCTTGGTCAACTCAGCTTGGAGGTGGCAGCTCTTCTCTAGTCATATTTGGAACGCCTCCCAATCTGAGAAGCTCACCTTCTGGCACTATATCTGACAATATTCTGGTGCTCTTCATCATGTTTCAATATTCAGTATTCTGGTGCCAACTGTGTCCCACTACTATTCATATGGTTTTTACTGACTAAATATTTGGAGGTAGTTCATCTCTACTTTTCAGTTTGTCTTCATCTGGAAGCCCAGCTGTACACTGTGGGTGACCCTGCTGTTGTTTAAAATACCTGTGGCATAGCTTCCAGAATCACAGCAACATGCAAGTTACCACAGTACAACAAACTGACAGATGAGTGGTAGATTGTTGTTGTTAGGTTTGGTCAAGTAATTTCCAAGTCATAGCTCTGGTAGTGTAGTGGTTACGAATCAGGCTGCGAACTGCAAGGTCAGCAGTTCGAAACTGCCAGCTGTTCCGTGGGAGAAAGATGAGGCTTTCTGCTCCTGTAAAGATTTACAGCCTCGGAAACCCTGTACAGGGTCGCTATGAGTCGGAACTGACTCCACAGCACATAACAACAACAAGTGACTCTGTACAACAGAAAGACACACTACCAGATTCTGTGCAGTCCTCACTATTGTTGCGATGTTTGAGCCCATTGTTGCAGCTGCTATGTTAAATCCATTTAATTGAGGGCATTCCTTGTTTTCACTGACCGTCATCTTTACTAAGCAAGATGTCCTCTTACAGAATCTGGTCCCTTTTGATAACACGTCCAAAGTACATGAGAGAAAGTCTTGCCAACCTCTTCTCTAAGGAGCATGTTTGCTGTTCTTCTGGCAATTCATGGTATATTCAATATTCTTCACTAATACCATAATTCAAATATACCAATTTTTTTTCTACTCTTCTTTAAGAAGCCCTGGTTGCGTAGTAGATTATGAGAAGCCCTGGTTGCGTAGTAGATTATGAGCTGGCTGCTAACTACAAGGTCAATACATACAAGGTCAATAACTACCAGTTGATGAACAGGAGGAAGATGAGATTTTTCTGCTCCTCTAAAGATTCACAGCATTGGAAACCCTATACAGGGTTGCTATAACGCAGAACCAACTTGGTGGCACACAACCACCATCGTCTTTACTCTCCTTTATTTATGGTCCAGTTTTCACATGTACATAAAACAATTTAAAAAACCATGGCTAGAATTAGGTATACGTTAGTCTTCAAAACCACATCTTTTACTTTTTAAACCTTTAAATAATTATTTTGTAGCAGATATGCGCAATGCAATATGTCAATTGGTTTCATGACTACTGCTTCCATTGACATTGAGTATGGATCCAAGTGAAATGAAATCCCTGACAACTTCAATCTTGTTTCCATTTATTATGATGTTGGTTGTTCATCTAGTGTGAGGAAAAAATAGTAATAGATCCAGTAAATGATTAAAAGGACAGCAAAAGCATCCTTAACATATTTAACACAGACTTTTGAGACTGTTAGGAGATTGATTTGGATAAGGCATTAATGGTCATGCAAAGGATATATTTAATAATCCTTATTATTATTCCCGAGGCATCCTAAACTAGTCACATAGTTAAACAAAATAGAAGGAAATTTTTCTATAATATAAAAGATAATCAGTTGTTGTCTTATCAAGATGGGTCTGTTGAAAGGAAATAGGGATAAGATTCTCATGATTCAATAGTGTATTATTGCTGTCTTGACTAATGGTGATTGTCACAAATGAAAAGGTAGAAGTTTTGAAACAAAAAAGAGGAAGTAGTTCATCTTACAGTCCAGGAATAGAGGACCCTAAGACCATCAAGGGAGAAGAGCATGAGCAAAATGTGGTAACCTATCCAGAGAAGCAGTGACACCAGAAGTGGAGGCAGAGATGATGACATGGAGAGAT
>NW_006408761.1:4072633-4075010 GCF_000296735.1 Chrysochloris asiatica
TATGGATTGCATCTCAATGTAAAGAAAACAAAAATCCTCACTAATGTACCAATAAACAACATTCTTATCAATGTAGAAAAGAATGAAGTTGTCAATGACTTCTCTCTTCTTGGATCCTATCCTATCAATACCCACGGAAGCAGCAGTCAAGAAATCAAATGATGTATTGCATTAAAATCTGCTGCACAAGACCTTTTTAAAGTGTTGGAGTGCAAAGATGTCAACTTGAGGACCAACATGCACCTTACCCAAGCCATGGTATTTTCAGTAACCTCCTATGCATGCGAAAGCTGGACAGTGAATAAGGAAGACTGTAGAAGAATTGATGCTTTTGAGTTATGGTGTTGGAGGTGAATATTGAACGTGCCATGAGCTGCCAAAAGAACCAACAGATTTGTGGTGGAAGAAGTGCAGCCAGAGTGCTCCTTGGAGTCAGGATGGCCAACCTTCATCTCTCATACTTTGGACATATTGTGAGGAGGGACCAGTTGCTGGAGAAGGATGTCATGTTTGGTAAGGTGGAGGGTCAGATAAAAAGAGGAAGACCCCTAGAAAGATGGATTGGCAAAGTGGCAGCATCAATGGGCTCAAGCGTGGCAACAATTGTGAGGTTGGCCCAGGACCAGTCAGTGTTTCGTTCTGTTGTACATGGGGTCGCTATGAGTTGGTACTGACTCAATGGTACCTAACAACAAACAACAATATCTACGTGGATTCCTAGTGTGGTCCTGTAAAATAAGTACTGGACTGGTGGTTCAAATCTACCAGCTGCTCCTCAGAAACCCTATACAGGGCCACTATGAGTTGGAACCAACTCAACAGTACTTAACAATAATAACAATAAGTATGAATGAGCCCTGGTGACATTGTGGGTTTGGTGGTGGGCTGTTAACTGAAAGTTCAGCAGTTCAAATACACCAGAATGAGTAAGATTAGACAAGTTGGAGTGTAGAAAGGGCATTTGGCCTCAGTTCAATGACATGAGCAATAAAAGGAAAGTAAAAATCAGCATGAAGAATTAGCAGAATATCCAGAAGACAATTCTAGATAAAAAGAAAAGGTGTATAGAGAGACACTCAGAATGTGTGAGAAAGACACATGGGAAAACGATCATAAGGAACCTAAGCATCATACCAAAGAATTTGGACATTCTTCTATAGGAAGAGGAGAGAACCTTGGGATATTTAAAGTAGAGAAGTGACATAATGATAGTATAGTTTTATGGAAACTAATTATGACAGTAACATAAAGAATAAGGACCAAATACAGAAGCATCATTCAATGAATATATTTGAATGCATTCTCAAAACAAGAAATTGTGAAAAATATTAAAGATATATAGATGAATGGCTGTTTCCCAGAGAAGTTATTTAGACTGATTAAGGAAAAGCACCAGTAAATTAAACACATAGAGCTATAAAAATGTCATGGAAACAGTGGAGAATGAACTTCATAAGTCTGAAAGACCAGCAGATAGTTCTTAGGAGACAGAGTGAAAAAGACCAAGGAAACAGCGTGAACAACCATCCCAAGATAAAGAGTCCAGGAGTATTGATGCTAGTTTCTAAAGGCTGCAACATATAATCTCTGGTGAATACTCAGATGTGATAAAACTGGAGAAGCTGGTAGAATGCAAGATATGTTTGTTAGGTATAGTTCAGACAGTACTGAAGGCAATTAAGATGCAGCAAAGAATTTTAAGGGTGTGAAAAATATAAGTCTAGAAGTAGTGTGAAATGGTTAAACTGTTGTTAAGTGCAATCAAGTAAGTTCCCATCCATAGTGACCCTATATAGGGTTTCCAAGTCCTGTAAATATTTAAAGTAACAGAAGGCACTCATCTTTCTCCTGTGGAGCAACTGATGGGCTCAAATCTTCAACCCTGTGGTTAGCAGAGAAGTGCTTATCCTACAGAAACACAATGATCCCATGGCTAAATTGTTGTTGTTGTTGTTGTTAAGGGCTGTCAAGCCAATTCTGACTCACAGTCACCCTGTATAGGGTTTACAAGAAAGGTTTGAAAAATCTATCTTGTGGTGAGGAGTCCAGAGCTGATCCTAGAGAACCACACCAGGACTAAAATTGTTGCTGTTGTTATTGTTAAGTGCCATCCTATTGGTTCTGACTCATAGTGACCTTGTATAGGATTTCCAAGGAGCAGCTGGTGAACTTGAACTGCCGACCTTCAGGTTCAAACCAACATTTCAGTCCAGTGCATTAACTTGCAGCACCATGTTGTTGTTGTTGTCAGGTGCCATCAAGTCAGAACCGACTGATAGCGACCCATGCACAGCAGAATGAAACAATGTCCGATCCTGGGCCAACCTCACTACTGCTGCCACACTTGAGTCCATCAATGATGCCACCTGGCCAATCC
>NW_006408761.1:4076105-4077767 GCF_000296735.1 Chrysochloris asiatica
CATACAAGACTCCAGTTAAAAGTAGGTAAATTGAGAGAGGTCAGTTAGCAGATTATTGAATTAGTCCAGATAAGGAATTAATAGAGGTCAAACTAAGGCATAGAATTGAAGATAAAAGTTAATAGGTATAATCTGATGGAGGCAGAAACACCAGAATTTAAGGACTGATTGAGTTTGGCTAGAAGAGGGAAAAGCAAGAAATGATGATGACTTAAAGGCTTCTAGTGCAGGTGATTGGGTGGATGATGGTGATTAAATGGGATTGGAAATCAAAAACTGAATTCAATATGGGTGGAGCATGTTATGTTTCAGATGTCTATGAGTCATGAAAAAAATAAAAAGACTGTTAGGCATTTGCAAATATGATCTAGAACCCAGATGAGAGGTTTGGACAGACGATGTGAGTCATAAGCATACATGTATCACTAGAGCTAAGGAACAGATGAGATCATTCATGAAAGGAATAAAGAGTGAAAAGAAAAGAAAAAAAAAAACTTGATGAGGATTTGACTCTAGGATAAATGAAGCCTAACGTAATAAAGAGAGCAGAAAAATAGTTAAAAAAAAAAAAAGTAAGAGGAGAAGAGTGAATATAGTAACAACAACTGAGAGATTTTCAGAAAGATGGAAGGGTCAGTGTTAAATGTTGGACAAAATTCAGAGAAGACTGTTCAAAGTGTTCCAGATTTGAAGTTGTCTGGGAAGGGGTCAGAGGCAGTGTTCACTCTTTTGTGAATGAACAAGCATCCTGGAAATTAAATAGTAGAAGTAGCTATTCTTTGGCATATACTTTAAAGAACATTATTTGAGAGGAAATGGAAAGCAATCAGTAAAAGAGAATGAATGGTAGAGGGAGAAGCTTTTCAAATTAATTTATTACAGGCCGAGGGAAGAAATTATTAGGGAGAAAATGGGCATAGGGAGTATTAAGTTTGTTATTAAGTTGTTAAGGGCCATTGAGTCATTTCTGACTCATAGTGACCCTATACCGGGTTTCAAAAGAGCAGCTGGTGTGTTTGAACTACTGACCTTGTGGATCGCTGTCCAGTGCTTATACTATAACACTACATTAGCACTGGATAATGAATGGGAAATTCTTGTTTTGAGATGATCTGGAAATTTATTATAGAAATTTTGAGAGAAAAAAAGTGATAGCAATTAAAGGAGTTATTACCTAATGATTTGTCTTTTCTCTAAAAAAATGGAACGGAAAGTGAGGGTGATACAACTAGCATAGGAAACTTGAGAGTATGGATTAACCAGTAGAATAGAAAGTATTGTAAATAAGGGACACAACTACTTAGCTATAAGCAAATGATTCTAGGAAACATAGATATAGATATATAAGTAAATGATTCTAGGAAACATAAATTTGCAATAGGGCCAACAGATGAGTGATAGTTAAGGCAAATGCTTTCAATGACCCACATTTGAGGATTGATGGCACCAGTGGAATAAAAAGACAAAAGAATCCAGAGTATTGTCAAGTAACAGATGACATGCACTATAATGCCTGATTAGTCTTAGCCAATAAATCTATAGGAATTCAATTCACCAAACTAAAGTATAACATCTCAGATTATTTCTGAACTTTAACCAAGAAAATGCCTTTTACTCCACTCATCGTTAATCTGGCAATTCTGTTTTCAGAAATTTATATTT
>NW_006408761.1:4081208-4084493 GCF_000296735.1 Chrysochloris asiatica
TGTATGCAGACCTTAGGAAGAAACTGGTCTGGCAACAATTGTTTCAGCTTCGGTAGGTTGAATTCAAAGGGAATTAATTGTGTGAGCCACTCCCATTCACAGAAAACCTAAGTACAAAATAACTGCATTTATGAGATCACAAAAGCAGATAACAAACTAAAGTAAAATTGACTGACCCCTATGGACCTCACCACAATCAATTACCAGCCAGAATCCACAAACCCCCACTATTACATACAGGCACCTACGTAAATAGGCAGAGAATAGTGAACATAAGTGAAAAAGTAGTTTTAACTTAATAATCTACTTTTCCTGAAGCAATTAGCCAGGTTGGGCTTTATGCCTCACAGCTTCAAAAGAAAGAAATATAGGAACACTGTGGTTAAGCAATTTAATGAATACTTCAGAAAAACAAAATAATTAAGTAGATGTTAGTAATACTTTTACTGTGAAAATAGTAGTGTAGTATGTAGGATAGAAGATTGATAATCACCTAGTAGAAACAATAAAGTAGTGTAAGCATTGATGATTAATAGAAACTTATGTTACTAAGAAGATGTAAGTGGAAATGATTTGTGTAAGGTTTAAATTGATCTTTTAGTGGAAATAAGAAGAAACAATTTATCAGTTACATAGGCGAGGAGATGATGTCAAAAGAAAAATGTTCAATGGTTGAAAAATGAACGGAATATGGAAAGGTCAGCCTGGACATCACAGAAATGCTTTTGTTAAGGTTGTATAATCACAGGGTGAAGCAATGTTGTGATTGAAACTGTGTAATTATTCAAGGAAAAATCAAAGTATCAAATCATTATGTACTGTGTAATTTTAAGTATAAAAATAAAGACTTGCTGAGCCGGGGCAGAGAAGAAAAGAGAGAGAGAAGAAAAGACAGAGAGAAGAAAAGAGAGAGAGAGCTCCATTAGCCAACTAAGCAGAGATTCCTCAATTGCTTTCATTTTCGCCGATTCAGCGTCTCCCCTTGTGTCCCGCGACCCTGCGAGAGTCAAGTTAAGAATTTAAGAATTTCATTTTACAGTTAAGAATTTTACAGTTAAGAATTTCATTTTACTTGGATCCACAATCAACCCTCCTGGAAGCATCAGTCAAGAAATCAAACAACATATTGCTTTGGGCAAATTTGCTACAAAAGACCTTGTTAAAGTATTAAAAAGGAAAGATGTTAGTTTGAGGAGTACAGTGAGCCTGATCCAAGCCATGGTTATTTTCAACAAACTGGACAATAAATAAGGAAGACCAAGATTAACTGATACCTTTGATTTATGGTTTTGGTGAAGAATATTCTGACTGAAGGACAATCAGAAGAACAAACACATCTGTCTTTGAAGCCAGAATCATCTTTAGAATAGAAAATAGCAAGACTTTATCTTATGTACTTTGGGTATGTTAACAGGAGAAAGACATCATATTTGGTAAAGTAATGGTTAGAGTCAGTTCTGACTCTAGCAACTCCGTATAGGGTTTCCAAGTAGCAACTGGTGGTTCTGAACCACTGATCATGTGGTAAGCAGACTAGTGCTTATCCTACAACACCACACCAGGACTCCTGGTAAAGTTGTGAAAAACAGTAAGACCTTCAATGAGATGGGTTGACACAAGTAGCTGTAACAATTGACTCAAATATAACAACAATTGTGAGGCTGGCGCAAGACAGGGCAGTGTTTTCTTCTTTTTTGTATATGAAGTCACTATGAGTTGGAACAGATTTGAGGGCAACAACAATGAAGTAACAAGTAGAATAAGGTAGATCTACATGTGCAAAAACTCTGGTTACGTTATGTGAAAAAACACGGCCCATAAAAGTGTGTACTGTGTGCCACCATTTGCATAAAATTAAAGCAATATTGATATATATACACACATGTACACATACTTGCATAATCTCTGGAAGGAAAGACAAAATGTGGATGTAGTCATTTCCTCTGGGGATTAAACTAGATGATTTGGAGTAGTTAGTGGTGAGAAAGAAAGGGAGGATATGGCACTGCTGACACCTGAATTTCAGACTTGTGACTTCCAGGACTGTGAAAGATTATTTTAATGTTGTTCTAAGTCAGAAGAACCCTAGTCATGGCTGCTAACTGAAAGGTCAGCAGTTCTAACCCACAAGCAACTCTGTTCGAGAAAGAAGAGGCAACTTGCTTTAATAAAGGTCTACAGTCTTGGAAAGCCTCAGGGGGAATTCTACACTGTCCTATGGAGTCACTATGAGTCCGAATCAAAAACTGGTTTAGTTTTGGGTGTTTTAACTCACCTAATTAGTGGTATTTTGTTACGGCAGCCCAAGGAAATGAATAGAGTATGATATCTCAAAAGCTCCGTGCAAAACTGTATGATATAGGCTATAAGATGGCAGCAGGACAAATACACTTGGGGATATCCTGAAAAATTATAATGTACCACACAAGTTGTTTTTGTAATTCCCAAGTCTGGTATGTATTAATCACTGAAAACGAACAATGATTATTGCCAAAGCACACATTGTTTTCCATGCTGATTTGTATTGTGGCTGGAGTGGGAGTCTGAGGAGAGACAAAAAAATAAATTAGTGAGAAAGACAGAGGCTAAATTTTTTATTCCAAATATTGATCTCAATTGTTTTCTCCTTTCAGTTACTGTAAAACAGATGATTTAGAACCATGTAAGCACTTCTAGTCTGAAAAGATGAACCATGAGTTCCAGTAGAACTTGAACACCATTTCTTTTTGCATTTATAACAATATTCTGTATTTCTATCACTACATTGAACACCCCTTGTTATTAGGTGACATTGAGTCGGTACTGACTCATAGAAACCCTATGCACAACAGAACAAATCACTGCCCAGTACTGGGCCAACCTTACAATTGTTGCCATGCTTGAGCCCATTGATGCTGCCAGTTTGCCAATCCATCTTGCTAGGGTCTTCCTCTTTTTCTCTGACCATCCACCTCACCAAATATGATGTCCTTCTCCAGCGACCAGTCCCTCCTGACAATATGTCCAAAGTATGGGAGATGAAGTTTGGCCATCCTGGCCTTTTAGGAGCACTCTGGTTGCACTTCTTCCAACACAGATCTGTTTGTCGTACTGTTTGTCTTTTGTCTTTTGGCAGCCTATGGCTCTTTCAATTTTTTCTTCCAACACCATAACTCAAATAAATCAAATTTTTATAGTCTTCCTTATTCACTGTCCAGCTTTTGCATGTATATGAGGTTATTGAAAAATACCATGGCTTGGGTCAGGTGCACCTTAATCCTCAAGCTGACATCTTTGCTCTTTAAC
>NW_006408761.1:4085088-4093471 GCF_000296735.1 Chrysochloris asiatica
AATGATATCCCCCATTCCACATCCTTTTCTGAATCTGGCTTGAACCTCTGGAAGTTCTCTGTCAATATATGCTGGCAGCTATTTCTGTATTACCTTTGCTAAAACTTTATATGCATAGGATATCAAAGATATTGTCTGATTATTTCCACTTTCTATTGGGTCACCTCTCTTTGGAATGGGCACAAATACAGATCTCTTCCAATCAGTCTTCCAAATTTTGTTGGCTAGATGAGTGAGTGCCTCCTGTGCTGTCTCATTTTCTTGAAAGATTTCAATTTTTATTCTATCAATTCCTGGTGCCTTGTTCTTTGCCAATTTCTTCAATGTACCTTGGAGTTCTTCCTTCAGTATCATTGGCTCTTGATCATATGCTAGCTCTTGAAGTGGCTGAACATCAACCATTTCCTTTTGATACAATGACTCTGTGTATTCTTCCATCTTCTTTTGATGCTTTCTGCATCATTCAATAATTTACCCAGAGGCTCCTTCAATAATGAAAGTTGAGGCTTGAATTTTTTCTTCAGTTCCCCCAGCTTGGGAAATACTGAGCATGCTCTTCCCTTTTAGTTTTCTGATTCCAGATCTTTGCACATTTTGTCATAATATTTGACTTTGTCTTTTCGAGCTGACCTTTGAAAATTTCTGTTCAGCTCTTGTACCTCCTCATTTTTTCCCATTTGCTTTAGCATCTCTACAATGGAGAGCATGTTTCTTGTCTCTTCTGACATCATCCATTTTGATCTTTTCCTTTTTTCTTGTCTTCTTAATGACTTTTTGCTTTCTTCATGATGTTCTAGATGTTGTCTCACAACTCTTCTGGTCTTCAGTCTTTAGTGTTAAAGTATTAAATCTGTTCTTCAGATGATCTCTAAATTCTGGTGGGATATATTCAAGGTCATATTTTGGCTCTCGTGGACTTGTTTTCATTTTATTCAGCTTCAGTTTGAATTTGCATATGAGCTATTGATGGTCTGTTCTGTTCCACAATCTGCCCCTGGCATTCTTTTGGCTGATGATATGGAGATTTTCTACCCTTTCTTTCACAGATATAGTCAATTTGATTTCTGAGTATTCCATCTGGTGAGGTCCATGTGTATAATCATCGCTTATGCTATGTAAAGAAGGTATTTGAAATGACCAAATCATTGGTTTTGCAGAATTCTGTCATGCAATCTCCAGCATCATTTCGATTACCAAGGCCATATTTTCCAACTACTATCCTTCCTCTTTCTTCTCAACTTTGCATTCTAATCACAAGATGATCAATACATCTTTATCACATGTTTGATCAATTTCAGATTGAAGAAGTTGATAGAATTCTTCTATTTCATCCACACTGGCTTTAGTGGTTAGTGTGTAAATTTGAATAATAGTGGCATTAACTGGCTTTCCTGTTGGCGCATGGTTAGTATCCTATCATAGACAGCGTTGTACCTCATGACAGATCTTGATTTTTTTTTTTTTACGATGAATGCAACACGATTTTTCTTCAATTTTTCATTCTTGGCATAGCAAACCATATGGTTGTCAAATTCAAAATGTCCAAAATGTCAAATTCAAAATGTCCATTTCAGCTCACTAATGCCTAAGATAATGATGCTATTGCACGTTTGACAATTTCTAATTTTCCTATATTCATACTTCATATATTCCATGTTCTGATTATTAATGGATAAGTTTACAGCTGTTTCTCTTCATTTTGAGTTGTCTTCCATCAGCAAATGAAGGTCCCGAGGGCTTTATTCCTATGGGCTTTACTCCATTCATGTCATCATGATCAACTCTACTCTGAGTAGGCAGTTCTTCCCCAGTGGCATTTTGAGTGCCTTCAAACCTGAGGGACTCATTTTCTGGCACTATATCTGACAGTGTTTCTCTGTTATTCATAAGGTTTTCAGTGACTAAATATTTGGAAGTAGTTCATCTCTCCTTCTTCCTAGTATGTCTTTGTCTGGAAGCTCATCTGAAACCTGTCCACCATGGATGACCCTGCTGGTATTTAAAATACTGGTGGCATAGCTTCCAGAATCACAGCAATTTACAAGCCACCACAGTATGACAAACGGACAGATGAGTGGTGGTCTAAGACTCCTGCTGAATGTCCTTCCTCCCTTTTAATACCAAGTGATTTGCACATCCTAAGTTTAGTTCAAATGTCCTCTCTATAGCACTTTCCCAGGCTTATCTTTCCCAGTGTTATCTCAACTTTCCCAGTTATCTTAAGTGTTATCTTAACACTTTCCCAGTGTTATCTCAACTCTAATCTCACATATCTTATACTGCCTTTTTCACAGAATTCTATAATGATCAATCTACATCTATGTTCATGAGAATCTTTCATCACGAGACTATAAATCTGTGAGTGCAGGGGTCTCTTCTTGTCTGTCCTTCAGTTCAAAAACATGGCATTGACTGGAGAAATGCAATTTCTCTCAGCATCACTTTGCTCATATGTAATACAAAAAAAAGAGTAATCTCAGTCTTTAAGGATTGTTATAAGGGTTGAAAACAGTACATGTACAACGGCCAGAAGAGAAGGACTTAAGACCAAGAAATTACTGAGTAATCATATTCTTCTATGGTTGGTTGTTTGGGATTGACTTGTGTTCCCTCAACATATGTGTGTATGTCCTAACCCCTGTACCTATAATACCTGTTTGGATATAGTGTTTTCTTTTGTTATGTATAGGATAGATTCTAAATATAATCACTTCTGAGTTATAAAAGTAACAGAATAGACACAGACACACTCACAAGGAGAAGACAGGTACGAATAAACACCAAGGAATATCAAGGGACTCGAAAGATCGCCAGCAGATACAAGAAATTGGAAAAGATGCTGGCAGAAGAAATCAATATGCCTGAGACCTTAATTTAGCAATTTTAGTATATTGTTGTTGTTAAGCGCCGTTGAGTCAGTTCTGATCCAGTATAGGGTTTCCGAGGAGCAGCTGGTGAGCTTAAACCGCCGACTTTGCAATGTAAACCGCTTTGCAGTCTGGCTCATTAGCCCACAAGTGCCATACCAGGACTCATTTTGAATTGTCAGAAAATATATTTCTGTTCTTTGAATCATACACTTGTATTTTTGCTACTGCAATGCAAGTAAACTAAGAGAGTGGTTACATTTTGTTAGGCAACTTTGGAAGCAGGAAGAAAATGTTTACAGAAAGATGAACAAGCTAGACATGCAGTCTAGCAGGGATAGTAGATTGAGTAAATCATATATACATTTCCTGACAGCTTTCAAATTCCAAGTTCCAGTCCTCCTGAGGTTCACCTGCAGTCTTCAACATTCAAGGAAATGGGCTAAAAGTATATCGTATGTGATGCTCTAGAAACATATATATTTTTAAGATTTGTTAAGTGATAAATAGCTTCCAAAGAGACTAGAAACAAAAGTAGCAAATTGGGAGGAGCTTTAGATCAGGATGTTTACATTGTATCTTTTAGATGACTTATTTGAGAACCCCAAGCTTTCCTTTAAACATATCCATAAGCATAAAATATGCTGGTCCTACTTCATCCAGGCTATGCATTATAACTTTTAGTACTTCCTAGGGCGCTGTACAGTAAACACTCATCAGTTGCTTCTTGGAAACCGTATACAGGGTTGCTATGTGTCAAAACTGACTTGAAGGCATTTAACAACATATGTGTATACCTTGACTTGCCAACCAGGAAGTAGTGTCCTGGACAAGAGAAATTTCTTTCCATTCTACTAACAGTCTAACCACTGTTGAGTATGAAACTGGTATTCAATAATTTAATAAACATGTAACTGAATGAGTGCAATCTAATTAAACCTTGATACAATCATGTGACTCTTATATTAAAGGAACCTGGTTAGCCTAATGTTTAAGAATCGGGTTGCGAACCAAGGTCAGCAGTTTGCAACTACCAGCTGTTCCGCGGGAGAAAAGATGAGGCTTTCTGCTCCCATAAAGATTTCCAGCCTCGGAAACCCTGTACAGGAGCACTATGAGTCGGAACCAACTCCACGGCACATAACAACAACAACAACAACCAACACTATAATTTAAGGCCTCAATTCTTCTTCATCCTTATTCACTGTGCAGCTTTTGCATGCATGAGTCGATTGAAAATGCCATGGGTTAATTCAAGCACATCTTAGTCTTCAAACTGTCATCTTGTTTTTCTAAAATACTTTAAAGAGATCATTTGTAGCAGATTTGCCCAACACAGTACACCATTTTGAATTCCAGACTGCTGCTTCCGTGGGTATTTGTGAATCCAGTAAAATTATATCTTTCTATGTTTATCATGTTGTGTATTGGTTCAGTTGTGAGGATTTTTTGTTTTCTTTGTGTTGAAGTATAATCCATATTGAAGGCTGAGGTCTTTGATCTTCATCAGTAAGTCCTTTATGGTTAACAAATAGCTGTAACATGTAAAGAATTACAGTCTCCAATCTCCAATGACTACCCTGAACATGCCACTACTGGCCACACAGTAATTGTTTACTCACTATACTCTGAACAACTTGAGAATAGGACTGCGTTCTTTCTCTCAGACACTTTGTCTTTGAAATGTTTATAGTACCATACGTTTTCTTAAAAGTGTTGAAATTACATGTCAAAAATAGAGTAAAAGACACAAGAAACAGTGGCAGAGTAAATAAGAATTTATCTTTTTCGGCTTTACCTTAATAGTTTGTGTATATTTTCCATACAAAAGGAAACTTTTTTAATAGCAAAAAGTAAGAAACATTATCAGAAGGGCAGAAAATGCCACATATTTCAGAGTAGAAGAAAACTACAGACTATCTTGATAAACAGTCTAAATTAGACAGAAATCCCTTAGGTAATCAAAAACATGGTTAATATGGAATGTTTGGTCTGGCTAGCTGGGGAGAAGGGGTGGTGGGGCAGGCACAGCCAAGAATTGCATTTCTGTGACTCACAGCTCCTACAAAAATGGTGGCTTCTGAGAAATAGAATTTAGAAGAAAATACCTATAATAATGTATAATACCATACTAAAAATAACATTCATTAGAAGGGGAAGCCCTCAATTAATTTCACTTAAAAAACAGAGCCCTTAAAACCACTGAAAATCTACCTGAAGAGTGCAAGTTTATGAGAACTGTATTGTTAATTTATTGGTTCATTCATTCACCCATTCAGCAAATATTTATAAAATGCCAATTATAAAACAAGGTAGCAGTATATATGGTGAAGAATAAAACAAGTAGAGGTCCTGTATTAAGGGATCTTACCATTTAACGGGAAAGACAAACAATTAAAAGCAAAACCAATGCAATGTGATATATTTTCTATTGAATATTACCATCGGGTTCTGTGGAAATAGAGAATAGAGAGCATTCAATTGTTATGGATTTTAAAGAAACAGTTTTCTTAAGGTGAAAATATCATTAGGTTGCAGGGACAGTACAGATAAAAACTTGAAGGTGAAAAGAGGAGAAAAGGTCCAAGTGTATATCTGAGGAGACTCTGAAACTTATTCTCCAGCATAGAGAAGCTAAAGCCACTGGGTAAAAAAATGATGAAGTATAAGAGCTGAACAGAAAATTTAAGGGCATCTCAAGAAGACAAAGTCAAGGATTCTAATGAAATACACAAAGATCTGAGTTAGAAAATCAAAAGGGAAGAATATTGTCAGGATTTCTCAAGCTGAAAATTTGAAGAAGGAAAAAAATAAGCCTGGGGTTGCAATATTGAAGGATTCTATTGGTCAAAATATTGAATGATGATGGAAAAATCAAAGGAAGATGGAAGGTATAAAAAAAGGCAAAGTACTAAAATTAAAGTACTAAAAATAATTGAACGAGATTAGTCAATCTCAAAAGGAAAAATATTGTATGAGACCACTATCGTGAAAACTTAAGATAAGATTTTACATTAAAAAAAATTTTTTTGATGGTTACCAGGGATGGGAGAAATGAGAGAATAATTCACTGGCTAGAGAGTATACACATGTTTACTTGGGTGACAAGGAGGGCAATATACTAGAAACAGGAGGTTGGTGAAGACTAATGAAGACATGTGAAGACACAGGGAGGAATGCAGGTTTAAAGTGGATAGAGGTAAATACTGTTATATACACATTCCTGGAACAACATCCTCAAGAGTCATGGGAGGAGAGTAGTAATCTATCCACAAATAAACAAGAATTTTACAGAGACTATTTGTACATAGTGTTTACCTTTGCTAAATACACACTTATGAATGTGGTGGAGTATGTTGTCATTGTTGTTAAGTACCATGGAGTCAGATCTGACCCATAGCAAACTTGTATAGGGTTTCTGGGGCTTCAAATCGTTGCAGAAGCAGAAAGCCTCATCTTTCTCCAGCAGAACAGCTGGTGGGCACACACCATGGACCTTGCAATTCCCAGTCCACTGCTTATTGTATGGAACCACTATACTCCCATGGTGGAGCATAGAGGGGACAGAATGATGACAATTTCTCAGATATTATCAAGCATTTTAAGACAATTAGGTCCTTAGCCTGGGGCTTCAGGACCATAGTCTCATGGGACACAACTGTTAATTGGCATAACATAGTTCTCAAAGACAATGTTCTATATCCCACTTTGTTGAGTAGTGGCTGGGATCTTAAAAACTTATGAGTGTTCCTCTAAGGCACAACTATTGGTCTGTACATGTGAGGACAAAAGAAGAATAATGAAAATTTGAAGATGCTTGAAATTAACTATTCCAATGTAACATGTGACCATCACTCACCATAACTCTGAGATTATAACTAGATGATACCCAGCTACCACAACCACCTACCCTGAAAGGAATCACATTAGTAAATTCAAGATAGAGTGTGAGAAAATGCAGAATGAAACTCAAAATTATTAAAAATAGAATGGACTTACTGGTCAAAAAGAGATAGGAGGAACCCAAGTGTATGGGCCTTGACCACCCTTTAGGTCTGGAACGGAACTCACCTTGCTGGCCTAATTTTCAGTCCTGAAGATAGGTATTATAGGGGGGACAACACTAGTAGATTTGCCATGGAATCGTCAACCATTCAAGATCAGAAGGACAACATTTATATAAAGACTTATTTGAGAAGGGATGAGAAGGAGCATGGACTAGAAATTAAAACTACAGGGAGAAAGTGGAATAACTGCTGTTACCTGGAGGGGATTCTAATCATTGAGATGAGATAAAGTGTATGGTTTGTTGAGTGTAAATCTGATGATCTTCTCTGTAAATGTTCACTCAATTCACAACAAAAACTTTCCCCCCAAAATTGCGTTATCAGAATGCCTCTTATATAAGGAGCCCTGGTGGCACTGTAGGTTAAGCAGGGGGGGGACGCTAACCACAAGGTTGGCAGTTCAAGCCCTCCACAAGAGAAATATGAGAATGTCTGCTCCTGAAAAGTCTCTGAAACCTAAGAAGCAATTCTACTGTGTCCTGTAGGGCTTCTATGAGTCGGAATCTACTCAATGACAGTGGGTGTGCCTCTTATGTGAAATTCCTTGGATTGCATTTAATCGTTGAGTAGAATTAGAAAGTTGTAAACGTGTGACTTTTATTTTATTTTTAAACTAGTTTGTGCTACTATCACTCTATTGTCTTTCCAGGTAATCCCACTTTCACCAAGAAATATGCTGGTGAGACCCTTTTGAGAACATGTTCATTGCGTTGTTGTTGTTGTTAAGTGCCATCAAGTCGATTCCAACCCATAGCAACCCTATGTAGGATTTTTGAGGAGCAGCTGGTGAACTTGAACCACCGACCTTGCAGTTCAAACGACTTTGCAGTCCGGCACAATGTTCGTTGCATAGCATCCCATTTATCCCATGTTAAAATGCTGATAAAAACTGGCCATGTCTCAGTAAACCAGCTCACTGTTGTAAACAACATTTACATCATTGCCTTTCATACCAGCAGAAGACGCAGATGGTTTAAGTCATAGAATTGGGTTATCAGCAGGACACAGTTTTCCACAGATTAATATAAATAACACTTTTTTTAAAACATGCTTTTTATGGCATGTTTTAATCCGAATGGCTATTTATCATTAAAATTCAGAAGGCACTCTCAACTTTGTGTGCATAACATGTTGACCTAGGCCCAGATGTTCTGAGCTTGCAACCTGTCTGAGAAGATTTTGATCTCAGCCTGAGCTGTCATTTTTTCTGACCTCTCAAAAGGGTTGTTTCATAATAACAGATATTTTGTTTTCTTTATTGCCCCTAGGATGGGGCCATTTTATCATTTCTTTATCATATTTTAAGTTTAGTTCCTCTCTAGTTAATTTCAGCTCTTTGCTTCAACAACAGCACCAAAGTACATGTTTGTTTGCTTGTTATTATTGTAAGTGCACCAATATGTATTTTAATGAAGAATTTCATGGGATTTATTTAATGAAAATGAATTT
>NW_006408761.1:4094387-4095795 GCF_000296735.1 Chrysochloris asiatica
GGGAGAAAGATGAGGCTTTCTACTCCCATAAAGATTTACACCCTTGGAAACCCTATACAGGGTCGCTATGGGTCGGAACCAACTCGATGGCACATAACAACAACAACAACAATAGCATCTGCCTAGCACTTTGCAAGTTTCACTGCACTATATTGATTTGTTTAAAAATGTCTTCTTAACAATCATACTTTCTAATACTCATTATCTGCATTGTGGACTGAGTATCTTTTCTGCTTTATCCTTTTTTCTTATCCCCCAAGATACTTGAGCTTTCCTGTTTACACTGTAAATGTATGCTGACAACATCATCCAGAAAGAGAAAGGCATTCTCTTCAGACATAAGAAGGTAAGACTCTTTATTTATATTACTTTAAACTAGACTACCATTAACTTAAGGCACCATGGTGGCGCAATGGTTAAGCAAGTGCTCTACTGTTAACTAAAAGGGTGGTGGTTCGAACCCACCAGCTGCTTTATGGGAGAAAAGATATGGTGATCTGCTCTCATAGTCTAGTAGGAAACACTATGGGGCAGTTCTACTCTGTCCTACAGAGTGGCTATGAGTCAGAATCAACTTGCCTGCACTGAACAGCAACAATGTTACATTGCCAGAGTCTTGGAATTACAAATGGTGAAGTTCTTACCTACAAACTAAAAAATTCATGGTTTTAGCCCACCCAAAGGCATGTCAGAAGATAAGCCTAGCAATCTGCTTCCATAAGCTCACAGCCTTAAAAACCCAATGGACACTTGAAAAGACAAGCAGACCAGCCTGGAACAGCTAGAGGAAGAGCAGATACTTCTTGAAAGAAAGACCAGCAGGAAAATACAAAACAATAACTGCAGTCTGTTTGACTACTACAAGAACAAGCAAGTTGCTCACCAGGGAGCCATCAAGGCAAGCAATCAAGTATCCTCAGGGCAAACCCCCTTCCAAGACTGAAACTCAAAGGGAATACACGAGCAGACATGTAAGCTTGATGATGACCACGTTTGTCTACCAATAAGGAGAAGTGGGGGGAAAACAGCTGTGGGCTAAGTCTGACCACGTTTAATAGACTTCTGTCAACCTGGATTGAGACCTGGTTGGCCACCAGTGTAGCGAGACATGGGGACTCCTGAGCCCGTGGACAGAGACATAGCCTCTGAGGACTAGAGTGGAGAGTGCAGCATCCAACTGAAGTGAAGTGAGGGAGATGCACAAGAACACACACACTTTCAGATAGTACCCATTTGACCTAGCTTCAATGGCTGGTTGATCAGAACTCAATTAAAGGAAGAAAGAAGAGAGAAAAAAACTGTAATCTGCTGCAATTTGATGAACCTGACCCATACTTATGGATGTAGTAGCTTAAAAGAGGTTCCAAATCTTTATAGCAAGGATCATTCCCACTCCCTCTGTACACAG
>NW_006408761.1:4096305-4103353 GCF_000296735.1 Chrysochloris asiatica
AAAAAAAACAGAGGGAATGGAAGCAAATGCTGTTGAATGATGATGCATGGAGGAGATTGTAATCACTGAAATGAAATGAAATACGATAGGATGAATGTAAAGCTGATGTTCTCTCATGTATACTCCATGTATTATGATTCATAATAAAAACTTGAAAACAACAACAACAAAAAACAAAACCAATGGAGCAGCTCTACTCAGTACACATAGGGTTGCTGTGAGTCAGAATCAACTCATTGACAATGATCAACAACAACAGCAACCAATGACATATCATTACATGGTATTAAAGATCATTTACTTTAGAGTCAGACAGTTTGCTTTGATTCCAGCTCTAGTTCTTAATAATTATGTGCTCTTGGACAAATTCCTTAACCTCTCTGCCACTCAGTTTTGCAACTTAAAAAAGGACCGACATTGATTTAATGGTGACTGAAAGATCTTAATTTTAGAATGATGGTCATGCCTGAAGTATAGTAAATGCTAAATATTTTGTTTGCTGAATTACTGTGCTCCCCAAGGTTGTCTGTTTGTTCTAGTCTTGTTGCTCATTAATTCATATACCAATTGGAGTGGCTTGAGACCCTTTTAAAGTCTAAATAATGTAATTCTCTAATGATGGAGAGTTATGCTTTTGACCATGATGCAGCAAGTGGTACCAGACTGGACCTTTCTGAAATTGGGGGGAAATAATATATGAGACAACTGTTTTTCAGGCAATGGACAACAGACAGTATCGAATCTGTGATCCTTAAGATGAGGAAGCTCATGAAGTGAGTCCCACAATGCTCAGTTCTGTACCTGGGAACAATTTCCTGGATGCAACATAGATTGCTAGAGTGCAAGTAGAATGCAATGATCCCACTGGGCTGAAAGCAGCTGGAATGTGATGGTTGAGGAATCTAAGAGAAGGAAGCTGTTCCAGAAGTCTGGGGATAGACACCCTCAAGCTAAGAGCTGAGCTGTATATACTAAAGGCAAAGCACCAGGGTTTTTAACATCTAGAAGTTGTTGTTAAGACCTGAACAATGATAATGGAGGTTAAACAACAACTATAGTATGTAATTTGAATAACAGTAGTATTTACTGGTCTTCCTCGTAGGTGTATGGATATTATCCTATCACAGACAGCATTATAGTTCAAGATAGATCTTAAAATGTTCTTTTTGATGATGACTGCTACTCCATTCCTGTTCAATTTTTCATTTCTGGGATAGTAAACCATGGAATTACCAGAATCAAAATGGCCAATAGCAGTCCATTTCAGCTTATTAATGCCAAGGATATTTATGTTTATGAGTTCCATTTTCACTTTGACAACGTCAGGTTTTACTAGATTTGTGGTATTGTGGGCTAATGCGTCAGACTGCAAAATCATTTGAACTACAAGGTCAGTGGTTCAAGCTCACCAGCTGCTCCTTGGAAACCCTATACAGAGTCGCTATGGGTCGGAATCAACTTGATGGCACTTAACAACAACAACAACCTTCCATGTTGGAGTTCTGGTGTGACGCTATGGGTTAATGCACCAGTCTGCAAAGCCATGTGAACTGCAAGATAGGTGGTTCAAACTCACCAGCTGCTCCTCGGAAAACTTATACAGGGTTGCTCTAGGTCAGAATCGATTCGGTGGCACTTAACAACAACAACAACATTTCATGTTCACATTATTAACTGATGTTTGCAGCTGTTTCTGTGTGGCACTGTGGGCTAATGTGTCAGACTCCAAAGTTGTTTGAACTGCAAGGTCTGTGGTTCAAGCTCACCAGCTGCTCCTTGGAAACCCTATACAAGGCCCCTATGGGTTGAATTGACTCTGTGGCACTTAACAATAACAACAACAGTTATTTATGCTCATTTTGAGTTGTGCCCCATTAGCAAATCCTGAAAACTTTACTTTACTCCATTCATATCAAGTCAACTCTACTTTGAGGAGGCATCTCTCCCAAGTTGTATTTTTGAGTGCCTTCCAACCTGGAGAGCTCATCTTCTGACACTATAACTCATGATATTCTGGATCTATATATCATGTTTCAATATTCAATATTATAGTGCTATCTGGCAGTGTTTCACTGTTATTCATTGTGTTTTGGGTGGCTAAACCTCCAGATAGAGTCTGCTTCTCCTTACCCTTTGTCTATCTTAGTATGGAAGTTCATCTGAAACCTGTACACCACAGGTGACCCTATTGGCATTCAAAATTTAAAATACCAATGGTGTAGCTTACAGCATCACTGAAACATGAAAACCACCACAGTGTGACAAGATGACAGGTGAGTGGTGACCTTCCTAGCATAGTAAACCATATGACTGATTCAAAGTGGCCAATACACAGTCATTCCAGCTCACTAATGTCTAGAGTACCTATGTTCATTGTTCACAATTTCCAAGTTTCCAAAATCCATACCTTTTATATTCAATGTTCTGATTACTAATGCATGTTTACAGATTTTTCATCTCACGTTGAGTTGTGGCCCATCAGCAAATGAAGGTCCTGGAGGCTTTCCTTCATTTTCATCAAGATGGGCAACTCTACTTTGAGGAGGCACCTTTTTTTCTGTCATATTTTGAGTGCCTTCCAAATTGAGGGACTCATCTTCTGTCAGTGTATCTAACAATGTCTTGGTCATAGTCATCATGTTTCAATATTCAAAAGTCTGGTACTGACAGTGTTATTCATAAGGTTTACAAGAAATAAATATTCAGAAGTAGTCTGTCTCTCCTTCTTCTTAGTCTGTCTTGGTCTGTAAGCTCATCTGAATCCTGTCCATTATGGGTGACCCTACTGATATTTAAAATACTAGTGGTACAGCTTCCAGCATTACAACATGCAAGCTGCCACAGAATGACAAACTGACAAATTATTAGTGGACATAGTGCATAGTATTGGGCATAAAGCATACTCAAGGTAAAAAAGCCAAAAGAAATGGAAATTGAGATGGTCCACATGGAATAATGTTGCTTTTAAGTGCCATCAAGTTGGTTCCGACTTATAGTAACTTTATGCACAACAAAATGAAAACACTGCACAGTCCACTGCACATTCTGATGATTTTTCTTTTTGAACCCATTTTTGCTGCTACTGTGTCAGTCCATTTTGTTAGGGGTCTTCCTCTTTTTTCTAACCCTCCATTTTATCAAACATGTTATTTTTCTCCAGGGAATTATTACTCCTTTTAACAAGTCTGAAGTATGAGAGACGAAGTCTGGCCATCCTCATTTGTAAGGAGCATTCTGGTTGTATTTCTTCTAAGACAGATTTATTTGTACTTCTAGTAGTCCATGGTACTTTCAGTAATCTTCACCAACACCATAATTCAAATGCATCAATTTTTTTATAGTCTTTCTTATTAACTATTCAACTTTAAAATGCATAATAGGTGATAAAAATATAATGGGGTCGGTCAGGCACACCTTAGGCCTCAAACTGATACCTTTGTTTTTGAACACTTTAGTAACATCTTTTGCAATAGATTTGACCAATGCAACATGTTATTTGATTTCTTGTTTGCTACTTCCAAGATTTCTGATTATGAATCCAAGCAAATTGATGTCTTTGATAACTTCAAAAATTTATCCACTTATCATATTACTTATTAGTCCAATTGGTAGAATTTCTATTTTCTTTGTGTTTAGATGCAATCCATACCGAAGACTGTAGTCTTTGCTCTTCATCAGTAAGTGTTTCAAGTCCTCTTCACTTTCAACATGGAAGATTGTTTCATCTGCATATCACAGGTTGTTAATGACTCATCTTCCACTCCTGGTATCCAGAGCTTCTTCATATAATCCAGATTATTTCTCAGATTATATGTTCTGCATTTCTGATTTTAAAACATTCAATACCTCCTTGTACTGTTAGAATGACTGACTTTTGGTCTAGGTACAGCTTCCGCATGAACACAATTAAGTGTACTGGAGTATATTTTTTTTTTTACAATCCACACAGTTGAATGGAGTCCTGGTATGACTCTATAGTATGAGCAATTGAGTGCTCACCACAAGATCTGTAGTTCAAATCCACCAGGACACATCTTGGAAACCTTGTATAGGGTAGCTATGAGTCACAGCACTTAAGATCAACAACACACTCAAATGCCTTTGCATACTCAATAAAGTATAAGTAAACTTCTCTCTGACATTCTCAGCAGAAAATTTCAAAGGTCAGCCTTAGAAGACAAAGTCACATATTATAATGAAATGTACAAAGATCTGGAGTTTAAAAACCAAAAGGGAAGAACATGTTCAGCATTTTTCAAGCTGGGAAAACTCAAGTTTTTGTTACTGAAGGATTTTCTGGGGAAATTATTGAATAATGCAGAAAGCATCAAAAGAAGATGGAAGGAATACACAGAGTCAGTATACCAAAAGGAAATGGTCGATGTTCAACCATTTTAAGAGGTAGCATATGATCAAGAGCCAGTGATACTGAAGGAAGAAGTCCAAGGTGCATTGAAGGCATTGGCAAAGAACAAGGCACCAGGAATTGATGGAATAAAAATGAAATCTTTCAAGAAAGTTAGGCTGCACTGGAGGTACTCACACATCTGTGCCAAGAAATTTGGGAGACAACTATCTGGCAATTTGGTTAGAAGAGATCCATATTTGTGTCCATTCCAAAGAGAGGAGATCCAGTGGAATGTGGAAATCACTGGACACTATCTTTGATATCCCATGTGAGTAAAGTATTACTGAAGGTAATACAGTAATGGCTGCAAGCATATATTGACAGAGAAGTTCTAGAGGTTCAAGCCAAATTCAGAAGAGGATGTGGAATGGGGGATATCATTGCTGATGTCTGATGGATCTTGGCTGAAAGCAGAGAATACCAGAAAATGTTTGCCTGTGCTTTATTTACTATGCAAAGGCTTACAATTGTGTGGATCATGATAAGCTATGGACAACACTCTCAAGTATGAGTATTCTGGAACACTCAATTGTGCTCATGAGGAATCTGTAAGTGGACCAAGAGACAGTTGTTCAAACAGAACACAGGAATACAGAATAGTTTAAAATTAGGAAAGGTGTGCACCAGAATTGTATTATTTTACCATACTTATTCAACCTGTATACTAAGCAAATAATCTGAGAAATTGGGTTATGTGGAAAAAAACTGTGGCATCAGGATTGGAAGAAGACTCATTAACAACCTGTGGTATGCAGATGATACAACCTCGCTTGATGAAAATAAAGAGGTGTTGGAGGAGAATTTTGAAAGTGCCATGGGCTGCCAAAAGAACCAACAGATCTGTGTTGGAAGCAGTGCAGCAAGAGCGCTTCTTGGAGGCCATGATGGCCAAACTTCGGCTCTCATATTTCAGACATATTTTCAGGAGAGGTCAGTCACTAGAGAAGGATATCATGTTTGGTAAGGTGGAGGGTCAGAGAAAAAGAAAAAGACCCCCAGTGAGATGGATTGGCAGTATGGCAGCATCAGTGGACTCTAGCATGGCAACAATGGTGAGATTGGCCCAGGACTGGGCAGTATTTCATTCTGTTGTGCATAGGGTACTGAGTTGTGCATAGGGTATGAGTTGGTACTGGCTTGATGGCACCTAACAACAACAACAATTTCAATCAACATAGTTTCCTCCAGATTAATCCTTTTAATGATAATTTTCACAGGTTCATGGTTATTCTTCAGTGTAGTGTTGTTTATATGTACCAAGGTTTGTTTATCCATTCTAACACTGATGGGCATTTAGCTTGTCTCCATCTTTTTGCTATTGTTAGTAATGTTGTGATGAACATGAGTGTGTATATATTTACTCATGTCATGGCTCTTACTTCTGTGGTTATATATGAAGTAGAGGGATTGCTGAGTAGCAGTATTTCTATTTACAACTTTTTGAGGAAGCACCATATCATTTTCCAAAGTGGCTGCACCATTTTAAAGTCCCACCAGCAATTTAGGCGGTTCCCAGTCTATCCAAATCATCACCAACAGTTGTTGTTTTCTTCTTCTTCTTCTTCTTCTTCTTCTTCTTCTTCTTCTTCTTCTTCTTCTTCTTCTTCTTCTTCTTCTTCTTCTTCTTCTTCTTCTTCTTTTTTAACTTTGTTATTAATACTGGGGTGTGATCATATCTCATTATTGTTTGACACTGTAGAATAGGAACTGAATCGATAACCACAAGGTCAGTAGTTCAAACTCACCAGCATGTATTCAGAAACCCTGTACAGGGTCACTCTAAGTTGGAATTAACTTGTCTGTCAGTTTGTTGTACTGTGGATGCTTGTTTGTTGCTGTGATGCCAGAAGCTATACTTTTGGTATTTTAAATACCAGCAGGATCAGGTTTCAGTAGAGCCTCCAGACTGAGACAAACTAAGAAAAAAGAGAAACAGATTACTTCTGATTGTTTCGCCTTTAAAACCATATGAACAGCAAAGGAATGTTGTCAGATACAGTACCAGAAAATTATGAATAGAAGCAGAACTTTATCAGATATAGTGTCAGAAGATTGTTCCCTCAAATTGGAAGATATTCAAAATGTGACTGGGGAAAAGTTGCCTCCTCAAAGTAGAGTTGACCACCACGATGTAAATGCAGTAAAGCTTTCAGGAACTTCATTTGCTGAGGGTTCACAACTCAAAATGAGGAGGAACACCTGCAAACATGCATCAATAATCAGAACTTGGAATGAAAGAATTATGAATCTTGGAAACTTGGAAGTTGTGAAAAATGAAGTAGAACACATAAGCATAGACAGCCTAGGCATCAGTGAACAGAAATCAATGGGTACTAGCCATTTTGAATCATACAATCTTATGGTTTGCTATACCAGGAACACTACCACTTGTCTGTCAGCTTGTCACTATGTGGTGACTTGTATGTTACTGTGAGGTTGAAAGCTATGCTACTGATATTTTGAATGCCTGCAGGATCACACATGGTGGACAGGTTTCAGCTGAGCTTCCAAATAAAGACAGCCTCACAATAAGAAGAAGTGAACTATTTCTGAATGTTTAGCCATGGAAAACCATATGAATAGCAATAAAACACTGTCAGATAGCATGAGAATACTGGATATTAAATGTGGTGAAAAGCA
>NW_006408761.1:4122009-4123169 GCF_000296735.1 Chrysochloris asiatica
ATTTACTAACATATTTTTTTCTGCCACCAAAGATTGTTATTGCTAAGAAATTTCATTTTTAAAATTTCTTCTGTGCCATGACTTACTAGCTCGGATTCTTCCCAGACAATTAAGCAGGTACTGACACCTAGCCCACCCTTTTATAGTGCAACAGGCATCAATCAATTTTTCATATTTATGATAGCTTGTCGGGGACTGGCCTCGACATAGTTGTGTTGTTCACGAGTGTTTGGTTCACGAGGGGGGGATATCTGGTGGCGATAGGGATAGCAGAAGAATACACAGAAAGACAAACAGAGGGAGACAAAGAGACACCCTGAAACCAGGGTGGATGAATCACTGTTTGGCAGACTTGGGACTACAGGCATCGTGGCCTCTGCAGGCAGTAACTCACTGCCCTCCAAACTGTAAGGCACACCTAGCTAGCTCTAATGCCCAGTCTGTAAGCCATAATGCATACCTGGGCCCGCCTGGGCCTCTGTTTTATTTAGGGGAGGAGCTTCACACCAAGCTGGGAGGGACTAAGACAAGGTACAGCTAACATCAGTAATTTTCCAGACATTCAGGTAACTTTACATTGAGCTTTGCTGGTTTGAATCCCAGGCCTGCAACTTGGTTTCTCATGTTCAATTAACATATCTATAGCCCCTGAGCTCAGTTGGGGGAAGGTGAAAAGGAAGGACAAAAGGGTTGGGAAGAGTCCCACTGTTTTGGCTTCCTGAGCCAGGTTTTCAGGAACTTGGCTGAATAACCAGCACCTGGGACAGATTCAGGGAAGATGGCTTTTTTGTCTATAGAACAAAGAACTGGGAAGTAGCTAAGCTATTTTTAGTTAATCCTTTGGAGAAAGGTTTAACCTTGAAACCTTTACAGTCTCAGCTTTAGGAAAATATTACATTTATCTGTGAATATTAAGGACTCATGTTTGGAATTAAATAAAAAACATAACTGAACACTAAGATGAAAAACAATTTGCTATGACTGCCTGGTGGCCAGAAACTTTTCCTCAGAGCCTGTGGCCTGCATTGTCTGCAACACTCGGGCCCAGTGGGCCTCGAACTTCTGACCAGCTTTACACAGTCTACAACAATAGCTCATCTTGAAATACTGGAGTTGTACATGGTCACAAGATAACTCATCAGACTGAATACCAAGTGTCT
>NW_006408761.1:4123269-4124350 GCF_000296735.1 Chrysochloris asiatica
ACCAGCTTTACACAGTCTACAACAATAGCTCATCTTGAAATACTGGAGTTGTACATGGTCACAAGATAACTCATCAGACTGAATACCAAGTGTCTAATCTCCCAACATAAAAGTTTATGCAATTGGTATTTCAGGTATTTGTAAAAATATTCAATAGAAATTAAAGGATTTTGAAGCCTAAGAGTATGGAGAACATTTTATTTTCTTAGCAAATAACAGAAAACTTCTTTGTGAGAAGACTGTCTTTACTGAAGATAATAGTTTAAAATCCCATTTCAGTGGAGAAACTGAGCCTCTAGTGTCTGAATATAAACAGATGTGCTTCATATATGACATTAGGCCCCAGGAAGATAAAGGAGGAAAGAAATAGAAGAGAGAAAGGGCTACAAGAAACAAGATCTAAGCCTTCTTTTATCACCTCCAAGTCTTCAAATTCAAGAAAAGTATGAGCTTCACAAAATATGACAAGATACGTGGTTTTCTTTCTTCCCCCTTCTTTTCCTTCCTACCTCTCTACTTCCTTCCTTCCTTTATTCCTTTAGTGAAATCACACTATAATAGATGGAAAGAGTTTGTAAATATGAGAATTCAAAGACAAGATGATATAGGCATTATTTGTTGTTTTTTTTAGGTGCCATCAACTTGGTACCAACTCGTAGTGACCCTATGTACAGCAGAACGAAACACTGCATGGTCTTGGGCCAACCTCACTATTGTTGCTATGCTTGAGCCCATTAATGCTGCCACTTTGCCAGTCCATCTTGCTAGGGGTCTTCCTCTTTTTCTTTGATCCTCCACCCTACCCAACATGATGTGAAAAAGGAAGACTGTAGACGAATTGATGCTTTTGAGTTATGGTGTTGGAAGAGATTATTGAAAGTGCCATGGGCTTCCAAAAGAATAAACATATCTGTGTTTGGAGTAGTGCAGCCAGAGTGCTCCTTGGAGGCCAGGATGACCAAATTTCATCTCTCATACTTTGGACATATTGTCAGGAGGGACAAGTTTCTGGAGAAGGATATCGTGTTTGGTAAGGTGAAGGGTCAGAGAAAAAGAGGAAAACCCCCAGTGAGATGGATTG
>NW_006408761.1:4124830-4129041 GCF_000296735.1 Chrysochloris asiatica
AACTAATAGCAACTGGTGGGTTTTAACTGCCGACCTTGTTGTTCATAGTCCAATGCTGATCCTACAGTACCATCCCTTCCACAGTACTCTCTACTTCTCAGAGCGTTTTGATAATTCATTGCAATGGCCACACAGAACTAACCCTATACTCAGATTTACTAGAGAAGTTAACTAGTTACAGTTCAGGATTAGGAATGCTCAGGGCATAGTTCTTGCCTTCAAGAGAACCTCTTCACAGTCATTCCTACAGGCAGGCCTCTTTTTGGTCTATGGCCTATCAGACATGGGCTTCTAGGTCTCTGTCCAGCTCCATCATGGTCACAAAACTCTTTTATAGCTGCTGATAAAGGCTCATGGTCTGGCTCTTGCTAGTGCTTCTCTGGTATGACAGCTCTTGTCTTCTGAGCTGAGGAGGTTCAATGCACAGAGATCTTTATATATCCCTCCTGAATCTTCTTCCTTGATGGTATGTGATGCCCACTACAGCTTCTGAGATGGTTCATTTTATACCCATGTTATAATGCTAAGTATTCACAATCACAATTAACTCTGCTAACAACCCTTCACAACTGAATCACATATAATCTGTTCGGTAATTTTCCCCACCTTCTTTCCCCAGATCCAACAGGAAAAAGTCAATTGTTGGGAGTTTACAAAGATGGATTAGAAGAGACATTATATAATTCACTGTATCCCACTTATCTTGGAAAACTTACTTTAAAAAATTAATCTAGGGGAATTCATGGTATTAAATATACACTTATAGAAAACTCACATGCTAAGGTATCTGAACCTATTGTAAATAAAGTACAAATTCAGAGAATGTAGGGTTAAAGATAGACTAGAATGATTGGGAAAGCTTCGTGGAAGAGTTGAAACTAAATTGAACACTGATGAAAATTCAGAAGTGATCAGAGAGCAGAGTTAAACTATATGTGCAAGCCAAATAAACTCCTAGGATTCTAGGGATGTGCACAAGTAGAAAAAGAAGGGATATTACTACTCTTTCTAGTGAGGAATTCATGTGCATAATAATGAATGCCAGGATGAAAAAAATTATATTCAGCATCTACTTATCAAACTGAGGAAGTCATAATTGGGTAAATGAAATCACCCAGTGTGCTAGAAAAGGTAAGAATAGGAGGTATAATCTCTGTTCAACTCATGAGCAAAAGGTTAATTGTAGTGGTAAACTGAGAAATTCAAAAACATTTTAAAATTCAAATGTAGTCTCCTCTTAGGTTGAAATATTTGCCCTAGTGAGTAGATGGGTTAGTCTGGACCCTTTGGAGACTTTCAAGCATTCCAAAGTGCCTCCAATGGATTTAGAATGCCAAGAATGTGCACAAATTTGGTATTTAAAATTCTAAACTTGCATTTGCTAATCCAATAAACTCTAGCTTTGCCAAACACAAGGGTTGATCTTCAAATCATGCAGCTGAAACGGAAAGATTCAAGGAATTTTGAGGGAAGAAAAGCCCATTTTAAGGCCATAATACCTGCTTCTAAATGACTGAAATACTTAAAGTTAGCAATATTTTTTTGAAATCAATAATTATTGCTAACTTTACAATTCTTTAGGAAAGATTAAATGAAGTAAATAAAATAATAGGAAATTGTGAGTGTAGCAAATATACTTTATTTTCAAAAATATTTTATGTTTAATCTTGTCTTTCTGTCTTTCATCATACATTGTCATTCTTCTTAGGAGCACCTACCTATCTTCTCCATTCCATTTAATCATTCCAATTTTTCCCAAGGTAATTACTACTATAGTGTATGTATCAGATGAAGTATTTCTTTGTAATATCTTACTTATCTCATATAAATGATATGTTTTATTTTATTATCCTGAAAGATTGAAAGGCATGTAAATGAAGAGACCATGTTTTTATACTTCTTTATTTCACCTTAATAATGTCATGGTAAACTCTCACTGTGTTGATTTGATTTTCATTAACTTACTTCCAACTGATAATTCTTACATTAGAATTTGCTATTCTTCACTATTAGGGAATTTGCTGTTTAGTAGAAGCCATATGGAAATTGAAGATCTTTTAAAAGAAGTAATATATAAAATATGGTTTATAGCTAGAAGCTCTGAAATCCTTAACTTTTTGTTAAGTAAGTATATTGAACACATAGTTTTTTTTCTGAAATGTTCAGAAATCAATTCAAAGAAAGTTTTCAACAGCATGCTTGAGTGAATTTTCAACTCATGGTGACCTTATTTTACAAAGTAGAACTGCCCCATAGGATTTTCCAGGCTGTAATCATTTTGTTTGTCTTTAAAATTATGTTTGTTTTTTCTTTTGTTTTTTTTTTGTTTGTTTGTTTGTTTGTTTGTTTGTTTAATGTGAATTGAGTGAAGATTTGTTTGTTTAATGTGAACTGAATGAAGGTTTACAAAGATCATCAGTTCCCATTCAACAAATCACACACTCTTCTTCATCTCAATGACTGCAATCCCCTCCCTGCAACACCAGTCATCCTATTTGCTCCCTGTGGTTCCCCATTTGCATCTTAGATTTCAAAAATGAACACAGTAAAACTATTTGCTGCATACATACAAAACAAAAAAAGTATTCATTTAAATAGATTGCCAGCTCTTTTCACCCTTGGAGCCAGTGAGTAGCCTTGAACTGCCAACTGTATAGTTAGCTGCCCAGCTCTCAATTATTGCACCATCAGGGCTCTGCTGGTGGTGGTGGTGCTGCCCAGTTGGTTCCAACCCATAATGACCCTGCTTATAGGAATCCTGTATAGGGTTTCCGAAGCTGAGAATCTTTACAGGAGCAGAAAGCCTCATTTTTCTCCTGTAGAATGGCTGGTGGATTCAAACTGCTGACCTTGCATCAGGTAATCTTTCATTCTGTTTATTTATTTTATTTTCTTGAAAAGATATTCTTTTTAGAACCAAGTATCCTTTTGCTCCAATCTGAATGGGTCTTTCTTTATACCTGCTACCCATATACCATTCTGACACTTTACCACACTAAGAATTCCCATTACCTTTGTCATATGGGGAAGGATCAGAACAGCCACAAAACATAGAATTGATGCTTTTGAGTTTTGGTGTTAGAGAAAAATGTTGAAAGTGCCATGGGCTGCCAAAACAACCAATAGAACTGTTTTGGAAGAAGTGCAGCCAGAGTGCTCCTTGGAGGCCAAGATGGCCAAACTTTGTCTCTCATACTTTAGACATATTGGCAGGAGGGACCAGTCGCTGGAGATGGATAGCATGTTTGGTAAGGTGGAGAGTCAGAGAAAAAGAGGAAGACCCCCAACGACAAGGATTAGCCAAGTGGCAGCATCGATGGACTCAAGCGTGGTAACAGTGCTGAGGTTGGCCCAGGATTGGGCAGTGTTTCATTCTGCTGTGCACAAGGTCGCTATGAGTCAGTACTGACTCGATGGTACCTACCAACAACAGATCTATGCTGCTGCTATTAAGCTCCATTGGATAGGTTCCAACCTATAGTGGCCCCATATAGAGTAGGGTTGGTTCCAAATTATAGTGACTCCATATAGAATAGATCCCTATCTATTGGATTCTGTCTTTTGCTCTCCCACCCATCTGTGTTTTTCTGTTTGTTTGTTTGTTTTGAGGAACCAAATACACTAGTAGTTTCCTAAGAAATAAGTCATAGAGATGTCTTTTATATGTAATTATCTGAAAATGTATTTATTTAATCTTTACTCTTGATTGATAAATGAGTGTTGAAACCTGGGTTAGAAATTCTCCCCCTTCAATTTGGATGTTTACTCTATTGTTATCTAATTCCTGTGTTGTTGAGAAGTCTGATAATTTGATACCTTGATTACTTTCTGGTGCTTATTTAGTAGCATTGAGTAAGGGAGCGAATCTGGAAAACTCTTTATTGAGACTCACAGCTAATCCTCCAGTATTAGTGCCTTCTGTTTTCACAGCTATCTGGGGCTTCAGTATCTCAGCCTTTCTGAGTTTTACAGTATAAATTCTCCTGTTCCTAGTTGGCATCACTTTCTGCTGGCACTAAAGTTTTAATTTTATCTGTTGTGTACTGCTCAATCAGCTAGTTTCCATTATTGTGCTTAAATCTCTAGTTTTCTTCTCCTTTTTATTTTTGTGGTATTTATAATGTTAAAAACAGAGTCCAGGTGTGGCACTGTGGGTTAATGTACTAGATTGCAAGGTCAGTTTGAACCACAGGGTCGGTGGTTCAAGCTCA
>NW_006408761.1:4132393-4133572 GCF_000296735.1 Chrysochloris asiatica
CTTATAGCTTGGCTATATGGCCATAATTGCTGTCTCTTCTTGAGTAACTTAGGGAGAAAAAGTTCCCACCTCCAGCAAAAAAAAGTGTGATTAAAAGGACCCAAAACAGAAGCAATATAAAAACAGAGACAAAAGCTACCACTCTAAAACAAAAACATAACTGTGGCCAATTGGCCAGTAGCCTGTGCTACATAGGCAGTATGTGTGCACTGTAGAAACCTCAAGGAGTGGGTGGGGTTGTTCACTCACTCAGGCCCTTCCTCTAGTCACCACCGCAGAGTTGTACAGATAGATATTGAGAAGTTAATGGGAGAAAGATTGCCTACTATTTTTGTCTCTGAAGGTCAGTTAGGTATCTGCATGTGCACAGCATAATTCTCAAAATAGTTGTGCCCTTTTATGTTGGGGTTTTACAGATTGTTCATATGGTTTGTCTGTCAGGTCAGCCCTGCTTTTTTCTTGTTGGTAGACAGAAGTAAAAGGTCCCGCACAAGTTAACTCTAGGGTTGGAACCCAGAGTCAGATGTCATAAGCAGCCACCAAAGAATCTGGCTGTGGGACCAATAGGGCTCTTCCTCTCTGTGCCATAGTAAAACTTTGGCTCAATGCTGGATTCTTTCCTGGGTGCATGACCACTTGCCTGAAGGTGTCCTGGCTGGGCAGAGAAGGCATGACAAGGAAGAGGAGGTAGAAATATGCAGAATCCTCCCACACTTCCTGTGCTGGTTTTAGCACAATGGTTCACTGTGCTATGGGCCTGCCCTCTGAACTCAGCCTGGCCGGATGACTGCAGAGGGAGTCCTTTGTCTGGATCAATTCCTAAATCACAATATTTTCTTTTATACTGTGATTTTTCCACTGGTGGGTGTGGGAAACTGACGCCCTGTACTTTATGCTTGATCCAAAGCATCTGTGTGATTTCAGTCCCTCCCCCATGGAGCCTCCTACCTGACTCTGCTTCTGCCATCTCCAAAACCGGAAGTCTCTGACTTCCACAGTTTTTACTTTATGTGTTTGGTAGTGAAGGCAAATGATAGATCTATGTCCTTACATTCGTCAGAATGACCTCCCATGAAGGTAAAGTTTTACTAAAGGTAATACAGAAATAGCTACAAGCATACATTGACAAAGAATTCCCAGAGGTTCAAGCTGGATTCACAAGAGGCCGTAGAATGAGGG
>NW_006408761.1:4134032-4139876 GCF_000296735.1 Chrysochloris asiatica
CAATAAACAACATTCTTATCAATGGAGAAAAGGTTGAAGTTGTCAAGGACTTCATTCTTCTTGCATCAACTATCAACACTCATGGAAGCAGCAGTCAAGAATCGGACAATATATTACATTAGGCAAATCTTCTGCACAAAACCTTTTTGAAATGTTGAAGAGCAAAGATGTCAGCTTGAAGACTAAAGTGTGCCTGACCCAAGCCATGGTATTTTCAATAACCTCATCTGCATGTAAAAGCTGGACAGTGAATAAAGAAGACTGTAGAAGAATTGATGCATTTGTGTTATGGTGTTGGAGGAGAATATTGAAAGTGCCATGGGCTGCCAAAAGAACCAACAGATCTTTATTGGAAGAAGTGTAGTCAGAGTGCTCCTTGGAGGCCAGGATTGGGCAGTGTTTCATTCTGTTGTGCTTAGGATCACTATGAGTTGGTACTGACTCAATGGCACCTAACAACAACAGCAAAACTGAAAATCAAAATCAAGAAATGGCATCATAATGAAGTTATTTTAGAGTATTTGTTAATACTCTAACAAGATGATAAAAGAGTTAAAAGTAGGAAGCAGATTCTGAGGAGGTTGAAAGAGGTTACTTCTTTTACAAACTATATCTTTGCTGTTGTTAGATATGTCTCAGTTGCTGCCCAGTCCTGTGCAATTCTCACAGTTTTTTGTTACATTTGAGCCCATTGCTGCTACCATTGTGCCAATATATTTCATTTGGGTATTCCTTTTTTCACTAACCCTCCTCTTTACCAGGCATGGTGCCCTTCTCCAAGGACTGATCCCTCCTGATAACAAGTCTGAAGCATGAGAGATGAAGTCTGGCCATTTTGACTTCTTGGGAGCATGCATGTGTACTTCTTCCAAACACAGATTTGTTTGTTCTTCTGACTGTCCATGGCACTTTCAATATTCTTCTGCAACACCTTAATTCAAATACATCAATTCTTCCATGATCTTCCTCATTCATTGTTCAACTTTCACATGGATATGAGGTGATTGAAAATACCATGTCTTGGGTTAGGCACCCCTTAGTACTCAAACTGATATCTTTGCTCTGGAACACTATGAAGAGGTCTTGTGCAGCAGATTTTCCTAATGCAATACATTATTTGATTTCTTGACTGCTGTTTTCATGAGTGTTGACTGTGGATCCAAGCAAAATGAAGTCTTAGACAACTTCAATCTTTTCTCCATTTATCATGATGATATTTATTGGTCCAGTTGAGAGGATATTTGCGTTCTTTACATTGAGTTGCAATCCATACTGAAGGCTGTAGATTTTTTTCTTCATCAGTAAGTATTTTAAGAACTGTGTGTTTTCAGCAAGCAAGGTTGAATCACCTGTATATAGCAGGTTGCCAATGAGTTTTCCTGCCATCCTAATCCCAAGATCTTCTTCATTTAATTCATTTTCTTAAATTATATGTTCAGTATACAGATTGAATAAGTATGGTGAAACATACACGCCTTTCCTGATTTTTATAGTACTAGTTTACTCGTTAAATTGTGGCTATTTAAACTACTATTAAAAATAAAAATTATATTTTCAAAAAGTAAAATCAAATCAAATCAAAACAGAACAAAATTTAAAAACACATAAAATATTGAAATCTCCAGATGTGAATTGTCATTGAAATTCAATAGTTTATGTAAAAATAATCTACAGGTTAAGCAAATTTATTTAACAAAAAGGAGATTTTATTGATTTTGTAAAACAATTTTTATATTTCTACTTATTTTATTTACATTATAGCATTTGCAGTAAAGAGACACCAGGAATCTTAAAGTTATGATTTAACAAATAGGTCAGATGTCTGAATGCTCCAGTACATTATTTCAAGAAATCAACTTGCAGTACTTAGAAAGACTGTTATGATCTGCCCCCTACTTCTTTTACCTCATATCTTAACCCTTCCCCAGTTGTAATTATCCTCTAGTTATATGGTTCTCCCCAATAAATTATCTTTATTTCTTCTTTTATAAAAAAATCATAATTTATTGTGTTTTGGGAGATTTACATAGCAGTCTAAACTCCCATTCTACAATGGGAACACTGCTGTGTTCAGTGATACTGGTTACATTCTTCACAATTCATTAGCCATCTCATGATTACATCCAGAATGTTCCCTAGAATCCCTAGATGTCACAGGACTGGACTGGGCAGCATTTTGTTCTGTTGTGCATATGGTTGTTATGAGTTGAACTGACTTGACAACACCTAACAATAACCATCACTTCCCCCTTACCTTCTTATGTTTGTTTTAAAGTAATTATTGACAAATTATTCTCATATAGATTATTTTTTTTTTAAAGAAAGCATAGTAGTCATGAGTACAGGTCTTCATTTGGGGAGCCAATCTGTTATTTAGTTAAAAGGTGATCTCAAGGGCTAGTTTCAGTCAAGGTTTAAATGGTATTTCAGGGCAATAGTCTCAGTAGACTTCTAGTCTCAATCAGTCTTACAATTCTGAATATTTTAGGCATTCAAGGTTCTGTTTCACGTTTTTCTTCCATTCCATCAGGATTGATCTATTGTAACTCTGATCAGAATGGTAGAATGGCTGACACCATCTAGTTCTTCTGAGTAAATGATGTCATGGCTCATATAGACAATTAGTCCTGAAGGCTAGTTTCTCATTTAGTCTTTGTATTTTTCATTCTCTTTTGCTCCAGATTGTTGTTGTTTTTGTGCCATTGTGTCGGTTCTGACCCACAGTGAACCTGTATAGTGTTAAGCTTGAACCACCAATCTTGCAGTCCAAACCAACTTTGCAGTCCAGCACATTAACCCACAGGACCATTGAGACAAATAGCTGTATCTTAGCTGGCTACACACAAACTTTTGAAACTGTAGGTACTACTTATCAAGGTATGATGCAGGACAAAATATGAATGACCTTATTGTCACACATGACACACTCACAAAATTAACATGCACATAGATTGTATAGGAAGATAGTGTACAAGCTTGCTACATGGTTTGCAAAAAAAAAAAGGCAATAGAATGTGTATGTTATTTACATAAAAATATGGTTGTTGTTGTTGTTAGGTGCCATGGTGACAATACTGACTCTTGTGCACAACAGAATACATAACACAAAGAAACAGCCTAGTCATGTACCATTCTCATAATTGTGTTACATTTGAACCCACTGTTGCTGCCAACATGACAGTCCATCTTGTTGGGGATATTCCTCTTTTTCACTGATCTCTGCTGTGCTTAATTCAAGACAGATTTGTTTGTTCTTCTGGCAGTCCATTATACTTTTATGTTCTTTTCCAACACCATACTTCAATTCTTCTATGGTTTTCATTGTTCATTGTCCAAATTTCACATGCATATGAGGCAATTAAAAATACCATGGCTTGGGACAGGCACACCTTAATCCTCAAATGGATAAACTCTGCCCTTGAACACTTTAAAGAGCTCTTTTGTAGGAAATTTGCCTAATGTGACACATGACATAATACATTGGTTGCTTATCAATATACCTTGATTGCATGTTTGATCGGTCTCAGACTGAAGAAGTAGGTAGAATTCTTTAAGTTGAACTTCACTGTGTGTGCCAGGGTTATATTCTTTCACCTTACTTATTCAATCTGTATGCTGAAGAAATAATCTTAGAAGATGGATTATATGAAGAAAAATGTGGCATCAGGATTGGAGGAAGACCTATTAACAACCTATGATATACATATAATACAACCCTGCTTACTAAAAGTGAAGAGGACTTAAAATACTTTGGATGGAGATAAATCACCACAGCCTTGGGTTTGTGCTGCACCTCAAAGTAAAGAAAGAAAAACTACTCACCGTTGGACCAATAAATAACATCATGATAAATGGAGAAAAGATTGAAGATGTCAAAGACTGAATTTTGTTTGGATCCACCATCAACACTCATCGAAGCAGCAGGCAGGAAATCAAAAGACGTATTGCATTGGGCAAATATGCTGCAAAAGACCTCTCTATAAGTGTTCAAGAGCAAAGATGTCAGTTTGAGGACTAAAGCGTGCCTGACCCAAGATGTGGTATTTTCAATAGCCTTATATGCATACGAAAGTTGGACAATGAATAAGGAAGATCATAGAAGAATTTATGCACTTGAGTTGTGGTGTCGTACAAGAACATTAAAGATAACTATGGACTACCAGAGGAACAAATAAATCTGTTTCGGAAGAAGTACAGCCAGAATGCTCCATAGAAGCCAAAATGGCCAGACTTAACTCTCTCATAGAGTCCTGGTGTGGCACTTAAGATAAGCACTTGAACACAAGGTCAGTTAGAACTGCAAGGTTGGTGGTTCAAACTCATCAGCCACGCCTCAGAAGCACTATACAGAGTGGCAATGGTTTGTAACCAACTTGACGGCACTCAAAAACAACAACAACAACAGTCTTGCATACTTTGCACATATTATCAGGAGGGACCAGTCCCTGGAGAAAGACATCATGCTTGGTAAGATGGAGTTGTTGTTGTTTTTGTTGTTATTAGGTGCTGCCCAGTCAGATCCTATACATAGAGATTTTATGTACAATAAAATGAAACACTGCCTGGTCGTGCACCTTCCTCACAATTGCTCCTAAGCTTATGCCCCTTGCTTCTGCTACAGAGCCAGTCCCTTTCATTGGTGAGCTCCCTTATTTTGCTGTCCTTCCATGTTTAATCAATTTCAACCAAAAGAAGTTGATAGAATCATTCAATTTTATCATTACTGGAATAGTGGTTGGTGCAAAAATTTGAATAACAAAACTGATCTTCAATGAGGCTTATGGGTATTATCCTAGCATAGATAGCATTATACTTCAAGATAGATATTGATATCTTTTTGATGACTGTGACACCATTCCTTTTCAGTTTGTCAATCCTAGCATAGTAAATCATATGATTATCAGGTTCAAAATGGCCAATGTCAGGCCTGTTCAGCTCATGAATGCCTAGGATATCCATGTTTATGCATTCCATTTCACTTTTGACAATTTCCAATTTTCCTATATTCATACTTTGTACAATCCATGTTCCAATTATTAATGGATGTTTATAGCAGTTTCTCCACATTTTGAACTGTGCCATTAGCAAAAGAAGGTCCTGAAGGATTTACTCCATTGGTGTCATTATGATCAACTCACTTTGAGGAGGCAACCCTTATCCAGTCGAGTGCTTTCCAACTTGAGGGGTTCATCTTCTGGCATTACATCTGACAATATTTTGGTGCTCTTCATCATGTTTAATATTAAATATTCTAGCGCTGTTTGACAGATTAGTAAGTATTTTGAGAATAATGCAAGCCAGTTTTCTTATTGTTAGAGAAAAGTTTTACAAATATGGGAAAGGAGACTATTTCAAACAGGGCTTTGAATTGGTTAGATATAGTTCAGTCATGACCAATGCAGTGAAATTGGAACAGACCCAGATTTGTGGGAGTATAGGAACGTTAACTAGAACAGGAAAAATTACTTGTCAAACGAAGCCTTGAAATGGGAAATTCACCAAAGATGTATCATGCCTTTCAGAAACTTGATATGGGATACTGATTGTTGCCAGATGGAGTGTGACACATCCAAATCAATGTAATTGGCCACTTTAAGACGGGTACTTTAAACTGTACCAGTGAAGAGATGTAGCATGTACATTGTCCTTATTTTCTAGGAGGGAAATTAAGGTTTTAACAGAGCATCAACTCTTCATTTTTCTTATGCTAGTTACTGCCCACACTTTATAAATTGAGGTCTATACTGATTGACTTCATTGGTCATGATTGAACCAGGTAGGAATAACTGATTTGAAATTCTAATTTGAAAGGACCCTTAGGAGCTATATTAGAATTGGAATTAT
>NW_006408761.1:4140545-4142375 GCF_000296735.1 Chrysochloris asiatica
ACTACAAGGTCACTTTGAACCTCAAGGTCAGTGGTTCAAACACATCAGCTGCTCCTTGGAAACCCTATACAGGGTTGCTGTGAATTGGAACAGACTCAACAGCACTTAACAACAACATCTTCTACTAAAAGGAATTAAGACTTCTTAGAGAAACACCTAACTCCCAGAGCTTGTTGCTGTCACTTATTTATGTCAAGTTCACTCTGAGTGATGATAATTCATGTGTGCAGACTAGAACTGGTCCATAGGGTTTTCAAGGCTATGATTTTCCAGAAGCATATAATCAGGCTTGGTGTTCCTTGTGTTGTTGTTGTTGTTAGGTGCCATAGATTCAGTTCTGACTCATAACGATCCTATGCACAACAGAATGAAACACTGCCCGGTCATGCACCATCTTCACAATTGTTGTTACGCTTGAACCCATTTCTGATGCTACTGTGCCAATTCATCTCATCAGGGGTCTTCCTCATTTTTGCTGACTCTCCACCTTACCAACTATGATGTCCTTCTCTAGGGACTGGCCCTTCCTGATAACATATCCAAAGTATGAGATGAGAGACAAAGCCTGGCCATCCTGGCTTCTAAGGAACACTTTGCCTGTACTTCTTTCAACACAGATTTGACTGTTTCTCTGGCAGTCCATGATACTTACCCCACACCATAACTCAATGCATCAATTCTTCTGTAGTTTTCCTTACTCATTGTCCAACTTCCTTTTAGGTTGTATGGCTATCATCCTATCACAGACAGCATTGTACTTCAAGGTAGATTTTGAATGCCCTTTTTTGATGATTGATGGAATGTCATTCCACTTCAATGTGTTATTCCTGGCATAGTAAAGCATATTATTATTTGATTCAAAGTGGCCAATACCTGTCCATTTGAGCTCACTAGTTCCTAGGGTATCTATCTTTGTTTTGAACAACTTTACATTTTCCTAGATCAAGACTGTATACAATCCACATTCTGGTTACAAATGGATGTTTACCGCTGTTTCTTTCATTTTTATTTGTGCCCTATCAGCAAATGAAAGTCCCCAAAACTTTGCTCTATTAATGTCATTAAGGTCAACTTTACTTTGGGAAGGCAGCTCTTTCCCAGTCATATTTTGAGTGCCTTCCAACCTGAAAGCTTCACCTTCCAGGCATCTGTCAATATTTTGCTATAATTCATAAGGTTTTTAGAGGTTAACCATTCAGAACTGGTCTGCCTATCTTAGTCTGGAAGTTTTGCAGAAATCTGTCCAACATGAATGACACTGCTGGTATTTAAAATACTGGTGGCATAATTTCCAACATCACAGCAATGACAAAATGCCAGATGAGTAGTGGACTTATTAGGCACCAAGGGAAAAATGGTTGTTTTATTATAGGCCAATGTTAGCTTACCCACTTGGTCAAGGTTAGATTAGCCTCACTAGTAATGGGAGAGGTAGACATTATGAATCCTTGCTAATGCTAGGCATTGAGAAGAACAACATCACTTTGGTAGTATTTCTGCCAAGAAAGCATGATCTGAAACTGGTCCCAAGGAAACATCAGATGGACCCAGATTGAGGAACATCCTTCAAAATGAAAGGTCTTACTTTAAAAACTGTCAAGGCCCTGAGAGTCAGGAAAAGATTGAAAGATTGTTCTAGGTTGAGAAGGCTAAAAAAATATGATAAATAAATGTAACATAATCTGAATAGGATCCTGGCTCAGAAAGGAAAAAGAGAGACAACTGGTTTAGTTTATAAATCTGAATAGTATCTGTGGATTCAAAAGAGCGGTGCACATTCCAAAGAGATGTGACCCAATGGAATGCAGAAATCATCAGACAATATCTTTG
>NW_006408761.1:4143490-4147894 GCF_000296735.1 Chrysochloris asiatica
GTATTTCATTCTGTTGTGCATAGGATCGCTATGAGTCAATACCGACTCTATGGCACCTAACAATAAAAATTTGTGGATTGGATGGTAGTATTGCATCACAATTGATTTTTTGAATGATTGAATTTAGCTATGTAGGGTAGTGTCTGTATCTTTGTAGATACATACTGGCATATTTGGGAGTTTGTGGAGAGAGAGGAGAACTATGTGGTAGAATGATAACAATTGGATAACTTCAGCGAGGGGATACAGTACATGATTTCCTTGTCATTCTTGCAATTTTTCTGTAAATTTGAAATTATTTAAAAATAAATATGAAAAAATATTTTAAATGTACACCTACTACTAAAGTTTCTTGACCTATCATAACATTAATCAAACATTTATTTCCATCCTCTTCTCTTATTCCAGCATCAAGCTATCCATGCCTCTACCCACAGTTTTCAAATACTGTTGTAAAATCTTGAAGTTCATTAAAACAAAACCAGAAAAAGATCAGTGTGATCGTTGGTAATTTATTTTATACATATCTTTCCTTTTCTCACTTCTTAACTATGAGAGAAGTGCCTGAATCTGAGCAAATACTGTAATACATCTAATTTCTTATTTTTATTAACTACACAGACCACATTTAGTTTACTCATTGAATGCAAGGAACTGCTAAATACTGGGAACTGAAGTATGATCATGTATATCTATAATTACACTAAGCAGAACAATCATTCCAGTATCAGAAATCTAGATTCAAGAAGCAAGAAGCTAAAATATGAAAAAATTTTACATTCTTCTCAGATGCCCCTGAGTCTAAAACTGGTGATGTCCAGTGGCATTTGCCTTAACCACAAAAAATGTTTCTTCTTTCCAGAAATGCACATTCATTTGATCCTTATGAAACTGCAACTCTCCAATTCAAATCAGAACCCAGACTGTGGGCTTAAGGAGACTGTTTTGATAACAACCAAAAAATTCAGAATGTTTTATAGACACCATACTGGGAAGGATCCAGTAAAGGAAATAACTTTACTTAATAGAAGATCCCCCAGGAGGATCCATATTATGATTTGGTTAATACCAATCAAGAAAGTGGGTGGTAACAACTGAGACTGTTTACTCACAAGCCAATTGTGCACAGAGGTAAAGAAAACAATTAATGCAGATTAGAAGCTAGACAAATTCACAATTATATTTTGTCACTGGATCATATTCTACCTAAGACTGCACCAAATAGTTTTAATTCCTAATCCTAAAAAAAAAAATAAAAAGGAAGAAAGTAAAAGAAGAAAGAGACATTGGCATTGAATATAAAGCATTCTTTCTCTAAGCAAATGGTGCACATTTTCTTCATATTTTCTCTTACATTTTTACAATTAGGAAAATACCCCAGCAGGTTATAAATAATTTATGTATAGTCTAACCTCTTCAAGTGTTTTTCTGTGACCTACCTTGCCTGATGGTTCATAACACATGATCAGTTGGTGAAGAACGTTTGATGAAATTCTTGAGCAGTACAAGTAAATAAATTGATTAATTTACTTCTTCTCAAAAACTATGTACCAAACCTCACTGACAGTGTAGAATTAGATAGTATGGACATTTCTACCTTCCTTAAAGTATATTACCATAAGAAAGAGCAAAATGGCAAAATAAGAGACAGATAGAAAAGTAAAGCAGTAGATCCACCCTTTCTCATATTAGTTAATAGAAACGGGACCACTTTATATCAAACTAATCAAACCGTAGATCTTCAAGATGTTAGTTCATTCATTATGGAATTAATTAATTTATTCTTGCTATGGAGTCCTGGTGTGGCGCTGTGGGTTAATGTGCCAGACTACAAAGCCGTTTGAACTGCAAGGTCAGCAATTCAAGCTCACCAGATGCTCTTTGGAAATCCTATACAGGGTTGCTATGGGTTGGAACCGACTCGACGGCACTTAACAACAACAACAACAATGGAGTCCTGGTGTGGCATTGTAAGATAAGCACTGACACATAAACTTGGTTTGAACCTTAAGGCTGATTGTTCAAATTTACCAGCTGCTCCTTGTAAACCCTATACAAGGTCACTATGGATTGGAATTGACTCTACTGCACTGAACAACAACAGCAATACAGGGAACACACTATAAACTCTCAGTCTCAGAAAGCCACTGCTATAAACCAGTTATAACATCAAGTGGTAAAATACTTGCACGCCATGCCTAGTTCATTCAGGAACATTCTTAAAAATAACAGCAACTCACCTCTTGTTATACGCAAGGAAATTCGGAACCATTTTAGCCAAAAATGTGAAAATAAACATTAGAAGTTGGAGGAGGGGAAGATAAAAAGGATTAAAGTCATCCTTAAGGACTCGGATTTAAGTCATCCTCAATGACATAAATCTGTTTTGGAAGAAGTGCAGCCAGAGTGCTCCTTGGAGGCCAAGATGGCCAAACTTTGTCTCTCATACTTCGGACATAATGTCAGGAAGGACCAGTCACTGGAGAAGGATGTCATGTTTGGTAAGGTGGAGGGTCAGAGAAAAAGAGGAAGACCCCCAATGGGTTGGATTGTCCAAGTGACAGCATTGATGGACTCAAGTGTGGAAACAGTAGTGAGGTTGGCCCAGGATCTGCAGTGTTTCATTTTGCTGTGTATAAGGCTGCTATGGGTCAGTATCGACTCAATGGCACCTAACAACAACAACAATGACTCAGACAATGCTTGATGAAAATTTCAAGTATTTATTGGTCTTATATAAACATATGAAACATATCATTCTTGATAATAAAGTGGGAGCAACCCCTTCTCTGCTGAAAGAAATCTCAATCACTAGGAAGTGAACAATAATAGCAATCATGATGCTTTCACAGTTGTTAAGATCAACTCAAACTACATTAAGCAGAAAAACAAAACTCACTGCTAGCTCCCTCTGCTTCCTGAAAGACTAGTGGAATAGCTAATTTTACGTTTGTGGAATATGCTCACTCACCTCATCAAGTCAATTCTATTTCATAATGACCCTGTATAGTGTTTTCTATGCTTTAAATCTTTACAGGAGCAGTAATCCTCAAGAATCTTCTGATGAGCTGCTGGTGGTTTTGAATTGCTGACCTTATGATGAGAAGTCCAGTGCTTATCTTACAATGACACCAGAGCTCATTTTTTGCAATATTAGATGACATTAAATGTTACTATCAATATTGTTACGTATCATAATGGCAAGTGGTTATGTTAAAAAACAAAAAAGAAAATATAAAAAATAATGCTTATATAAATATAACCAAATAAAATAAACATGGTCTGGAACTTACTTCAAAATATCTAATACATGTCAAAACAAAAACATAACAAGTTTGGAGAATATTGATAAGTGTTGGAGTTGGGTGGTAAGTGTATGGATTTCATTCCACAACCATCTCTTCTTTAGTGATAGCTTGAAAGTTTCTATAATAGTGTATGGATCTCTTCCAATAAGTTGTTCAGGTAGCTGTCTTCCAAATTTCTTGGCATTGATGTGAGTGACCACAGTGTTGCATCAGTATGTTGAAAGATTTAAATTTGTATTCCAACAATTCCCAGAGCATTGTTTATTGCCAATGCCTTCAGTTCACATTGAACTTCTTCCTTCAGTACAATTGGTACTTAATTTTTGCCCATTACAAAAACAAGTTACCCAAAGGAATGTGAAAGTTATAGGACAAAATAATTAATATCACATATAAGTACATTTCTCCTAAAGATAATTTAAAAATGGCTCCAACATACACTGACAGGGAACTGGTAGAGATTCAATCCAGACACAGATGAGTGACATCATTGCAAACTGTAGATAGATCTTGGCTGATTGCAGAGAATGCTTGAAAGATGTTGACCTGTGCTTTATTGACTAAACAAAGGCTTTCGATTGTGTGGCTCATGACGAGTTATGGACAACACTGAGGAGAATGAGTATTCTAGAGTACATAATTGTGCTCATTTGGTACCTGTACATAGACCAAAAGACAGTTTCTCAAACAGAACATAGGAACACTGAGTAGTTCAAATTAAGAAAGATGTGCACCAGGATTATATTCTTTCACCAAATTTATTCAATCTTTATGCTGAGCAAATAATTCGAGAAGCTGGATTATATAAAGAAAAACATGGCATCAGGATTGGAGAAGATTCATTACCAACATCCAGATGATACAACCTTGCTTGCTGAAAGACAAGAGGACTTAAAATATTGATGATGATCAAAGACCACAACCTTTATGATGGGTTGCACACCAATGTAAAGGAAACAAAAATCTTCACCAATAAATAACATCAAGATAAATAGAGAGGGGAGAACAAACAAGATGGCAGATCAGGTGGAAGTACAGTGAAGAACTCTGTCAGCAACAACACAGAATACTGGACGAAGCAGGCTCAGGGGATGGT
>NW_006408761.1:4154410-4159315 GCF_000296735.1 Chrysochloris asiatica
TTTTTTGTTAAAGAAAACAAGGGTAAATTGCTACAATTTGATGAGCTTGACCTATACTCATGGAGGTAGTAACTCTAAATACCAACAGAGAGGGAAGGAATCTTCACATCAAGTATCAATGCTATCCCCTCTGTACACAGGGCAGATAGGGATGGGCAACTTAGACATTGGGGTGACAAAGGCTTAAATGACTGGCTTACAATGTTTCAAGAGGGAGTTTAGTTTAAGAGTATGGTGGCGAAGAGAGTCCCTTCTGTATAGTTTTCATCTTTTCTAGATAGGTCTGGTGAAAAGAGATGTGGATAAGATTCTTATGATTCAATAGTGAATAATTGTTATCATGACTAATTGTGACTATCACAATTGTAAAGGTAGAGTTTTGTAACAAAAACAGGGAGTGCTTAATCTTATGATCCAGAAACAGAGGACCCTAGGACCATCAAAGGAGAAGAGCACAAGCAGAATGCAGAACCTCGTCCAGAGAAGCAGGGACTCCAGAGATGGAGGCAATGATAGAGTTATGGAGAGGGGGAGTGGCTGAGGGATCATGGGAAGAGAGGGACTAAGAGCTTGTGGCTTGGAGGCAGACTTGCAGAATGTGGCCTTTGGAGGTATAAATTATTATATATGCCTGACTGTTTTGTTTTGTTTTGTTTTTTTTTTAAATAAAGTGAATAGAGAGTAATACTGTTAACCAATGGTACATGAAGGGGATTATATTCATTGTGATGAAACAAGGTGTATGATTTGTTGAATGTAAAACTTATGGCCAGCCCTGTAAACTTTTACTCAATCCTCAATAAAAATCTTAAAAAAAAAGAGTGACAAGGAAGGACATTATCACATGATTAATGAGTCAATTGAACAAAAAGACATAATCATAATTAATATCTATGCTCCCAATTTAAAAGCCTCAAAATACACATATCAAACTGAGAATTGAAGAAAGAATTGACAACCCTACAATAATAGTTATTATTATTAAGTGTCATTGAGTCCGTTCCAACTCCCAACAACCCTGTTTAGGGTTTCTGAGGAGCAGCTGGTGAGTTTGAACTACTAACCTTGCAGTTTAAATCAATCTTGTAGTCCAGTGTTTATCCTAAAGCACTACATCAGGACTCCACAATAATAGTAGGAGATTTTAATAAACCACTTTAGACGAAGGACAGAATAATTAGAAAGAAACTCAACAAAGACACAAAGAACTAAACAACGTAGTCAATCAACTTGACTTCAAGACTTATACAGAGCACTCAACCCAACATCAACACAATACACATTCTATTTCAATGTACATGGAATCTTCTCCAGAATACACCCTATGTTAAGTCTCAAAGCAAGCTTCAATAAATTTTAAAACATCACAATACTACAAAGCATCTTTTTAGATTACAATGCTATAAAATTAAAACTCAACAATAGGAAGGTCAAGGGGAAAAAAAATCAAGCACATGGAAATTCAATAGCACCATGCTTAAAAGCTACTAGGTAACAAAACAAATGGGAAGAAAAAGATAAATGGAGAAAAATTTAAATCGTCAGATTTTATTTTGCTTGGATCAACAATCAACACTCATGGAAGCAACAGCAAAATATCAAATGACATGCTGTATTAGGCAAATGTGTTATACAAGCCCTCTTTAAAGTGTTCAAGAGCAAAGATATCAGTGTGAGGATTAAGATGCATCTGGCACAAGCCTTCGTATTTTCAATAGCCTATATGCATATGGAAGTTGGGCAATGAACAAGGAAGACTGTAGAAGAATTGATGCATTTGAGATATAGTTTTGGAGAAGAATATTAAAAGTACCAGAGACTGCCAGTAGAACAACTCTGTGTTAGAAGGAGTACCTTAAAAGTCAAGATGGCCAGACTTTGTGTCTCATACTTTGAACATATTGTCAGGAGGGACCTGTCCCTGGAGAATGGCTTAATACTTGGTAAAGTGGAGGGATAGTGATAAAGAGGGAAACCCCCAATAAGAAGGATTGACACAGTGGCAGCAATAATAGGCTCAAGTGTAGCAGCAATTGTGAGGGTGGTGCAGGACTGGGTGGTGTTTTATTCTGTTGTACATAGAATCATTGTGAGGTGGAACACTCTCGATGGCACTAAACAACAGCAATAATAGTGTAAAAAAGAGGGCAAAAAGAAGGGAACATATGGTTCATTCTATCTGTCAAATTCTGTTGATTTATAGTGATTATAAGTTCATAAGAATGAGAAATTATATTTTGACAAGTTCAAATCCCTCAAAGGACCTAAAATAGTTACATAGCAGGAAGTCATTCAATACTTATTAAATTGGTATAGGAAACCAACTCAATTTAGACTATCCTAATTCACTGCATGTGAGAGGAAAGTTTCCTTACCCAGTTAATTATGAAACTAAAATCTATAAACTGTTTGCTTTTTTGTTTTGTTGTTGTTAGGGGCCCTTGATTGGGTTTTGACTCAAATTGTTATTGTTTAGGTGCCATCAGGTAGGTACTGACCCATAGCAACCCTATGCACAAAAGAACAAAAGACCGCCCTGTCCTGGGCCAATCCTGGGCTGTCGTCACAATTTTTGCTATGCCTGAGCCCATCGCTTCCACCACTGTGCCAATCCATATCATTGGGGAGGTCTTCCTCTTTTTCTCTGACCCTCCATTTTACCAAGCCTGTCCAGTGACAGGCCCCTGACATGTCCAAAGTACAAGAGATGGTCTGGCCATCCTGGCTTCCAAGAAGCCCTCTGGCTGTGCTTTTTCCAACACAGATCTGTTTGTTTTTTTTGGCAGCTCATGGAACTTTTAATATTCTTCTCCAACACTAAAACTGAAATGCATGAATTCTTCTACGGTCTTCCTTATTCACTATCCAACTTTCACATGGATATGAGATTAATGAAAATACCATGTGTAGGATCAGATGCACCTTAGTCCTCAAACTGACACCTTTGCTCTTGAATACTTTAAAGAGGTTTTTTGTAGCAGATTTGCCTGATGCAATACTTCATTCAATTTCTTGACTGCTGCTTCCATGAGTGTTGATTGTTGTTCTAGGCAAAATGAAGTCTTTGACAACTTCAATATTTTCTCTATTTATATGAATATTTTATTGGTTCAGTTGTGTGCTCTTGAAATGGTTGAACATCAACCATTTCCTTTTGGTACGGTGACTCTGTGTATTCATCCATCTTCTTTTGATGCTTTCTGCATCATTCAATAATTTGCTGAGAGAATTCTTCTATAACAAAAGTTGAGGCTTGATTTTTTTCTTCAGTTCCCCCAGCTTGAGGAATGTTGAGTGTGTTCTTCCTTTTTGGTTTTCTGATTCCAGATCTTTTGCACATTTTGTTGTAATATTTGGATTTATCTTCTCGAGCTGATCTTTGAAATTTTCTGTTTAGTTCTTGCATCTCTTCATTTCTTCCATTTGCTTTAGCATCACTACGCTGGAGAGCAACTTTCAGTGTCTCTTCTGACATTCATTTTGACCTTTTCTTTCTTTCTTGTATCCTCAATGCCTTTTTGCTTTCTTCATGTATGATGTTCTTGATGTCATCCCACAGCTCTTCTGTTTTGATTAATAATATGGAGTTTTTCCATTGTCTCTTTCCACAGATGTAGTCAATTTGATTTCTATGTATTCCATCTGGGAAGGTCCATCTGTTATGCTGTCTAAAGAAGGTATTTGAAATGAACAAATCATTGATTTTGCAGAATTCTATCATACAATATCCAGCATCATTTCTATCACCAAGGCCATATTTTCCAACTATTGATTCTTCCTCTTTGTTCCCAATCTTTGTATTCTAGTCATTACTAATGATCAATACATCTTGATTGCATGTTTCATCAATTTCAGATTGAAGAAGTTGGTAGAAATCTATTTCATCCTCATTGGCTTTAGTGGTTAGTGTGTAATTTTGAATAATAATAACTGGTCTTCCCTGTTGTTGTTGTTAAATACCGTGGAGTTAGTTCCAACTCATAGTGTTCCATGGAGTCAGAATCCCTGTACAGGGTTTCCGAGGCTATAAATCTTTACAGAAGCAGAATGCCACATCTTTCTCCCGTGGAATCACTGGTAGTTTAGAACTGCCGACCTTCAGGTTAGCAGCCCGATTCGCAACCACTACACTACCAGAGCTCCTTGGTCTTCCCTGTAGGTGCATGGAAATTATCCTATCACAGACAACATTGTACCTCATGACTGCTTTGGATATGTTCTTTTTGACAATGAATGCAAAACCATTCTTCTTCAATTTGTCATTCCAGGCATAGTAAACTATGTGGTTGTAAACCAGATTATAAATAGTTATAAATGATCTGTAAACCAGGTCATAGGAAAGCAGATTCAAAACCAGCTCATTAATGCCTAAGATACTAATATTTATGCGTTCCATTTCCTTTTTGACAATTTCTAATTTTCCTAAATTTGTACTTTGAACATTCCATGTTCCAATTATTAATGGATGTTTACAGCTGTTCTGGTAGCATAGTGGTTATGAACAAATAACCACTACACTACCAGAAACTGATTATTTGTTCATAACCACTACACTACCAGAAACAGCTGTAAACATCCATTAATAATCAGAACATGGAATGTTTGAAGTATTAATCTAGGAAAATTAGAAATTGTCAAAAATGAAATGGAACACATAAACATTAATATCTTAGGCATTAGTGAGCTGAAATGGACTGGTATTGGCCATTTTGTTCATTTCAAACACCTTTAGACAGCATAACAGATGACTATACACATGGACCTCGCCAGATGGAATACATAGAAATCAAATTGACTACATCTGCAGAAAGATAAGATGGAAAAGCTCCATATCATCAGTGGAAACAAGGCCAGTGGCAGACTGTGAAACAGACCATCAATTACTCATATGCAAATTCAAACTGA
>NW_006408761.1:4159415-4161763 GCF_000296735.1 Chrysochloris asiatica
ACTCAGCTGCTCCTGGAGCCGCCATCTTGGGCAATACCAAGCAGGGGAAGGATCAGAATAGCCACAGACGCCTGATGGAACCACAGAGATAAAGGTGTGTACATGATTTTTTTTTTTTTTTTGTATCTGTTCATTTTTCTCTTGCTGTCTGCGCACCTCCATTCTGGTGACTAGATGTGGTGCCTGAATGAATGGACACTCCACCCCCACCACCGGAGGGTTCTAATATGCCTGCACACAGATCTCCTCAAAATTTAAAGTGAAAGTTTCCACTTAAAACCAAACAGCAGTGCAAAACACCCACAGCTGCCCTGAACTGTTTATCACTAGGAAAAAGGCCTGAATGGGGATTGTGGAGTGGACAGGTAGACTAAAAAGGAAATAGGCCAAAAATTAAATCTTGATTACATCACAATGACCAACAGTGGCATCTTGAAATTTCTCAGGAAGAAGAGTGAGAAGGGAAGCCCATCTCCTGATCACATCTACCTAGAGGCAATTGGAAAGCATAAAAAATTCCAAAATACACACCCATATAAGTATTAAGGCCACAGATAAGTCCTGGATATGCCCAAAAAACAGAAACATATGACCATATCAGCACATATCCAGAAACAAGATATAGTGACTGGTGCAAATAAGCTGGAAGTAGACCTTCACTCCATAATGGAAGAAGGGCAGACTTTGGAAATTCCTGAGAAGGAATTCACAAAAATGATTATAAAATGTATCAAAACACTATACAATGGATTTCAAAAAAATAAGGAAGAAGTCAGGAAAGCACTACAGGAACAATCAAATAAGATAGATACAGCATTGGAAACAATTCAAAACCTACAGAAAGAGGTAGAAATCATTAATAATAGAATATCAGAAATGGACAATACACTGATAGGGCAGAGGAGTAGAATTGAAGAGATTGAAGCCAGAACTAGTGAGCTAGAAGATGAATCTCTCAACACTACTAAGATAGAAGAACAAGCACAAAAGAGAATTTAAAAAATCTGAAGAAGGTCTAAGATTCATATTGGACAAAATGAAGAGGAATAACTTAAGAATTATCGATATTCCAGAACAGGAAGAACTACAGAGGAGATAGTTGAAGAGCTGCTGGAAGAAACTTTCCCTAACATCCTGAAAAGTGAAAAGATAAGCATTCAAGAATCTCAATGAACCCCAGGAAGGATAGACCCTAAAAGACATCACCAAGACCTATAATAACCAAGCTCTCAAAAATCAAAGATAAGGACAGAATCCTGAAGGCAGATAGGGAAAAGAGAAGCATAACATACAAAGGCAAACAAATCAGATTAAGATTGGATCTCTCAACAGAAACCATACAGGCAAGAAGGCAATGGGGAGAAATTTATAAAACCCTGAAAGAAAAAAAATAACTGCCTACAAAGAATCCTCTACCCAGCAAAGCTGTCAATCAAATACAATGGTGTAATCAAAACATTCCAGGATAAACAGAAGCTAAAAGATTTTACCAAAGCCAACACTGCTATGAAAAGCACAGTAAAGGAAGTTCTGTGGACTGAGAACCAACAAGAGCAGACAACAACCAGAGAATGATGTATGTGGCAGCATCACCCTGAACTCAATCGACAAATGGAAGAGTCAAGAACAGAATAAAATTCTAAGAACAGAGGATCTGGGAGGTCAGTCTATGATCAAAACAATTACAATGTGAAAGAAGGTAAACACAGAGGAACAGAGATCCAGGTGGTGGGAAGGTCAGGTAGATTACAGGATAAAATAGACTGTCTTAAATGGAGGGAAGAATTAATGGAATATAAGGTAACCACAACAATGGGGTTGGAGTGTGTGTGGAGGGGTTTAGTTCAGGTATTGGGGAGGGCAATAAAAGAAAGGGGAGGAGGCAGAAGAACAAGATAGATAGGGGAACACTGAGACAGGTTTGTATGGCCTAAGGGGACAGAGTAAATAGTGATGGATGATCAACCTTGAAAAAACAGGGCTCTGTGATACAGGGATCTAGGCATAGTTTGAAGAGACATCTAGGCATAGTTTGACTATCTTATGAATATTGGTTTCTCTTGTCTAGTATTGTAAAATAGACACTTGAGTGGGATAGAAAGGAATGTTGGGAAACATGATTACAGAAAACTCGTAAGCCCATCTTCAGCCTATAACAGATTATTGTTGTTGTCAGGTGCCATCGAGTCGGAACCAACTCATAGGGACCCCATGCACAGCAGAACGAAACAATGTTCGATCCTGGACCAACCTCACTACCGCTGCCACACTTGAGTCCATCAATGAGGCCACCTGGCTGATCCATCTTGTTGGGGGTCTTCCTCTTTTTCTCTGACCCTCCACCCTAC
>NW_006408761.1:4161863-4162490 GCF_000296735.1 Chrysochloris asiatica
GACAACTATCTGGCTGACTGATTGGAAGAGATCCATATTTGTGCCCATTCCAAAGAGAGGTGACCCAACAGAATGCGGAAATCATCGGACAATTTCTTTGATATCTCATGTGAGTAAAATTTTGCTAAAGGTAATACAGTAATGGCTACAATTATAGAATGACAGAGAACTTCCAGAGGTTCAAGCCAGGTTTGAGGAGGCCATGGCATGAGAGATATCATTGCTGATGTCTGATGGATCTTGGCTGAGAGCAGAGAATATCAGAAAGATGTTTACCTATGCTTTATTCACTACACAAAGGCTTTCGATTATGTGGATCATGACAAGCTATGGCTAACATTGAGAAGTATGAGTATTCTTGAACACTTAAATGTGCTCATGAGGAATCTGTACCTGGACCAAGAGGCAGTTCTAACAGAACATGGGAACAATGAATGATTTTAAATTAAGAAAGGTGTGCGACAGGGTTGTATTCTTTCACCATACTTATTCAACCTGTATGTTGAACAAATCATCCGAGAAGCTGGGTTATGAAGAAAAACATGGCATCAGGATTGGAGGAAAACTCATTAGCAACCTGCAATATGCAAATGATGCAACCTTGCTAGCTGAAAGTGAAGAGGACTT
>NW_006408761.1:4162700-4167448 GCF_000296735.1 Chrysochloris asiatica
CAATAACCTCATATGCATGTGAAATCAGGACAGTAAATAAGGAAGACTGTAGAAGAATTGATGTTTTTGAGTTATGGTATTGGAGGAGAATATTGAAAGTGCCATGGGCTTCCAAAAGAACCAATAGATCTTTGTTGGAAGAAGTGCAGCCAGAGTGCTCTTTGGAGGCCAGGATGGCCAAACTTTGTCTCTCATACTTTGGACACATTGCCAGGAGGGACCAGTCACTGGAGAAAGATTTCACGTTTAGTAAGGTGAAGGGTCAGAGAAAAAGAGGAAGACCCCCAGCAAGATGAATTAGCAGCATGGCAGCATCAATGGGCTCAAGCGTAGCAACAATTGTGAGGTTGGCCCAGGACTGGGCAGTGTTTCATTCTCTTGTGCATATGGTCACTATGAGTTGGTCCCAACTCGGTGGCATCTAACAACAACAACAAAATTGAGTATTAAAAGAAAAACAAAAGCAAACAGTAAGCATATTATGATTACAGTCCTTCTTACTGCTGTATATAAAATGCCAGCAGTGAGTGTTATTCACTGGCACCCATTAAGAGGTCTGACACAGAACCCCACCTCTGAGGTGATTCTCATCCTCTTCATATCCTTCTCCATTGTAATGGTGCCGTCTTTCCTGGTTAGGATCAAAGTTCACCAGTTCTATCTGATCCATTTCATCAGTCTATTTTACTTTCTTCCCCTCAGGTAGGAGTTTTTCCAAAAAACATGGATTATCAGGAGACAGAAAACCATTCTCAGGAAAGTTTACCTTAAATTTGGTGATTAGGCACTCCTTTTCATATGGTTTAATAAATTGGCATGCCTTTATTTAGCACACATTTGATATTTTCATGATTGACAATCTGACCTGGATGAGACAGGATGACTATGGTCCGGTTGTCAAGAGTGGATATGGGCTTTTGGAAGCCACTACGCTACAACCAGCTGTGTGTTCATACACATGAAAAGGTCTTTGCCTCGTCTAGTAAAAATAGCTTGGTCCTTCTAACCTAAAACAATAATTATATTGCCTGGCTTTAGTCTTGGCTTTTGGTCTCCTTCACCAGGAATGTCATTTTTTGGCCATCTTTTATGCCTTTGTCAATATAAACTTCTAGAATATTTTTCTCTCAAACTATCTTTCTTCCATTGCAACTTTTACATCTATCTTGAGGGCTGATGCATTACCCATGGCCTGAAATTCCATGCCCACAGATTGAATTTGTTGAACCATTCCATGTGGTATCTGATGAATTAGTATTTGCATCCCAGTCCCTTGGCCGTTAGGACAACACTCTATAGCATCTTTCTTACTATCCCCACCTTCACATTTGTCACAAATCACACTGTTTTTCAGAGCTAGTTTTCTTGTTGTACCATTATATAAATCTTCTAACGTTACTGAGAGTTGATACACAACGTTTTCCCCTCTTTTTCTCTGTATCCTGCCAACACCTCCGAAAAACATACCAAAGTTGTCCATGGAAGAACCAAAGCCACCACCTGCTCCACCCTCTTTGATGGCCTGCTATCCTCTTTTGTCAGATTAATTCTCTTTTCTTTGCATCAGAGAGCACTTCATAAACTTGAGAAATAAGCTGTTTAAACTTCTCGCCTTCATTAGAATTCTTATCATGGTAGTACTTCAAAGCCAGTTTCTTATAAACTTTTTCAACTCTCCCTGGGTGGCACTGGGTTGGACTCCCAAAACATCACAGTAGTGGTTTCTTTCACCATTTTCTACAGCCACTGATTGCGTGAAGGCTGGTGTGGAGGAATGTGGAGGAGTGCGAAGGAGCGCGTCGCTGCCTGAACGAATTCCGACAGCCACCAGTCCGCTGCTTCTCACGAAGCATTCAGAGAAGTTCCAGTACTGTAGCTTTAATCTTCAAAAAGAATAATTAACTGAACTTCGTTGTTATGATCGTGATGTGCTGTGGAGTCGGTTCAGACTCATAGAGACACTGTATAGGGTTTCTAAGGCTGTAAATCTTTAGGGGAGTAGAAAGCCTCTCTTTCACCCCACCTTCCTTGTAGGTGTATGGATTTTATCTTATCATTGACAGCCTTGTGCTTCAAGACAGATCTTTTCTCTTTTTTCCCCCTGTGTAAACATTCACCACTTTATTCCAAATAAAAATGTTTAAACATATGTTTGCAATAAGCCAAAGGCTACAGACGAGTTCTCTCAGGAGTAGACTTGTCTTCAGCAATAATTGTCCAAGCTTATTTCATAAAGAGAATATCTAGGCTTCATTGTAGGGAAGAGGTACCTAAGCAGATCCTGCTAATCTTGTTGAATTGATTTCAAGATTGGAAACTCATCAACAACCTGCAATACTGAGATGATACAACTTTGCTTACTGAAAATGTAGAGGACTTAAAATATCTACTGATGAAGATCAAAGAGCACAGTTTTCAGTATGGGTTGCACCTCAATGTAATGAAAACAAGAACCCTCATCACTGGGACAATAAATAACATCAAGATAATGGATAAAAGATTGAAGTTTCAAAGACTTCATTTTACTTGAATATAACATCAACACTCATGGGACCAGCAGTAAAGAAATAAAATGACATATAACATTTGGCAAATCTGTTGCACAAGACCTTTTTAAATTGTTCAAAAGCAAATATATCAATTGGAGGCCTAAGATGAGCCTGACCCAAGCCATGGCATTTTCATCAGTTTCATATGCATGTGGAAGTTGGACAGTGAATGAGGAAGACTGTAGAAGAATTTATGCATTTGTGTTATGGTGTTGCCGGAGAATTAAAGGTTCCACAGACTGCCAGAAGGACAAACAAATCTGTGTTGGAAGCAGTACAGCCAGAATTCTCCTTAAAAGGCAGGATGAAGAGACTTCATCTTTCATACTTCAGACATATTATCAAGAGGGAAAAGGACATCATGCTTTGTAAAGCGGAGTACCAGTGAAAAAAGGAAGGACCCAAAAAAGATGGATTGTCATACATTGAAAGCAATAGCCTCAAGCATAGTGATTGTGAGGATAGTGTAGGACAGTGCAGTGTATCATTCTATTGTGCTTAAGGTCGCTATGAGTCAGAATCAACTGAATGCCATGTAACAACAATAGAACAAATATGTTTTTTTTTTAAATCACAATGTTTAGCATTAATGGAAATTTTCAGGAATGCAAAGTATTATGAGATGAAGTATCACATTTAATACTGCAATCCAAAAACTCTTGTTCAAATAGTTTCTCTCCCATTTGGCCATTGTTATTGTTGTGAAGTGCCATGAAGTTATTTCAGACTCATAGCAACCCTGTATAGGATTTACTGGTGGTTGTGAACTGCCAACCTTAGTGATAGCAGTCCTGTGCTTATCCTATAGCACCGCACCAGTGCTCTATTGATAACTGAAGATACTCTATGCTTTCCAGAAAAGCATTTCAAGCCTCTATTGAATCATCCCAATTGAACATTTAAAGTTTAATCATTTTTTATATACCTTTATAATGTTTACACACTATCTTGTTAGGGTGCCAGCAAATACTATTTTCTGTTGTTCCTTTTTTTCTCCTTCAGTCTAGAATGCTTTTCTCTTTTATTGAAGTCCTCTCAGGTTTGACATGAATGTCTTTTTTATATATACACTGTACTTTGTGGTAAGAAAAAGACATTGTAGGAGGTGGGGCTTGATGGAGGCTAGGGTGGAGGTGCAGTGAAGCTCTCTGTCAGCAATACCACAGAATACCAGGCAAAGCACATCTAGGGAAGAGCTCCAAAGCTCTGAACCACATAGATAGGAATATTTTGAAGGTTTGAAGGCTTTTAGATTGTGGAACTTGAAGTTGAAGTAAAAAAATTCCAAATTTTTGAATCTGCCAGGCTGGGCTCAGAGACCGGAGCCACATATTGGGCAAGACCAAATGGCAAGACCAAACTTGGGAGCAGAAACACCACAGAAAAATGACGCAGGAACCTTGGAGCAAAGGTGGACAATGCACTTTGTCAGATGTGCTTTGTTCTGATTTTCTTTCTTTTTTTGGGGGTAGGGGGTATCTGATCATTGGCATGCACACTGTTTGCCCACCTCCATTCTGGTGACTAGAAAGAAGTCTAAGTGAGTAGACATGCCCCATCCTCACCACTGGTGGGTTCTTCTGTCACGAATGCGCACAGATACTCAGCCCAAGAGCAGACCCTGAATGTTTTTTGCTTATTTGTCTTTTGATTTTTAAAATGAGAGACAGCAGGACAGGACTGTAGAGAAGGCAAAAGAGTTTAAAAACAAAACAGGCCGAAAATTAAATTAAAGTCTGAGATATAGCATAACAACCAACACTGGCATCCTGAAATCTCTCAGGCAGCTTTGAAAGCAAGAAGCTGAAGAGAGGACATTAAAGTCAACTCATATTAGGCTACAGATTTTTTTTCTTCTTCTCTCCTCCTCTCCTTTTTCTGTGATTATAGACTGCAGTATTCAGTCTAGTTTTTGTTGTTGCTGTTTTTTGTTTGTTTGTTTGCTTGTTTTCCTCTTGTCTTTTTTCCACTAGTCCTGTTTTGCTATTATGTGTTCCCCCTTCGAACTTTGGAGGACTCTTTGTCTCCATATATTACACAAGAAGAGTCAGCAACTGCTGCCATATAGCCAAGCTACAATCACACTCTATAAAACACCAAAACACAGGCAAGAACCAATACCAATTGTCATATAACTGGGAAATAAACAACACCTGTGAAAGTTACTCTGAGTTAAGCAATAAGAAGAGTGAAAAGGAA
>NW_006408761.1:4173619-4184421 GCF_000296735.1 Chrysochloris asiatica
CTCTGATTGGTGACCACGCTCATCACCGATAAGGGGAAGTGAGGGAAAAATAGCAATAAAGTGGCGAGCTAAGCCCCACAATGTTCGAAGACCTGGTTGGCCAGCAATGTGGCAAGACCTGGGGATTCTTGGGCCCAGAGTCAGTGACATAGTCACAAAGGACTAGAGTGGAGAGTGAAGTGATCAGCTGATAAGAAGAGAGGGCATATGCACAAGGACACCCACACTTGCAGACAATATCCACTTGACCTGGCTTCAATGACTGGATGATCATAGCGCAACCAAAAGAAGAAAGAAGAGTAATCTGATACAATTTGATGAATTTGACCTACACCTATGGATGCAGTAGCTCAAAAGAGGGAAGAAATCCTTACAACAAGGATCATTCCCACCCCTTCCATACACAGAATAGACAGGGATGGGCAACCTGGACATTAGCTACACAAAATGGGGGGATGCTACAAAGGCAAGACGTGACTGGCTTACAAGCTTTTGAGAGGGAACCTAGTTTCAGAAGGCATGGAGGAAGGCAAAATCTCCACTGAGTAGTATACAATCTGTGTATGCTGGGCTAAGGAAATGAAATATGCATGGGTTTCTTGTGATACAATTGTGAATAATTGTTAACATGACTGCTTGCAAGGGTTGGAAATGTAAAGGTAGACATTTTGTAGCAAGAAAAGGAATGATTAACTTTTTAGCCTAGGAGCAGAGTTCCCCGGGACCATCAAGGGAGAAGAGCAGAGTTCGGGACGCTACCCAGAGAAGCAGTGATGCCCTGAGATGGAGGCAGAGATGATGACGTGGAGAGATGGAGCAGTTGGTCCCAGAGAGGGAGAGGGTCTGTGTGCTGACGTCCGGGGTGCAGGCTTGTAGTGTATACCCTTTGGTTGGTTGATGATGCATGAAGGGGATTGTAACCATGGCATGAAGTGATATACAATAGGATGAATGTAAAACTAATGTTCTCCCATGTAAACTGTCACATAATACACAATAAAACGTTAAAAGAAAAAGACATTGTGATAAGAGAAGCTGATTCAAACCTCAGTATACTATTTGTTAGCTTTTGAGAAAACCAGAAACTAACTATTCAGTACTTAACAAAAGTAACAACATGCATACTTAAAGAACTATAAATATTTCTGACACAGTTATAGCATCATCTAGAGTTGTTCAAGATAATTATTGGAAGATACAACTTATAGTGAGCTTATGCACAACAAAATGGAACACTGCCCAGTCCTGGGCCAATCCTGGGCCAACCTCACAATCGTTCCTATGCCTGAACCAATTGCTGTTGTCACTGTCCTAATCCATCTTCTTGGTGGTCTTACTCTTTTTCATTGATCCTCCACTTTACCAAGCATGATGTGCATCTCTAGGGATTGATCCCTCCTGATAATATGTCTGAAGACAAAGTGTGGCCATCCTGGCTTCTGAGGTGCATTCTGGCTGTACTTCTAGCACAGATTTGTTTGTTCTTTTGGCAGTCCATGGTAATTTTAATTTTCTCCTCCAACACTATAACAAATGTATCAATTCTTCTCTGGTCTTCTTTATTCATTACCCAACTTTCACATGCATATGAGGTTATTGAACATACCATGGCTTAGGTCAGGTACATACCTTAAGTATACCATTCATTTTCATGGATATATATAAGTTCTTGAAATCAATGGATATACTTAAGTTACAACAACTTCAAAAGAATAAGAGATTTTGAGTATTTAAGTGAGATTTGATTAATTATGTTCATAGATGTGCATCTTTCTTTTTCATGAAGAATTTCAATTCTTCAACGAGATCTCATGTTTCTGCACATCTTGCAAACAAGCACTAACTTATTTCATTCTAGATTCTCTAGCTAAGGATAATTATATAATGAATAGTCCTGGAAAGATAGAATATCTCCTTCTGGAACAAAAAGCAGGAGTGAAAGTTGTCTAGTATAAAAGATTTGGATTCCCTAAATTCAGAAATTCTCTCTTATAATATAGTAACTGTATGTGACAGCATTCAACTAGGAACATTGTACTGATGCAAAACATGTTAATACTCTACCTACTGCTATTGCATTGAGTAACATGTCCTTTATATCTGTCCTGGTGTCTTCTTTTCTTCTGCGAGCAACTATGAAACTAAATTATTAGCTTTTAACTAGGGTAAAATTCCGTAGTCTTCATAATTCTTGGAAACTGCATATAACAAACACATCTAATACACAAATAAAGATGGTTGATGTGACCTCTAAAGATTCATGAAATAGTGTGTGTGAGATTTAATTCTGAAAATAGTGTGTGTGATTTAATTCTGAAAATAGTGTGTGTGAGATTTAATACCAGATATAAGGAGCTCTGGTAGCGTAGTGGGCACGAATTGGGTTGTGAACCACAAGGTCAGCAGTTCGAAACTACCAGCTGTTCTGCGGGAGAAAGATGAGGCTTTCTGCTCCCATAAAAATTTACAGACTCGGAAATCTTATGCAGGGTCAGAAAGAGTCGGAATCAACTTGATGGCACTTAACAACAACAACATTGGGAAATGCAAGGAGTCCTGGTGTGGCACTGTAGGATAAGCACTGGACTTCAAACCACAAGATTGGTGGTTGAAACTCACCAGCCGCTGCTTGGGAACCCTGTACAGAGTCACTATGAATTGGAACCGTCTCAATAGCACTTAACAAAAATAACAACACTGGGAAATGTGAAGATGGAAAAGGCATAATCTTTGCACCAAATCTACTTACAGACTAATGGGAAGGGAAATTCAGTACAATTTCAAAACTACTGAAATAAAGATACATAAAACGCAACGAGACTCTTTGGAGTAAGAACAGTTCAATCCCTTGGAGAACGCTTTACATTGAAGAGGTCATGTTTTAATTGAAATAAGTAAGATAAATGTAGATTCAATAAGTGGTGAGAAAGAATAGACTCTGAGGTAAAGGGGAAATCATGAGCAAAAGCCCTGAGGTCTGGCTTGTTTGGGGAACCACAAGCCATTAAGGATAGTTGAAGTTTTAAGAGCAAGAAGGGGGAGGATGAATGTTGATAAGGCAACTTGATCATTGTGAAATGTTTTATGTGACACACTGAAAACTTTGATTTTATCCTCTAGGCTTTATGGAATTATTGTGGTATGCTTAGTAATAATAAAAGAAATTGTGGGAATAAGACTTTCAAGGGGGTTTTAAGAAGCAAGTTATAGTCTTTTTACAATAATCATTTACTAACTTATTTGGAGCCTGGGTGGTACTGTGGGCTAGGTGTTGGAGTGCTAACTGCAAGGTTGGTGATTCAAACCTACCAGCCACTCTGTGAAAGAAAGGTGAAGCTGTCTGCTTACGTAAAGATTTCCAGTCTTGAAAACTCTATATAGGGTCACTTATTGTTGTTATTAAGTGCAGTCAAGTCAATTATGATCCATAGTTACCCTGTATAGAGTTTCTAAAGGAGCAGCTAGTGGGTTTGAACCACAGATCTGAAGTTCAAACTGAACTTGCAGTCCAGTGCATTATCCTGCAGCACCATAACAGGTCATCAGGTCACTATGAATCCCTATATTGGATTGCTATGAATCAAAATTGACTTCATGGTAGTGGATTTAAGTTACTATGATCACCTTTTTATATAAGTCCATTCTTTTATTAGTACTTAAAATCATTTTCTTCTGCTAATTAAATAACTCTGATATGAGTCCTGGTATAATGCTATAGGATAAAAACTAGACTGTTAAACAAATAGGTGGTAGTTCAAATTGGCCAGATGCTCTCTGGAAACCCTATACAGGGTTGCCATGACTCAGAACTGACTCAACGGCACTTGACAGCAACAACAGCAACATAATTCTACATATTGACTTAAAATAAATGGAAATTACAGTTGCATAGTCAAGCTGCAACAAAACTTTATGCTCATTGAATCTCATGCTAGTGAGTGAACAAAGATGTTGAAATTTTATTAAACAATTTTATTGATATTTTTCTTCGAAAAGACATGGTCTCATGGTCTATGAAACATTTTTTCTCATGTACTCATATACTACTCTAATAAAATACCTTTGAACATCTTCCAGTAATATTATGAAAGGCTTACATTGAAATACAGTTTCAGTCCATGTGCAAAGTAAGTATGCAATCTGTGTATGTTGTATAGATTAAATTTAGCTTGGCGTTTCCTGAAAAATGTTTACATATTTCTTGACAATGTTGTGAATACCTTTCTCCTGGAGAATAGGGTTTTCCTTGTGGTGAATTAGAGTCTGATGCTGGAAACCTAGACCACACGGATATTAAAACATTCCTTGTATTTGCTCAGGCCCTTGCCAAGTCTACTGATGAGTAAGACACTGTTGTTTACTGTTACTGGAATTTACAAATGTAGGGCAGGTGCTATTTCTCAAAACTGTTCACCTTTGGCTCCTTTTGTTACTTTAGAAAGTCAGTTAATGAGAAGAAAAAAAAATATGAGCAGGGTAGAGCAAGAAACACCTTACAAAACTGAACTGGATAAGGAAACCTAGTAGAGCTACTAACTACAATGTCAGTGGTTCAAACCCACCATCCCAGCTGCTATAGAGGGAGAAAAGATGAAGCTGTCTACTTCTGTAAAGCATCACTAGTCTGTCAGTTTGTTGCACTGTGGTGGCTGTGTGCTACTGTGATCCTGGAAGCTAAGCCACGGGTATTTTAACAGATTTGGAAGAAGGAGAGGCAGACTAGTTCTGAATATTTGGTCTCTGAAAACCTTGTGAATGACAGTGGAATACTATCAGCACCAGAATATTAAAACATAATTAAGAACATCAGAATATTGTCAGAAGATGAGCTCCTCAGGTTGGAAGGCACTCAAAATGTGACTGGGGAAGAGCTGCCTCCTCAAAGTAGAGTTATGACCATGATGACGCAATGGAGTCAGGCCCTCGGGATCTTCATTTGTTGATATGACATAATTCAAAATGAAGAAAAACAGCTGTAAACATCAATTAATAATAAGAACATGGAATATATGAACTATGACTCTAGGAAATTTGGAAATTTAAACACATTTCTGAGAATCCCTTGCCTTCTGAATTATGTTTTTGGGGGCATAATAGTCAGTGTGTTTGGCTTTCCTCAGAAAGGAGACTGACTCATCCCATTAATACACAGCTCTAATCATCCAGTGGAGTCCTGGTGTGGTGCTGTGGGTTAATGCACCCGACCGCAAAGCCATTTGAACTGCAAGGTAGGTGGTTCAAGTTCACCAGCTGCTCCTTGGAAACCCTATACAGCGTTGCTATGGGTTGGAATCGACTCGATGGCACTTAACAACAACAACAACAATCATGCAGTAGTGAGGTTGGCCCAGGATCGGGCAGTGTTTGTTCTGCTGTGCATAAGGTCGCTATGGGTCGGTACCGACTCGATGGCACCTAACAACAACAAAACAATCAGCCAGTCAAGTAAATACAGGCTTTTATTCTGAAGGAATATACTTTATCATCTGAGAATTTATATTTTTAAGTGAATGCTGTTCTTTCAAGGTAGCCATTTGTATAGCTTATACTCTTATTCCATTATTCAAAAGAATTTGCGAAGTCATTTTTCTGAACCATTTCATTTGAATGTCTGTGACTTTCTTTTTTATGAATTTTTTTTTAACTTAAAAAACAAAATCAGAGTGTTCTAGTACCACAGAAATATAAAGGATCCTTAATGGAATACCCTTCGAGTCCTGGTTTGGCACTGTGGGTTAATGTGCCAGACTGCAAAGCCGTTTGAACTGCAAGGTTGACTATTCAAGCTCACCAGTCACTTCTTGGAAATGCTATACAGGGTTGCAATGGGTTGTAACTGACTCACAGCACTTAACAACAACAACAACAACAACAACAACAACAGTAGAGTACCCTATAGAGAGGCATTATGAGTCTGAACTGACTCAATGGCACTTAACAACCACAAATTGAGTACTGGTGTGTTGTTGTAGTATAGTACTGCCAGATCAGTTTGAACTGCAAGATCAGTCATTCAAACTCACCAGTTGCTCCTTAGAAACTTTATACAGGGTCGCTGAATCAGAACCTACTCAGCAGCACTTACCAACACAATAATGGTGCAATGGTTAAACACTCAGCTACTCTTCTAAAAGTCAGTGGTTCAAACCCACCAGTCACTCCACAGGAGAAAAGCCTTGGTGATGTGCTCACATAAAGCTTGTTGTTGTTAAGTCAGTTCCTATTCACAGCAGCCCTATGTACAATAGAGTAAAACACTGCCAGGTCTTGCATTATAGTCACTATTGTTGGTATATTTGAGTCAATTATTGTTACCATTGTATTAATCCGTCTCATTCAGTAACCCTTCACTTTACCAATCATGGTATCCTCCTCCATAGATTGATCCCTCCTGATAACATATCCAAAATATGAGAGACAAGTCTCACCATCCTTGTTTTCTAAGGAATAACCTAACTGTGTTTCTTTTGAAACATATTTTTTTTTGTTCTTCTGGCAGTCCATGGTACTTTCAATAGTCACATGCATACGAAAATACCATGATTGGGTCAGGGGCACTATAGTCCTCAAACTGATAACTTTGCTTTTGAACACTTTAAAGAGGTCTTGTGCGGCAGATTTGCCTAATGTAATATGTTATTTCATATCTCGACTGCTGCTTCCACAAGTGTTGATTGCGGATTCAAGTAAAATGAAGTATTTGATAAATTCAGTCTTTTCTCCATTTTTCATGATGTTACTTATTGGTCCAGTTGTGAGAATTTTTGTTTTCCTTACATTGAGGTACAATCCATACTGAAGGTTGTAGTCTTTGATTTTCATCAGTAAGTTTTTTTCCCTCTCTTTTTAAGTTTTTATTGTGAATTGAGTGATAGCTGACATGGGAGAAAATAGGTTTTGCACTCATCATTTCATTGCAATGATTACTATCTCCGTGCATCATCATTCAACAGTATTTGCTTCTATTCCCTCTGTTGTTTTTGTTTGTTTGTTTTGTTTTTTGTTTTGATTTTTGTTTTGGGGGGGATGTACACAAAACCAGTTTAATTTAAACAACCAAAGAGCATATTCTGAAGTCCTGCCTCCTGGTTGCCAGCACTCAGTCTTTCTCTTTCCATGAATCTGGAGTCCTTAGCTGCTCTTTCTCTCCATGTCCCTATCTCTGCTTCCATCTCTGGTGTTGCTGCTTCTCTGGATAGGGTTCCACATTCTGCTCATGGTCTTATCCCTTGATGTTCCTAGGGTCTACTGTTCCTGGACTGTAAGATTAACTACTCCTCCCTTCTTGTTACAAAACTTCTACCTTTACAGTTGCTTCCATAAAGCAAGATGGTATTATCTGCATGTCACAGGTTGTTAAGGAGTCTTCCTGCAATCCTGATGCTATGTTTTACTTCATATAATACACTTTCTCTCATAATTTGCTCTGTATACAGATTGAATAATTATGGTGAAAGAATACAACTCTGGCATACACCTTTCCTGATTTTAAACCATTCAGTATCTCCTTGTTCTTTTCTAATGACTGCCCCTTGGACAACATACAGGTTCCTCATGAGCACAATTAAATGTCCTGGGATACCTATTATTTGTAATGATATCTAAAGCTTGTCATGATCAACATTGTCAAAAGTCTTTGTATAGTCAATAAAGCATAAGTAAATGTCTTTCTGTTATTCTCTGCTATTAGCCAAAATCTATTTAACAATAAGGAGCTCTGGGAGCATAGTGGTTATGAATTGGACTGCAAACTAAATGGTTAGCAGTTCGAAACTACCAGCTGTTCTTCAGGAGAAAGATGAGGCTTTCTGCTCCCATAAAGATTTACAGACTTGGAAACCCTGTACAGGGTCGCTATGAGTCAGAACTGACTCCACAGCACATAACCACCACCATTTAACAATAACAATGATATTCCTAGCTTAAATTTCTGGTATTATGTGTTGATGTACTACTACAGTAGTTTTTGAAATATCTTCAGAAAAAAATTTACTTGCATGTGATATTAGTGATATTGTTGGATTATTTCTTCATTTCATTGGGTCACCTTTCTTTGGAATGGGCACACATATGAGTCTCTTACAGCGCTTGGCCAGGTAGCTCTTTCAAATTCCTTGGCTTAGATGAGTAAGCACTTCCAGTGCTATATAAAAAACCAGACAAGGATGTCCTTTATCACCACTTCTATTAAATATTGTTTGAGCAATGATGTTGGAGAAGAATATTAAGTGTACCTTGAACTGCTAGATGAACAAATCTGTGTTGGAATAATGCTCTTTGGAAACCAAATTGGCCAGACTTTATCTTTATTACTTTGGACATATTATCAGGAGTGACCTGTCCCTGGATAAAGGCATCATGCTAGTGGAAGGACAGAAAAACAGAAGTGACCCCTAATGAGATGGATTTGCATCGTGTCAGCAACAATGGTCTTAAGAGAAACTGCAATTCTGAACATGGCACAGGACCAGAGAGTGTTTCATTCTATTGCACAGAGGGTTGCTGTAATTTGGAACCAACTTGACAGCACTTAACAACAACAACAACATTTGTGTTCTATTTTACTTTACACTAAATTAAAAACCTTTTCAGTGACCCCATTTCTCAGTATCCTCACTTCAGCATTAGTATACACATGTTGATGAGAATTGAGTGTGACATATTGAAGGACAGCAAGCACACAGTCTTGCGCAGAGCAGAAAGAAAGTGGAATGAAAGAAAATAACAATAGGTCAACGAGGAGTCAGAGAAGACCTCAGCCCTGCAATGTCTGATTAATATGTCTGAACTTGGTTTTCCAGGCATTGTAAAAATAAAGGCTTTGTGTAATACTGCAAAGGATGTTATAGAATTGTGATTAAAAAAAAAAAAAAAAAAGCCAAAACAGATTTACTGAAAATTAGTTTATCAGAGATGTGTGAATAGTCAGAAGTCAGTGATAGTTGATTTCTTCTAGCTGGCAATACCAGCCAAGAGTTAATGGATACATTCCTCATCTAGGGCAATACTTGCCATAAACAGACTTTCTACTTCTGTTCATGAGTTAAAGATATTCTGTCCCTGGTACTTTCTGAATTTATGACACTAATGTAGGCATAGGGGAAGAGATGGAGAGGTTGCAGATGCATTTGTTCAAGGATTTTGTTCCTTTTAAGCAAGCAACTTATTTAGTGAGTTTGGCATGGGCCCATCATGAAAAGCCAGGTTCTCTTTTGCACTTCAAGCATTTTGGAGGAAATGTGTTACACAAATTGAAATGATGCTATTTATGAGGCTTTGGTTTTTCTCTAAGTGTCTGGAATGTCTGCTCAGAGATTACCAAGTTGAGGGCTTAAAAGGTTTGCCCAAGAGATCTTGCCACAAGTGGCAGGTCAATCAATATCCAGTTGTGCAAAACAGAACAGGATTTTGTTACTCTTGGGAAAACTGAAGCTATTTATATCACATGCAAGGTGGCTCAAGGTCATACCTTTTACATCAGCCTTAGTAAACTGACCATGATATGTAGTTTTCCTTTACTGTTGATGAAATGCCTCTTCCAGTGACACTTACCAGTAAAGGACAAAGTTCAAACTCTTAAATTGGCATTGGATGAAATGGACAATCCTTCTTTTGGTTCCCTTTTACTATATACCTATAAGAACCCTCTGCTCTAGTTAAACAACCCTCCAAAGGATCTGTAGAATTTAAATAAATTGCCAGGAAAGGTAGGGAGAAGTGGACAGTCTCCAAGAAGGGGTGGAAGAAAATACACTGGTGAGAAAGTGAAAAGTTTGGACTCGGGGATTAGGGTTGTTTAACTAAACAACAGTCGAGGAAAATTATTAGGCTTCATCATGGAGATGAAGACTATACTTTGAGTACTGAACCACTAAGAATTCTGGCCCAAGCATGTTGGCATAAAACCTTATAAATCACATACAATCTCTGGCAACATTTCTATCTTATTTTCCAACTACCTCTCCTTCCTTCGTTTCCAACTATCACAATCCATTCACCAGTAATTATCAACCCATCTTGATTGCATGTTTGATCAATTTCAGACTGTGGAACTTGGTAGAAATTTTCCTTTTTTTTCATCTTCAGCTTTAGTGATGGGTGCATAAATTAGAATAGTAGTTGTATTAACTTTTTCCTTATGTTTTTGTTGTTAGATGCCAAGTCTTTTCTGACCCATAGCAATCCTGTATAGGGTTTCTGAGGAGCAGCTGGTGAGCTTGTACCACTGACTTTGTGGTTCAAACTGACTTTGCAGTCCAGCACACTAACCACAGGGCCACACCAGGACTCCATTCTTCCTTATAGGTGTATGGATATTATCCTATCATTGACAGCATTGTACTTAAGGCTAGATCTTGAAATGTTGTTTTTGACAATAAATGTGATGCCATTTCTCTACCATGTGATTATCAGATTTAAAATGGCCAATACTAGTCTATTTCAGCTCACAAATAACTAGTAAAATGATTTCTATGATTTCCATTTCATTTTTGACAACTTCCAATTGGCCTAGATTTATTCTTCCTACATTTCACATTCCAGTTATTAATAGATATTTGTAGCTATTTCATCTGACTCTGACTCATGCCACATTAGCAAATGAAGACCTTGAAAGCTTTATACCATTTACATAATTAAAGTCACTCTACTTCAAGGAAGCAGCCCTTTCCCAGTATTTTTTAGTATCTTCCAAGATGGTAGTGTTGGAGGAGAATACTTAAAGTGCCATGGACTGCCAAAAGAATCAATAGATCTGTTTTAGAGGAGATGCAGCCAGAGTGCTCCTTGGAGGCCAAGATGGC
>NW_006408761.1:4184521-4186202 GCF_000296735.1 Chrysochloris asiatica
TACTCTGAGTTAAGCAATAAGAAGAGTGAAAAGGAAAGCCCACATCCTGATCACATCTTCCTGGAAACAATCAGAAAGCATAAAAAAATTACCAAAAAAAAAAAAAAAACTCAATTAAGTATTAAGGCCACAGATAAACAATAAACATGTCTAAGAAGCAAAAGCAAATGACCATATCAGCACATAAGGAGCTCTGGTAGTGTAGTGGTTATGAATTGGGCTGTGAACCGCAAGGTCAGCAGTTCGAAACTACCAGCTGTTCCACAGGATAAAGATAAGGCTTTCTGTTCACGTAAAGATTTACAGCCTCAGAAACACTGTACAGGGTTGCTAAGAGTCAGAACTGACTCCATGGCACTTAACAACAACAACAACAACATATCAGCACATGTCCAGAAACAAGATAAAATGTCTGAGACAAATGACCTAGAAGTAGACCTGGACTCCATTCTGGAAGGGGGACAGGCATTGGAAATGCCTGAGAAGGAATTCAGAAAAATGATCATAAAATGTTTCAAAACACTTTACAACGGAGTTGAGAAAAATAAGGAAGAAGTCAGAAAGTGCTACAGGAACAACCAAATAAGATAGATACAACATTGGAAACAATTCAAAACATACAGAAAGAAGTCCAAACGATCAATAATGGAATATCAGAAATAGTCAATACTCTGAAAGAGCCAAAGAGTAGAATAGATGAGATGGAAGACAGAACCAATGAACTGGAAGACAAATCTCTCAATACCACTAAGATAGAAGAACAAACATAAAAAAAAAAAAGGGGGGGGAGGAATCTGAAGAAGGTCTAAGATTCATGTTGAACAACATGAAGAGGAATAACTTAAGAATTATTGGCATTCCAGAACAAGAATATTCACACAAGTCCACAGAAGAACTACTGGAAGAAAATTTCTCTAATATCCCGAAAAGTGAAAAGATAAACATTCAAGAAGCTCAACAAACTCCAGGAAGTATAGACCCCAAAAGAAAATCACTGAGACATATCATTGTCAAGATCTCCAAAATTAAAGATAAGGAGACACTTCTGAAAGCAGCCAGGGAAAACAGAAGTGTCACATACAAAGGCAAGCAAGTCAGATTGAGCTCAGATCTCTCAGCAGAAACCATGCAAACCAGAAAGCAGTGGGGAGACATTTATAAAACCCTGAAAGAAAAAAATTGCCAACCAAGAATCCATTATCCAGCAAAGCTATCAATCAAATATGACAGTTCAATAAAAAATTCCAGGGTAAACAGAAGCTAAGGGATTCTGCCAAACCCAACTCTGCACTACAAAACATCCTAAAGGGAGTTCTGTGGACTGAGAACCAAAAAGAACAGACAACAACCAGCGGTTTACATATGTGGCAGCACCTCCCAATATTAAGTCAACAGAAGGAAGAGTTGAGAACAGACCAAAACTATAAGAACAAACTCAGAGAATTTGGGAGGTCAGTCAATGCTCAAAACAAGTACATTGTAAAAGAAGGCAAACACGTAGGAACAGAGATCCAGAAGTGAGAAGGTCAGGTCGATTACAGGATAAAACAGACTGCACTAAGTGGAGAGAAAAGTTAATGGACTATAAGGCAACCACAAAGAAAATGAACACTTCACAACATACCAAGAGAATGAAAATCCAAGAAGAACATGGAAACATTAAAACTATGAGGAAACTCAC
>NW_006408761.1:4189859-4207285 GCF_000296735.1 Chrysochloris asiatica
ACAACAACAAGAAGAAGATGAGGATCTTCATCCGGTACTGCATTAGACAATGTCCCACCATTATTCATAGAGTTTTTAGTGACTAATTTTTCAGAGAATGATTGCCTCTTCCTTCTTCCTAGTCTCTCTTAGTCTGGAAGCTCCACTCATAGCTGTCCCTTGGTGAACCTGCTAGTATTTGAAATAACAGTGGCATAGCTTCATAGCAACATGTAAGCAACCACAGTGTGATAAACTGACATATGAGAGTTAGTCCAACATCACAGCAGCATATAAACCACCATAATACAATAAACGGATAAATAGTGGTACAGAATGGTAGCCCTTGTTGAAATATGAATCTGTTAACATTAATAGATATTTTATTAGATGTGAACCTTAGTACTGGTTGTGTGAAAATGAAAATGCAGTAAGTGTTCTATCTTCATGGAGCTTTTACAAGAAATGGAGAAATAAGCAAATTTTACATTGATGCAGTTCAAGTTCTGAATATAATTTCTTAGAGGTTATATACAGCATATCACAGGTTGTTAATGAGTCTTCCTACAATCCTGATACCACCTTCATCTTCATATAATTCAGTTTCTTGGATTATTTGAACAGCAGACAGGCTGAATAATTATGGTATAACAATACAAACCTGGCACACACTGTTCTTGATTTTAAACTATTCAGTATTCCCTTGTTTTGTTTGAATGGTTGCCTCTTAGTCTTTGTACAGATTTCATTGTTGTTAAGTGCCATTGAGTTTTTTCTGAGTCGTAGTGACCCTGTATAGGGTTCCAAGGAGTGACTGACAAGTTTGAACTGCCTGCATTCTGATTCAAATCGGCTTTGCAGTCCAGTGCTTATCCTACAGTGCCACACCAGTGTTCCACGGATTCCATAGGAGGACAATGAAATGTTCTGGAATACCCATTCCTTGAAATGTTATCCATAGCTTGTTATAATCTGCATAGTCTAATGCTTCTGCATACCAATAAAACACAAGTAAACATCTTTCTGGTATTCTCTGCTTTCAGCCAAGATGCTGCTGATGGCAGCACAGAACAAGGGAATACTGAATAGTTTAAAATCAGTAATGGTGTGTGCCAAGTTGATATCCTTTCACCATAATTATCCAGCCTGTCTGCTATAATTATTTCCCTGATTCCACATCCTCTTCTGAATCCATCTTGAATTTGTGAAAATTCCCTGTCGGTTAATTTCTGTAACCACTTTTAAATTATCATTAGCAAAATTTTACTTTAATATGATGTTAATGATATTCTTCAGTGATTTCTGCCTTTTGTTAGGTCTCCATTCTTTGGAATGCACACAAATATTGGTCTCTTTCATTTGGTTGGTGAGATAGCTATCGTCCAAATTTCTTGACAAAGATGAGTGAGTGCCTCCAGTACTGTATCAGTTTGTTGAAACATTTCAATTTGTATTCCATCAATTCCTAGAGATTTATTTTTTACCAATGCCTTCAGTACAGGTTGGTAAAATACCATTGATTCTTGATCATATGCTGACTCTTGAAATTTTTATCATTGGCCAATTCTTTTTGGTACAGTGACTTTGTGTATTCCTTCCATATTATTTTGATGTTTCCTGCATCTGGCAATATTTTTCCCATAGAATCATTCAGGTTTGAATTTTTTCTTCAGTTCTCTCAACTTGAAAAATGTTAAGTATGCTCTTCCCTTTTGTTTTTCTAATTCCATCCCTTTGCATGTTTCATTATAATATTTGACTTTATCTTCTCAAAATGATCTTTGAAATGAAGGTTTAGTCAGTGACAAAAAAATACAAAACTAAATAACTTATTTTTTAAATGCTATAATTTAGAGTTATTGTTCTTTCACTTTAGCAGTTAATACATCCAAGACAGATCCATATTTACAAATAAATTACTCTGAAGAATATTTATTAAGATTATATGAGATCAAATGGGATTAACTTTTCAATCAGATTGAGAGATTTTGCACACTGGCTCTATTATTTTCTATGTGGTCAAAAGTAAGTTATTGAACCTCAGATTCTTCATTTGAAAAATGAAAACAGTTAATTGTTGTGGAAGATCAAATTAGATAATAGATGCAACAGTGTGCTCACCACCCTCATCATCACCTACCTGGTCTGCCAAAATTCTAATTGTGATAATTGAATCCTTCTTTTATTTCATACTTCCTCATTTTCTAAAGACATTCACTCACCTTATTTTCTTTAAAATACTTCTTAACCATATACAAAGACCAACTAAACATGGATTAAAAACCTAAATGTTAATCCCAGATTTATAAAGGTCATTAATGATAAAATAGGGACAAATTTAAGGGCTCTAATCTTGGGCACACACAGACTATAAAACATTGTGAAAATTACACAAACAAAAGAAGACAAAATAGATGATTGGGATGTTCTGAAAATTAGAAACTTATGTGCATCAAAAGATTTCACCAAAAGAGTAAAAAGGAACCCAGAATTGGAAAAAAATACTTTGCAATGACAAATCAGACAAGGGACTAATTTCTAAAATCTATAGGATACTACAACACTTCTACAAGAAAAAGACAAGTAACCCAATTAAAAAATGGGCTCAGGACATGAACAGACATTTCACCAAAGAAGACATTTAGGCAGCCAACAAGCATATGAAGAAATGTTCATGATCTTTAGCCATTAGGGAGATGCAAATCAAAAGAACAATGAAACATCATCTCACACCAGCAATAACAGCAAAGTTAAAAAATGCAGAGGATAGTAAATGCTGGTGATGTGCAGAGAGACTGGGACCCTCCTTATTGGTGGTGGGAATGCAAAATGGTCCAACCACTCTGGGAAACATTATGGCGATTCCTCAAAAGGTTGGAAATAGAAATACCATATGATCCAGCAATTCCTCTACTTGGTATATACCCACAAGAAATATGAGACCTTTTGGGTTAATGCGCCAGACTGCAAAGCTGTTTGAACTGCAAGATTGGAGGTTCAAGCTTACCTGCGTCTCCTTGGAAACCCTATACAGGGGTGCTAAGGGTCAGAACTGACTCGATGGCACTTAACAACAATAACAACAACAGGAGTGGAAAGGAGGGGATATTCGAGCACAGGATAGAGGATAGAAACATCATAGTTTGGGTGTTGGGGAGGGCAATACACAAGAAGGGGAAGTGGGATGGAAGAACAAAGTATATAGGGGAACATTTAAGTAGATTTGCATGGGCTAAATGGAACAGATGTAAATACAGATATATGCTCAACCTTGGAACAACAGAGCTCTGTGATACAGGGATCGAGGCATAGTCTGAATGGGTAAAAGAAGAGAAATAATGTTAAGATGTTTGACTGTATTATGGAAATTGGTTTCCCTTGCCTACTATTGTAAAATAGACACTTATGTGGGGTAAAAAGGAATATCATGAAACATCATTACAGAAAGCTTATAAGCCTGTCTTCAGCCCATAACTGATTGGAATACCCAAAAAGGGGTCTAGCACTTGTCCCATGAAATAAGCTTCTTGTGGAGCCTTTATAGTGTATAGGACCTTAGGTGGAAATCTCAACCCCATCAGAACCTTTTGAGGTGGGACATTCCCACTGGAAAGAACAAACAGAGCATCCTGGAGTGACTAGAGGAACAGAAGATACTTCTCGAAAGAAAGACCAGCAAGAAAAATTAAAATCGAATACAAAAACAGAAGTCTGATTGGCTACTACAAGGACAAGCAAATTATTCATGAGGCAAGCAAATTGTTCATAAGCAATCAAGTTCCTTCAGGATAACCAGTTTCCAAGACTAAAGCTCAAAGAGAACAGATGAGCAGGCATGTAAGCTTGCTGGCAACCACATTGGTCTACTGGTGAATGAAAGTAAGGGAAAGCCAGCAATGAAGACATGGGCTGAGTTTGACCATGTTCCATAGACCCCCATCAACCTGGAAATGAGAAATAGAAGAAGAAGGGCAAGTTGGTCCAAAGTATGGTGAGACCTGGGGACCCCTGAGTCCATTGACAAGGACATAACCACAGAGGTATAGAGCTGAGAATAAAGCATTCAGCTGATATGAAGAATATCCAAACTTGTAGCTAGTAACAATTTGACATAGCTTCAATGGCTTGATGATCACAACTCAACTAGAAGAGATAAAAAATTTTGATATAGGAAACAAGTGTAAATTGCTACAATTTGATGGACTTGACTTATATTTATGATGTGTTGTTGTTAGGTGCTATTGAGTCACACCAACTCATAGCGACCCTATGCACAACAGAATGAAACACTGCCCGATCCTGGGCCAACCTCACAATTGTTGCCATGCTTGAACCTATTGATGCTGCCACTTTGCCAATCCATCTCTTTGGGGGTCTTCCTATTTTTCTCTTACCCTCCACCTTACCAAATATATCATTCTTTAGTGACTGGTCCCTCATGGCAATATGTCTGAAGTATGAGAGACAAAGTTTAGCCATCCTGGCCTCCAAGGAGCACTCTGGCTGCACTTAGTCCAACACAGATCTGTTTATTCTTTTGGCAGCCCATGGCACTTTCAATATTCTCCTCCAACACCATAACTCAAAAGCATCAATTCTTCTATGGTCTTCCTTATTCACTGTCCAGCTTTCACATGCTTATGAGATTATTGAAAATACCATGGATTGGGTCAGATGTACCTTAGTTCTCAAGCTGATATCTTTGCTCTCCAACACTTTAAAAAGGTCTTGCACAGCAGATTTGCCTATGTAATACGTCGTTTGGTTTCTTGACTGCTGCTTCCATGAGTGTCGATAGTTGATCCAAGAAGAATGAAGTCCTTGACAACTTCATTCTCTTCTCTGTTGATAAGAATGTTGTTTATTGGTCCAGTGGTGAGGAATTTTGTTTTCTTTACATTGAGATGCAATCCATACCGAAGGCTGTGCTTTTTGATCTATCAGTAAATATTTTAAGTCTTCTTTACTTTCAGCAAGCAAGGCTGTATCATTTGCATATCATAGGTTGTTAATGAATCTTCCTTCAATCTTGATGCAATGTTTTCCTTCATAGAACCCAGCTTCTCAGATTATTTGTTCAGCATACAGGTTGAATAAGTATGGTGAAAGAATACACCTTTCTTAATTTTAAACCATTCAGCGTTCCCAGGTTTGTTTGAACAACTGCTTCTTAGTTCTTGTACAGATTCCTCATGAGCACAATTAAGTGTTCCAGAATACTCATCTGTCACCATGCTGTCCATAGCTTGTCATGATCCACACAATCAAAAGCTTTTGCGTAGTCAGTAAAGCACAGGTAAACATCTTTCTGATATCTCTGCTTTCAGCCAAGATTCATCAAACATCAGCAGTGATATCCCTCATCCCACAGCCTCTTCTGAATCCTGCTTGAAACTCTGGAAGTTCTCTGTCAATGTATGGTTGCAGTCATTTTTGTATTACCTTTAGTAAAACTTTACACACATCAGATATCAAAGATATTGTCTGATGATTTCCACATTCTATTTGGTCACCTCTCTTTGAAATGGGCACAAATACAAATTTCTTACAATCAGTAGGCCAGATAGTTGTCTTCTAAATTTCTTGGCATAGATGAGTGAGTGTCTCCTGTGCTGCATCACTTTCTTGAAAGATTTTAAGTTTTATTCCATCAATTCCCTGGTGCCTTGTTAATTGCCAATTCCTTTAATGTACCTTGGACTTCTTCTGTAAGTATCATTGGCTCTTGATCATATGCTACCTCTGAAATGATGGAACATTGACCATTTCCTTTTGGTACTGTGACTCTGTGTATTCCTTCCATCTTCTTTTGATGCTTTTTGCATCATTCAATAATTTGCCCAGAGAATCTTTCAATAATGAATGTTGAGGCTTGTATTTTTTCTTCAGTTCCCCCAGCTTGAGAAATGCTGAGTGTGTTCTTCCTTTTTGATTTTCTGACTCCAGATCTTTGCACATTTCATTGTAACATTTAGCTTTATCTTCTTGAGCTGATCTTTGAAATTTTCTGTTCAGCTCTTGTACCTCCCCATTTCTTCCATTTGCTTTAGCATCTCTATGTTGGAGAGCAATTTTCAGTGTCTCTTCTGACATCCATTTTGATCTTTTCCTTCTTTCTCGTCTTCTTAATGACATCTTGCTTTCTTCCTGTATGATGTTCTTGATGTCATCCACAACTTTTCTGGTCTTCAGTCTTTAGTGTTTACTGTATCAAATCTGTTCTTCAGATGATCTCTAAATTCAAGTGGGATATACTCAACATCATACTTTGGCTCTCATGGACTTGTTTTCATTTTCTTCAGCTTTAGTTTGAATTTGCATATGAGCAATTGATGGTCTGTTTCACAATCTGTCCCTGGCCTTGTTTTGACTGATGATATGGAGCTTTTCCATTGTCTCTTTTGGCATATGTAGTCAATTTGATTTTTATGTATTCCAACAGGCAAGGTCCATGTGTATAGTCATCTCTTATGCTGTTTAAAGTAGGTATTTGAAATGAATAAATCATTGGTTTTGCAGAATTCTATCTTGCGATCTCCAGCATTTCTAACACCAAAACCGTATTTTCCAACCACTGATCCTTCCTCTTTGCTCCCAACCTTTGCATTCCAATCACCAGTAATGATCAATACACGTTGATTGTATGTTTGATCAATTTCAGATGGATGAAGTTGGTAGGATTCTATTTCATCCTCACAGGTTTAGTGGCATTAAGTGGTCTTCCCTGTAGGTGCATGGATATTATCCTATCACAGACAGCGTTGTGGATATGTTCTTTTTGACAATGATTGCAACACCATTCCTTTTCAATTTATCATTCCAGGCATAGTAAACCATGCTCTTGTTAGATTCAAAATGGCCAAAACCAGTCCATTTCAGCTCACTAATGGCTAAGATATTGTTGTTTATGCATTCCATTTCATTTTTGGCAAATACTAATTTTCCTAGACTCATACTTTGAACATTCCATGTTACGATTTTCAATGGATGATTACAGCTGTTTCTCTTCATTTTGAGTTGATCCTCATCAGCAAATGAAAGTCCTGCTGGCTCTACTCCCGCAGCTTTACTCCATTCATGTCATGACTGTCAACTCTACTCTCAGGTGGCAGCTCTTCCCAGTAGCATTTTGATTGACTTCCAACCTGAGGGACTCATTTTCTGGCACTATATCTGACAGTGTTTCTCTGTTATTCATAAGGTTTTCAGTGACGAAATATTTGGAAGTAGTTCGTCACCCCTTCTTCCTAGTCTGTATTCATATGGAAGCTCATCTGAAACCTGTCTACTATGGGTGGTGACCCTGCTGGTATTTAAAATACCGGTGGCATAGTTTACAGTATCACAGCAACTCACAAGCCATCACAGTACAACAAACTGACAGAGGAGTGCTCGATATCCGTATTTATGGATGTAGTAGATCAAAATACCAACTGAGATGGAAGGAGTCTTCACATCAAGGATCAATCCTTTCCCCTCGGTATACAGGGTTTATAGGGACCAGCAACTTTAACATTGGTTACCTAAATTGGGGGTGGCTAAAAAGGCATGAAGTGACTGGTTTACACATATTCAAGAGGGAGTTTAGGTTCAGAGTGTGTGGGAGAAGGTAGAATCCCCAGTGAGTAGTTTTCATCTTGTCTAGATGGGTCTAGTGAAAGAAGATAGGATAAAACTCTTATGATTCAATAGTGAGTAATTGTTATCATGACTAATTGTGATTGTCACATCTGTAAAGGTAGAAATTTTTTAACATAAAGGGGAAAATACTTAATATTGCATTCCAGGAAGAGAGTACTCTAGGACCATCAATGGAGAAGAGATGAGTGAAATGTGGGACCCTACTCAAAGAAGCAACGACACCAGTAATGGAGGTAGAGATGGTGGCACACAGAGATAGAGAAGCTAAGGACTCTATACTCATGGAAAGTGTAAGGCTGTGTGCTGGTGGCCAGGAGGCAGACTTGCAGAATGTGCCCTTTGGTTTTTAAATGATTATATATCCCTGAACTTTTTATGTGCATCCAAAATAATACCACCCAAAACTGAGGGAATAGATGAAAATATAATTGAATGGTGATGCACGGAGTGGATTGTAAGCTTTGCAATGAAACGAAATACGATTGGATGAGTATAAAACCAATGTTCTCCCATGTAAGCAATGACTCAATTCACAATAAAAACTAAACTAAACTAAACTAAAATAAATGGAGAAAAGTGTAAGGTTGTCAAAGACATCATTTGGTCATATCTACTATTAATACTCATGGAAGCAGCAGACAATGTATTGCATTAGGTAAATCTGCTGCATAAAATCTCTTTAACATTGGGCTTCCTTCTACTCCAGTGACAGGGAGAGGAGCCCGGTAGGCGACTCTGGTCCGCAAACCACCAGGATTTGAGGCACGGATGGCAGCTGTGAATCTATTCCTAACGTGCCGGGAGCTCCACGTCCACTCCAGTCCTTCAGCCTGAATCCGCGGAGCTCCAGGTCCTGTCGGGACATGCTCTTAGACTTCCAGAAGGTGGAGCGCAGGAATGAATACAGTGATCCTTTGAAATGTGGCTGTGATCTTTACTCACGAAGAGTGGGATTTGCTGGATCCTGCTCAGAAAAAACTCTACAGAGACGTGATGATGAAACCTTGAGAAACCTGGCTTCAGTCGGTGCAGTCTTGGAATCACATGGCTGGAATGATCACCTTGACAACCAGGGGAGACATTAGAGAACTGGTGCAATCGAGAACCTGTGTGAACGTTCTGAAAGCAACCAGTGTGGGGAAACCTCCAGCCGGATTCTTAGTCTTTCTGTGCATCAAGTAGATACCACAGAAGTAGATAGTTTTAAATGCTTCAAGTCCGTTCCAACTCACAGTGACTCTGTATTGGGTTTCTGAAGGACCAGAAGGCCTCATTTTTCTTCTGCAGAGCAGTTAGTGGACTTGAATTGTGAACCTGTAGCTCTGGGTCCACTGTTTTTCCACAGCGAAGGATAACATTTTTGGTAAGGTGGAATGTCAGAGAAAAAGAGGAAGACCCTCAACAAGATGGATTGACCTAGTGGCAGCATCGATGGACTCAAGCGTGGCAGCAGTAGTGAGGTTGGCCCTGGATCAGGCAGTGTTTCGCTCTGCTGTGCTTAAGGTCCCTGTGAGTCAGTACCGACTCTATGGCTCCTAACAACAACAACAACAACAACAACAACAACAACAACAAACCCATTGATAATTACTACCTATGATTATGATTACTGTGGTGTTTCCCAAATTTTGTGTTCCAATCAATTCTTCTATGTGTACTAATTGGAATTCTGTAAGAAATACGTTCGTGGAATGTGGCAAGATCCCTATGAGGAGGAACTTACTCGAAGGGGCTTGCCAGCATACATATCTATGGTGGTGGTGTGCTGTGCAGTCGGTTCCAACTCCTAGCCACCGTATACAAGGTTTCTGAGGCTGTAAATATTTATGGGAGCAGAACCCTCATCTTTCTATCATGGAACAGCTGGTAATTTCGAACTGCTGACCTTGAGGTTAGCAGGCCGATTCGTAGCCATTTGGCTACCAGAGCTCCCTATACATATCTATATGTATTAACAATACATATATTGACGTCTTTTCTCTTAAAGTCTTTAAAGAGTCTTAGTGCAGTAGATTTGTCTTACGTAATAAATTGTCTGATATCTTGACTGCTCCTTCCATGAAGATACACAGCCTCAGAAATGCCCAGGGACAGTTCGACTCTGTGCAATGGCGCGGCTACGATTCACAATCGACTAGACTCAAGCGGGTTTTCTGGGTGGGTTCTCAGATACGAATTCCTCCTCCAATGGACCAGAAAGTTCTTCTTTTTGGAGGCTGTGCGCAGCTGCTTCCCAGGGTAGTGTGTCTGTCCTTCAAAGCTTCGGTCTGCAAGCTCATGGCTGGCACAGGGACTGAGTTTTCTCCAATACAGAGAGAGAGAGGACCTGATGAGGGGAAGATTCTGCCCTGGGTATCTGGGTATCCCATACAGTTTGCACTCAACTGTTAATGTCGCTGTGGGAGGTTTGAATCTCCCCAGCAGGACTGTGTATGAAAGGAGATCTGTTTCTAAAAAATAAAATCACAGTCTTTGAAAAAAACAACCCAAACACCTCTTTAAAGTGTTAAAGAGCAAATATGTCAGTTTGAGAATTAAGGTGCTCTTGATCCAAGCCATGGTATATTCTGTAACTTAATATGCATGTGAAAGTTAGTAAATAAGTAAATAAGATAGTAAATAAGGAAGACCTAAGAATTGATGAATTTGAGTTATTGTTTTGGAGAAGAATATTAAAAGTACCATGGATGGCTAGAGAACAAACAAATCTGTGCTTGAAGATGTATAATCAGAATGCTCCTTAGAAGTTAAGATGTCAAGATTTTGTCTGTCATACATTGCACATATTGTCTAGAGAGATCAATCCCTGGAGGGCATCATGCTAGGTTAACTGGAGGGTCTCTGAAAACGAGGAAGACATCCCAAGAGATGGATTTGCACAGTGACAGCAGCAATAGGATGAAACTTAACAATGATTGTGATGATAGCCCAGGACTGGAAAGTGTTTCATTCTGTTGTTCATAAGGTTGCTTTAAGTTGTTTTAAGAGGTTATTCCTAGATATAACCTTCACAACAACAACAAGGTCATAATTGACTCACTCAAAGATGATCAGTGGATGCTAGAAAACAGATTATTCATCTAGTCTTCACTTATCTACAGCCAAAAGAACCCAATAGAATAGTTTCACTCTACCACCCAGGGCTTACCGTGAGCTGGAAAGAGGTTTTGTTTGTTTGTTTTATTGTATGTTTGAAAATGTCTGAAATTAAATTTTAGAGAAAAACACAGCACTTTCTTATAAAATTTTTAATTTCCCTCCTTGTTTAAAATCAGGCTTTGGATGACTACCTTTAGAGTCTATTTTATCACTAGATGGTTTTACTAAATAATGTTAGTGAGAAATAGTTTGATAAATAATATGCAATTAATTTTTTTATATACAACATAGGTAGTAGGTGATTCATCATTTTGTTATGTACTTTGTCTTGTTTATTCATGTCTTGAGAAGATGATTAGTGCCATCCCATATGAATATGTGCTACCCATTAGCTTTAACAAATTAAAGACCGCCCTGTAGAGGGATCTACCTCAGTTCTATCAGAACACCAGCAATGCCTTGCAGGTTTGCTTATTTGCCATACTGTCAGACCAACACTATAAACATGCTCTACCTTTTAATTCAAATTAGTTACTTGTATGGTTCAAATTTCCAGGAATACAAGGTCCCAAATAAATTCCTCAATCCATTGGGTAGGTATGAGAGAGACAGCTGCTTGGAGGCATTTCCCTATAGGATTTATCTCTAACTGAGCCTTAAAGAACATGCAGGCAAGAAAAACTGTTTATTGATTAGATGTTTTATTCTTAATGGCTTGTTCCATTCGTATCAAGAATTAGAAAGCAAACAGGGAAATAAAGTTCTGACTGGATAAAAGATCGGCTATGAAAGACGTAAACTCAAAAATATCACTTACTACATCCTGGTGTGGTGCTGCGGGTTAATGCGCCAGACTGCAAAGCTGTTTGAAGTGCAAGGTTGGTGGTTCAAGCTCACCAGAACTGACTCAAAGGCACTTAACAGCAACAACATCCCACAATGCTGATGGCCTTGCATCATTTCTGTTGAACACACAAAACTGGCTGGGAATAATAAGGCAAGACAAGAACTCATTTTAAAAATTCAGTCCTTTCCTCACCCCTACTTTTATAAGCATCTCCAATTTACTTATTCAATGAAAATAAAATCTTATAAGACTTTTTAAAAAATTACATGTTGTGTATCAGGCATTGATCTAAATGCTTAATATGTATTAGTACATTTATTTCTTCACAACATCTCTGTCAAAAAATTTCAGACATAAAGAATCTGAGGTCACATAAATGTGAAACTTTGAGTTTAAACTCAGGCATTCTGACTTCATAGACATATTCTTGACAAAATAGGGGGAGTAAAGGTATCAATGGGCTCAAGAGTGGCAAGTATTGTGAGGTTGGCCCAGGACCAGGCAGTGTTTTGTTCTGTTGTGAATAGTGCTGCTATGAGTCAGTACTGACTCAATGGCACCTAACAACAACAACAACAACAATGTAGTCTATAGCTTGTTTTGATCCACACAATCAAAAGCCATTGCTTAGTCAACAAAGCACGGATAAACATCTTTCTGATATTCTCTGCTTTCAGCCAAGATCCGTGTGACATCAACAATGATATGCCTTGTTCCACATCCTGCTCTGAATCTGTCTTGAACTTCTGGAATTACTCTGTGAATACATGGTTGCAGGCATTTTTGTGTTTTCTTTAGCAAAATTTTACTTGTATGAAATATTAATATTGTCCCATGCTTTTCACATTCTTTTGGGATGTTTATTTTTGGAATGAGCCCAAATATGGATGTCTTCTATTCAGCTGGCCAGGTCATGTCCTCCAGATTTCTTCGCACAAATGACTGAGTGCCTCCAGTTTGTTGAAAGATTTCAATTTGTATTCCATCAATTCCTTGAGCCTTTTTCTTTGTCAATGCCTGTACAGTAACTTGGATGTCTTCATTTAGTACATTGACTCTTGTTCATGAGTCAATCAGTGAATCTCTTGAAATGGAACATCTTACATTGAAATGTTTTCATTAGTTCCTTCAGGTTGAGAAATGCTGAGCGTGTTCTTCCCTTTTGCTTTTCTAATTCCATGTCTTTCATATTTCATTATGATATTTGAGTTTGTTTTGTCAAACTGCCCTTTGAAATTTTATATTTAGTTATTTTACCCCACACCTCCACCCCATTTATTCTATTTCCTTTAGCATTTCTATACTGGAAAGCAAGTTTCAGAGTATCTTCTGACATTCATTTTAGTGTTTTCCTTCTTTCTTGTCGTCTTAATGACCTTTAGCTTTCTTCCAGTATGAAGTTATTGATGTCATTCCACAACTTTTCTGGTCATCGGTCTTTAGTGTCTAATGCATCAAGTCTGTTCTTCAGTTGATTTCTAAATTCAGGTGGGTTATGTTCAAAGCCATATTTTGACTCTTTTGGACTTGTTCCAGTTTCTTTCAGCTTCAGCCTGAACTTGCACATACGCAATTGATGGTCTATTCTACAGTCTGTCACAGCTTTATTTTAGCTGATGATATGGAGCTTTTTCACTGTCTCTTTCCACAGATGTATTAAATTTGATTTCTTTGTATCCACAGATGGATATCTAGTGAGATACATGTATATAACCATCTTTTATGTGTTTCAAAAAAGGCATTTACAATGAATACATTGGTTTTGCAAAATTATATCATGCATTCTCCAGCATCGTTTCTATCATCAAGACCATATATTCCAAGTACTGATCTTCCTCTTTGTTTCCAAACTTCGCATTCCAATTGCCAATAGTTATCAACACAACTTGAATGCATGTTTGATTAATTTCATGTTGAAGAAGTTGGTAGAATTCTTCAATTTTATCATCACTGGCTTTAATGGTTCATGGCTAAATTTGAATAATTATTGTATTAGCAGGTCTTTCTTGGGTTATATGTGTTGTTGAGTCTGATCTGAATCATAGAGGCCCTGTATAAGGTTTCCAAAAGGTGGCTGGTTGATTTGAACTGCCTACCTTGCAGTTAGCAGTCCAGTGCTTATTCTATGGCACCACAATAGAACTCCATATAGAAGCAATGATTTTTTTTTTTTAAGTGTCGTCAAGTTGATTTTGACTCATAGTGACCCTGTATAGGGTTTCTGAGGAGTGACTGGTAGGTTTGAACTGCTGACCTTGTGCTTATCCTACAATACCATAGTAGGACTTGTATAGAAGCAATTGTTGGTGTTGCTAAGTGCTGTCCAATGGGTTCCTACTCATAGAGACCCTGTGTAGGGACAGCTGGTGTGTTTGAACTGTCAACCTGTGGTTCAAAGTCCAGTACTGATCCAACAGTGCCACACCAGGAGTCCATAGAAGTAATAGAGACTCATAGTATTAAGTGCTGAACAAAAAGCAATAAATGAATAAGAAAGGAAGAAATGACTAAATCCTCTACCATGTGTTCCATGTATGAGTACTTGTATAGAAAATACCAAGTCCTGTAGAAAATTTGGATTGTATTATTTCCTTTATAAATATATAGCTAGAACAGAGTTAGAATGGCATATGCTTAACTAAAAGCTAATTTTGGGGACCCTGGTGTAGAACCCTCCAATATCTCAGGACCCAAATCTAATTCCCAATCCAGAATGTACAAATATTCATGGATATTCCCTCAAGAAAAGGATGAAGAAATCATCCATTCTCCCATTCCATACTTTTCCTTGTTAACTTTGACAAACTTGTGGAATGCCTAACTATTAAATAGACATAAAAGTTGTGCTGCTGATCCCGGAAAGCGTGGACTCTTCCTAGACTGGGCTGAAGTTGGCTAAAGTAATCATCTACTTGTCCTTTAGCACAACGGTCAGCATTCATTTCTAGTCTCCAGCAGCACAGTCACAATTTGGCCCCATAATTAACTAAATAAGCCCTTTCATTTATGAGTGCCCCAGTTCTGAAATTTCATTCCTATCAGAGAGTCATCTCGTTTAGGCTATTTACTGGAGAGAAGAGGACTATTTATAAAAGTAAACTTATCTTTGACGTGAATCAGTACAGTAACATGCATTTCAAATTAGCATCAATGGACCACATTCTACCCTCTAAGCCTCAACTCCTTCTGAAAAGTCAGCCAAGCCCATACTGTTACTATGACATAATAAAATGTTTATAGGTTTAAGTCTCTAACTTTTAGACAATTTATTATTCAGCAATAGTTGACCAATCTACAGGGCAAAAGAGCAACTGCAGTTGGAGATCTCTTAGTGGAACAAATGGTATGTGACTGACTATGAACCTAAAAGTTGGCACCAAGGAAAAAAGACCTGTGATTTGCTTCCATAAAGATTACAATCAAGAAAATCCTATGGAGAAATTCATGAGGAAAAAACATGAGGTTGTCATGAGTCAGAATGGACAAGATGGTAATGTGGTTGGAATTGTTTAGGCAGCAGAAGACAGTATTATAGTAAAGGCAGTCTGTGAAACACCTCTGATAAGGTGGCATTGAGCAAAAAAATAAAAGAAGAAAGGAATATGGACATCTGAAGAAAGAACATTTCAGGCAGCATAATCCTCTGTAAAAAAGGGAATCTCAAAGCAGATAATGGCAGGAAATATGACTGAAGAGGAAGTGGGAGATTTTGTTTTTTACTCTGAATGAGAATGGAGATCACTAGTGACTTTTGAAAATAGGAGTCATGAACCAACTTACATTATCACTATTATTACTGTAGTAAGAATGTTCTTATTGTTAGATGCCTCTGAGTGGGCTCCAACTCATAGTAATAATGTGTTGTAGTTGTTGCTAAGTGCCGTCAAGTTGGTTCCGGCCCATAGCAACTCTGAACAGGGTTTCCAAGGCTGTAAATCTTTACGGGACCAGAAAGCCTCATCTTTCTCCCGCGGAGCAGCTGGTAGTTTCGAACTGCTGACCGTGAGATTAGCAGCCCTATTTGTAACCACTATGCTACCAGAGCTCCTAACAGGACAAACCACTGCCTAGTCCTATGCCATCCTCACAATTGCTGTCATTGTGAGTCACTATGTCTGTCTATCTTGTTGAAGGTCTTTCTCTTTCTCCCTGACCTTAACTAGTATGAGATTCTTTTCCAGAAACTGGCTCTACCTGACAACATGTCCAACGTAAATGTGACAAAGTCTCTTCATCTTCCTTTCTAAGAAACATTCTAGCTGTATTTCTTCCAAAACAGATTGGTTGCTCTGACAATCAATGTATTTTCAATATTCTTCAGTAACACTACAATTCAAATGCATCAGTTCTTCCTCCTGTCTTCCTTGTTCATTGCCCAACTTGTACATGCAGATGAGAATACTGACAATACCATGGCTTGAATATGAGCCATCTTGACTCTCAAAGTGACAGCTTTGCTCTTTAACGCTTTAAAGAGGTTTTTTGGCAGCAAATTCTGCCCATAAAATCCTTCAATATTGCAACTCAAGGTTTGCATTTTTTCCTTCAGTTCTTTCAGATTGAGAATTGCTGAGAATTTTCTATTTCTTTCCAAGATATTCACACATTTTATTATAACACTTTACTTTGTCTTCTTGAGTTACTCATTAGATTTTCTGTTCAGCTCTTTGATTTCATCATTTTTTCTAGTCACTTTAGCTACTCAAAGGTCACAACCTTTGCATTCTTCATGTATGATGTTCTTGATGTCATCCAATAACTCTCGGCTCTTCATTCATTATTGTCTAATGCATCAATTCTATTTCTGAGATGTTGTCATATTCAGGAAAATTATGTTGTTGTTAGGTACTATTGAGTTGGTTACAACTCACAGTAACACTATGCACAACAGAAGGAAACACTATATTAAGTCCTATACCATCTTCACAATCATTGTTACGTTTGAGTTCACTGTTGCTGCAAATGTGTCAATCCATCTTGTTGGGAGTTTTCCCCTTTTTTGCTCACCTTCCATTTTATGAGGTGTGATGTCCTTCTCCAGGAACTAGTCTCTTCTGATAATATGTCCTAAGCATGAAGTATAAAGTGTTGCCATCTTGGCTTCTGAATAAAATCTGATTACACTTTTTCTAATACAGATTTGTTTCTCATTCTGGAAGTCCATGGTACATTTAATATTCTTCTCTAACACCATAATTCTAATGCATGGATTCTTCTATTATCTTCCTAATCCCTTGTCCAACTTACACATGCATATTGTTGTTGTTGCTATGTTCCGTGGAGTCAGTTCCGACTCAAAGTGGCCCTGTACAGGGTTTCCAAGGCTGTAAATCTTTACAGGAGCACAAAACCTCATCTTTCTCCCACGGAACAGCTGGAAGTTTCGAACTGCTGACCCTGAGGTTAGCAGCCCGATTCATAACCACTATATTACCATGCATATTAGGCAATTGAAAATTCCATAGCTTGGATCAAGTGCACCTTAGTCCTCAAACTAACATCTTTGCTCTTGAACATTTTAAAGAATTCTTGTGTGCAGATTGTCTAATATAATATATGATTTGATTTCTTGACTGTACTTGAGTGTTGATTGTGGACCCAAGCAAAATGAAGTCTTTGACAACTTCAATCTTTTCTCCATTTATTATGATGTTATTTGTTGTTCCAGTTGTGAGGATTTTTACATTGAAATACAATCCATATTGAAGACTACACTCTCTGATCTTCATCAGCAAGTATTTTAACTTCCATTCACTTCCAGCAAGCAAGATTGTATCTTCTGCATATCACAGGTTATTGATGAGTCTTCCTCTAGTCCTGATGCCATGTCTTTTTTCATATAATACAATTTCTATGAATA
>NW_006408761.1:4207710-4209716 GCF_000296735.1 Chrysochloris asiatica
GCTGATCTTTGTTGTTGTTTGTGTTAAGTGCTGTCCAGTTGGTTCTGACTCATAACAACGTTGCATAGGATTTCAGAGCCCTGGTAGCGTATTGGTTATGAATTGGGCTGCTAAGCTCAAGTTTGGCAGTTTGAAAAACTACCAGCTGTTCCATGGGAGAAAGATGAGGCTTTCTGTTCCCATAAAGATTTGCAGCCTCTGAAACCCTGTGCAGGGTCACTATGAGTCGGAACCGACTTCACGGTACTTAACAACAATAAATCTTTGCATGATCAGAAAGCCTCATTTTTCTCCCATGGAGTGGCTGTTGGGCTCAAATTGCTAACCCTGGTGTTCCTTGTAGGCATATGAATATTATTCCATCAACATAATCATTGTACTTCAATCTTGAAAAGTTCTTTTTGATGATGAACGCCATTTGACGCCATTCCTCTTCAATTGGACATTACTGGCACAGTAAATCCTATAATGGTTGAGAGCAAAATGGTCAATACCAGTCCATTTCACCTCACTAATGCCCAGCATATCAATCTTTATGCATGTCATTTCTTTTTTGACAACGTCCAATTTTCTTCAGTTCATACTTTGTTTATTTTATGTTCCAATTATTAATAGATGTTTATATCTGTTTGTTCTTATTTTGAGATGTGCCACATCAACAAATTAAGGTCCACAATGCTTTGTTTGATTCACATCATTATTGTCAAGTATTCTTGAATGAGACAGCCATTACTCAGTGGTATTTTGAGTACTTTCCAACCTGAGGGGTTCATCTTCTGACACTTTATTTCATAATGTTTCATTGTTATGTATAATGTTTTCATGTTGTGTCATTAACTCAGACAATGTTCTGATGTTACTCATAAGTTCCAGTGGCTAAACATTCAGAAGTGGTCTATCTCACCTTCTTTCTAGTCTGTCTTTGTCTGTGAACTCCATTGAAATCTGTCCACCTTTGTGAACTCCGCCAAAATCTGTCCATTATGGTGATACTTCTTTCTCATACTTTGGACATGTTTCCAGGTAGGACTAGTCCCTGCAGGAAATCATACTTGCTCAAGTACAGTGTAAACAAGAACTAGGAAGACTTACCCATGAAATGGATTGACACAGTAGCAGCCACAATGGGTTCAAACATAACAATTGTGAGGATGGTAATATTTCGTTCTGTTGCCCATAAGGTCACCTTGACAGCATCTAATGACAACATCAAATAGATTGTGTTTTCTTATTGTCTTAAAATGAACCAAAAAAAAATCAAACCCACTGTAATCTCATATATTCTAACTCATTGTATGGGATTTCTGAAGCTGTAATCTTTACAGGAACAGAAAGCTTCATATTTCTCCTAGGAGTGACTAATAAGTTGGAACTGATGATTCTGCTTGTCCTGTAGTACTATAACAGAACTCCTTACTTGGATACAGTTAACCTGCTACAAAATTTCTTCCTAGAGTTTTTCATATTCTCCTGTGTGTTATGTATGTTTAATACTGCTTCTTTGCTATTTCACTTTGTGTGCTGTTTTGGAAAAGTCTGACTCCAGTTTATCTCTGTCCTTGTAAATTATTTAATATTTTCACTAGATCATTTGATTTTTTTTAGGTATTTTTTTCTAGATTTTGAAATCTAAATGTTTTATTAGACTAAAGCTGATCATTTCAGATCCATTTCCCAGGTAGCTTTGAATCTGTTTAATATGTCGATTCACATCTTCATTTATTTCTTGAAACTGTTCTTAGGCTATTATTTTAAATATTAGTTCTTTTTATTATTATCTTCCTCTGCTTCAAGGACTCCAATTAGTATGCATGTTTTCCTTCTTTTTCCTGTTTTCCATTTCAATTACTTTCTTGCTGAACTTCATTTAATTCTGTGTCACTTCTCATTATTTTTTCTTGTTTTCCTGTCTTTTTAAATTATTTATTTTTTTAAATTTTTGTTATTAATAGAGTGAAAGTTTAGAGGACAGATTATCAGTTTTACATTCAACAAATCATATTTTG
>NW_006408761.1:4210215-4211267 GCF_000296735.1 Chrysochloris asiatica
AATGTCTAAGTTGTCTATCCATATCAACCCAGTGTACGGAGGCAGAAGCTTGATCCTTGGTATGAAGAATCCTTCTCTTTTGGTTGGAATTTTGAACAACTACATACATAAACAAAGGCCTAGTTCAAACTGTAGCAATTTATGCTTGCTCCCTGTATCAAACTTCTTCATCTTCATCTGGTTGAATACTAGTCAGCTATCCATCCAAGCTAGGTCAAATGGGTACTTGCTGCAAGTTTAGGAGTTCACACACACACACATCCACTTCAGATCAGCTTACCACTTCACTCTCAACTCTAGCCCCTGTAACTAGGTTGGTGTCCATGGGCTCCAGAGTTCACATGCCTCCCTAAACTACAGACCATACAGCCCTTCATCTTCTCTCTCTCATCTCAAGGTCAATGGGTATCTATGGAACATGTTCAAACTCAGCCCATGTTTTCATTGCTGAATTTCCCTACATCCACTCAAAAGTAGACCAGGATGGTCACCAGCAAACATAAAAGATTGCTCATGTGTTCCTTTGAGTTCCAGTCTTAGAAGGGGATTTACCATGATGGGCTGACTTTTCTGGCCTTGATGGATCCAAGGCAAACAACTTACTTGATATTCTAATAGCCAAATAGTCCTCTTTTTATCTGCTGGTCATTTTTTTCAGTAGATATCTTGTTTCTCTAGCTGTTCTGGGTTGGTCTACAAGTATTTTCAATTGGGAATGTCTCACCTCAGAATGTTCTGGGTGGGATTGAGGAGTCCACCTCATGCCCAATAGTCTACAAAGACTTAAAAAAAGCTATTTCCCTGGGCAAATTCTAATTCCCTTTTTAGTGAATCTAATAAATTATAGGCTGAAGAGGGGCTTACAAGCTTTCTGTAATCATAATTCCCAAGATTCCTTTCTATCACACTTAAATGTCTATTTTACAGTAGAATGCAGGGTAAACCAATATTGTCAAGTACCTTAACATTATTTCCCCTCCTTTATCCATTCTGACTGTATCTGGAGTCCTGTATTACAGAGTACTGTTCAAAATTTCTGTATACATCGCTAA
>NW_006408761.1:4231873-4234849 GCF_000296735.1 Chrysochloris asiatica
TCTACCTCCAAAGTAATTTCTAGCTTTTCCTCTTGGTCATTTGTTTGAGGTACTCTGTCTTGTTTCAGCACATGAACAAACATTTTTTGTTGCTTTTTAGACAAACTATTGTTGTTGTATTTGTCTTAACTAGATGAATGTATGTTGATGCATTCTATAATTGCCTTCTGGAAGGTTTGATCAGGAGATGGGCTTCTCTGTTCACTGATTGGTCTGCTCAATTCAGAGTGTTTCTAGAAAGTGTTGGTTGTAGATGTTGCTCTGGTGTATAGCAGTTGGTAATGGCTCTTGACCGTTTTGTGGGTGCAAATGTAGCTTGTGCATATGATTATAGTTGTTGTCTCTTGTCAGATGAAGCTAGGAGAGAAAGAGCTCCTACAAGATAGAATTAGGGCCAAAAATAAAACTAAAAACAAAAATCATAAAATACCATCAAACAAACATAAAGACAATTGTTGTTGTTGTTATATGTCGTGGAGTCGGTTCCAACTCATAGAGACCCTGTACAGGGTTTCTGAGGCTGTAAATCTTTACGGGAGTAGAAAGCCTCATCTTACTCCTGTGGAACAGCTTGTAGTTTCGAACTGCTGACCTTGTGGTTCACAGCCCTATTTGTAACCAATATATAAAACTGGAAAAAGGTGTAAAAATAAAACTTTAATGATAATATTATTAAATAATAAAAACCCAGATATGAAGCACTCACAGGAAAATAAGAGTAATTCTTTAGAACCACCTTAAGGACTCTTCTCTTCAAAACTTCCAGAGAAATTTCAGGATGTTCCCTCCCTACATGATCTAACACAAGCTTTATTTTTCCTTCCCTAAAATCCTTTCAACTATTTCTCCTAGTGAGAACCAGCCCAGGGCTGGCCAGATCTGATTTGGAAGAGACTTGTGATGCAGGCTCTTTCTAGTGTCTCCTTCCACTTCAATTGTCTGCCCAGTGATCCCTGAATCCCAGAACTCTCCATGTGATGTAGAACCCTCTGCATGGCATAGTACACTCCATGTAGTGCAGAATGTTCCATGCAGTGCAAAACTTTCCCTGGGGATATCTGCTTATACTGGTCTCATCTCTAGTCACCAGAGAGGACATAAATAGAAAAAGAATAGGAAACAACAACAAAAAAACCTACCTGCAACTATGTTTTCTGCAAGGGAGTGCTCTCTTGTTCCTCTGTCTGCTCACTTCCATTCAAAATGGTTGCAGCAGGACACTGTGACCACCCAAATCAGAAATCATTCCCTTTCTTACTTCTATTCCAAATCTTTCTCCTGGTAAGCACTTGATCCACTTATTTATACCTGTATCTGAAGTTCAGAGTTCTGGACAGCCCTCTGTATCTGTTTCTTCTGGTTTTCACATTTTTTGCTGAAAACGGTTTTACAGCATTTCTGCCTGGTGCACCATTAAGCCCTGCCTTCCTGTATTTTTTTTATTTTTAATGTCATAAAATTTTAATTTTTGTCTGTTCTTCCTTATCATTGTTGTTAAGTGTTATCGACTTGATTCCAACTCGTAGTGACCCTGTATAGTGTTTCTGAAAAGTAGCTGGTAGGTTTATACCACTGACCTTGTGATTCAAACTGACCTTGCATTTCAGTGCTTATCCTACAGTCACACCAGGACTCTGCTTTCCCTTGGTGGTTGTTGGTGGTTATGTGCCGTGGAATTGGTTCCGACTCGAGGCTGTAAATCTTTACGGGAGCAGAAAGCCTCATCTTTCTCCTACAGAAAAGCTGGTAGTTTCAAACTGCTGACCTTGTGGTTCACAGCCTGATTCGTAACCACTACACTACCAGAGCTCCTTTCCCTTAGGCACTCTTTAATATAGTTTCATGTCTGTGATAATTTCTCCAGTTTCTTTCTGAAGTTTGATGAATTTCTTTTAATTTTACGATTTCTCCTCTACTTCTGTTATAAATGTTTGTATATCTGTCAATGCCTATTTAAGGATTTCAGTTTCATTTAAAATGCTTTCTTGTTTTTCTTAAGGATTTTTTTTTTTTTTAATGAGAAGGAATTTCATTAAACAGATGTTCTGATCCTGATTGTATTCTATCATAGTAGTTTTGCATATATTTATTCCCTTTGTTCTATTTGTTTGTGGATTTGTGGGCATTCGCAAATTTTTAGTTCAACGGTGCCCTCTTCTGTCGTTGTAGCAAAGCCAAATTTTCTTAATGGGTCTTGAGGGTTGGTTGCGGAGAGTTGAGTGTTTTGAAATTTGGGTCATTTTTGGATTACAAGGCTTTCACATGTTCCATTTTGTTTTTTTTAACCTTCATCACCTAATCTCTAAAAGTGTCTTTCTCTTCATTTTGATCTTTCTTCTCCCTCAGAAGTAACACCTTTCAAAAAGTATCATTTTGAGTTGTGTGAACTTTGAAATCCCTTTCCTATTATCAGTACTCTGAAATAGCAGCACACTATTCCAAATATTTTCAAAAGAAGTGTTAATTGCTTTCTTTTGTGGTAGTCGTTTGAAAATCAACCTTGTTAGCTCCTTTCTATTCTCTTTTAATGAAGTTTTTCTGGACTCCTTAATCAACATAAGAAATTGTGGAGATAGCTCATTTGGATTTATTATTTATTTGGGGTCTTTTTTTCCCTCTTTTTACTTACAGGTAATTTGAAGTTTGTGTGTTCTCTGGTGTCTTATTAGGCTTGTTGTTATTGTTATTAGGTGCTTGTTGTTGTTGTTAGGTGTCATCAGGTTGGTACCGACCCATAGTGACCTTATTCACAGCAGAATGAAACACTGCCTGATCCTGGAACAACCTCACCATTGTTGTCACACTTGAGTCCATCGATGCTGCCACTTGGCCAATCCATCTCGTTGGGGGTCTTCTTCTTTTCTTCTGACCATCCACCTTACCAAACATGATATCCTTCTCCAGCAACTGCTCCCTCCTGACAGTATGTCCAAAGTATGAGAGATGAAGTTTAGTCATCTTGGCCTCCAAGGAGCA
>NW_006408761.1:4235838-4245945 GCF_000296735.1 Chrysochloris asiatica
TTCTTCCAAGATAAATTTATTTTGTTCTTCTGGCAGTCCACGGTGCTTTTTATATTCTTCTCAAATACCATATTCTAATGAAGTGATTCTTCTGTCTTCCTTATTCATTGTTCCACATGCATATAAGGTGATTCAAAATACCATGGCTTGGGTCAGGTGCACCTTAGTCTTTAAACTGACATCTTTGCTTTTAACACTTTGTTTTTGTTGTTGTTAAGTGCCAGTGAGTTGGTTATGACCTTTAGTGACCCTATATAGGGTTTCCAAGGAGCGACTGGTGAGCTTGAATCACTGACCTTGCAGTTCAAATGGCTTTGCAGTCTGGCACACTAACCCACAGCACCACACCAGGACTCCTTTTGCAGCAGATTTGACCAGTGCAATATGTCATTTGATTTCTTGATTGTTGTTACCATGAGCATTAATTTAGAATCAGAGTAAAATGAAATCCTTGACAATTTCAATCATTTCTTCATTTATCATGATGTTGTTTATTGGTCCAGTTGTGAGGATTTCTGTTTACACTGAATTGTAATCCAAACTAAAGTCTGTACTCTTTGATCATCGAGTGCTTCATGTCATTTTGGCTTTCAGCAAACAAGATTGTGTCATCTGTTCATAAGCCTTCCTCCAATCTTGAAGCTACATTCTTTTTCATAGTGTTGGCTTAGCATACAGACTGAATAAGAATGGTGAAAGACTGCAACCCAGATGCACACATTTCCTGGCTTTAAACACAATATCCCCAGGTTCTGTTTGAATGAATGCTTCTTGGTCTATGTGCAGGTATGAAAGAGCACAAGTAAGTGTTTTGGAATTTCCAGTCTTTACAGTGTTGTCCACAGTTTGCTACAATCCACACAGTTATATTCCAGAATATAACTGTGTGGATTGTAGCAAACTGTAGAAAACATTGTAAAGCCACAAGGGAAGAACATACTGAGCATTTCTCAAGCTGAGGGAAATGAAGAAAAATTTCAAGCCTTCTCTTGAAATGCTGAAGTATTCTATGGGCAAAATGGAGTAATGATGTTGAATTGTTGGCTAAGGCATTGGACCACCAGGTCGGTTTTAAGCACAAGGTCAGCAGTTCAAACTCACCAGCTGCTCCTTGGAAACCCTATACAGGGTTGCAATGAGTTAGGACTAGCACAGTGGCACTTAACAGCATCAACAACAATGGGCAAAATATTTAATGATGCAGAGAGAATATCAAAAGAAGATAGAAGGAATACACAGTCACTGTACCACAAAGATATGGTTGATGTTCAACCATTTCAAGAAGTATCATAAGATCAAGAACGACTGATACTGAAGGAAGAAATCCACAACTCACTAAAGGCATTGACAAAGAGCAAGTCTATGGAAATTGATGGAATAAAAAATTTGAAAATCTTTTAACCAACTGTTGCTGCACTAGAGGCACTCACTCAGCTATGCCAAGAAATTAGGAAGACAACTATCTGGCTAGCAGACTGGGAGAGATCCTTTTTTGTGCCCATTCCAAGACTGGTGACCCAACAGAATGTGGAATCATCAGGCAATATCATTAATATTGCATGCAAGTAAAATTTTGCTAAAGATAATACAAAAATGGCTGCAAATGTACATTGACAGAGAACTTCCAGAGATTCAAGATGGATTCAGGGGAGGCCTTGGAATGAGGGATATCATTGCTGATGTCAGATGGCTCTTTGCTGAAAGCAGAGAATACAAGAAAACTGCTTTCTGCTGCCTTATTGACTATGCAAAGGCATCTAACAGTGTTGGTTGGCATCATAACACTCTACACATAATAGTGCATAGCATTGTTTTTCCAGAATGCTAAATTGTGCTCATGAGGAACCTTTACCTACACCAATGAGATGTAGATTAAGACAACTGTATTATTTTTCCAGTGGTTGAAACTCCTATTTACTTTACTTTAAATTGTATTTTAAGTTGATAATGTATTCATGTGATTCAACATTGTAAAAGTAAAACAGTAATGAACTCTCCTTTCTACTAGCACCCATTTCCCTCTTCACTTACAATTTAGTTCTTTATGTATTTTCCAGAAAATTTAAATTTATTCACATATTTAGTTACTTGTCCACTACTTGTCTTTTTGTAAATGGTAGTTTATTAGGCCTGGTGTTTTGCAGTTTGATTTCTTTTTTAACTAAACAAGCTATCTTTGCAAATGCTTTGCTCTAGAATGGTAACAAGAGTTGGTGGGTCCAACTTCTATAATAAGTACAATGCTGACCCTTGCCATTGAAAGGGCAAGATGATTATTAGAAAGGATAAGATTACTATTTAGAAAAAAATTCATAGGCTGAATTGATCCAAGCATATTTCCTCACCCAAGAATTTAAACACTTCAAGACTATACTCAGCAAATAACCATCATTATTGCTGTTAATGCCCAGGATCGGACATTGTTTCATTCTGCTGTGCATGGGGTCACTATGAGTTGGTTCTGACTTGATGGCACCTGACAACAACAACAACAACAACAACAACAACATTGTTGTTAAAAGCTATCAAGTTGGTTCTGACTCATAGTGACCCTGTGTAAGGTTTCTGAGGAGCAGCTAGTGGGTTTGAACTGCTGACCTTGTCCCTATAAAAAATACCTTGAAGAGTTAGGATGTCAGTTTATGCTGGAGTTGGCACTATGGTTAGTCAAAGAGAATGTTGACAGAGATTATGGATGAGAGGAAAACAGAAAACTGGTGTGCAAGAAGATAAGCAAATGTGACAAATACCGAGAGAGAAGTCAAAATGAGAGGTGACATGACTCTATTGAAGGCAGAAGAAAGAGGCTTAGCTCACCTCAGTGTAATGAAAATTTTCTTTCTACCAACATATTTGAGATTAGCAATTTCTTTTTATTTGAACTGTTTATGTTGGCTTCTTTTCTTTAATTTGAATTACTTCTCATTGAAAATATTAAATTTATTCTCAATTATTCAAACAGGTTCAAGTAGAACCAATAGATGGAATACACAAGGAAACATAGTGTTGTTTAACTGTTCAATTTATGGCATCAACTAGCTCAGGTGGCAAATGCTTCCTTTAATTGAAACTATTCAAGCAGAGACTGAACAAATCTTAGATGGGATTGCAAGGAAAAAAAAATAAAAAAGAGAGACATCTTGGTGTCCAGGAACTGGTCTGACACTGGTCTGTAGGTTTCATGGTTGTTAGAAGCTGGCCTGTGTTCACAAGTAGGCCAGGCCAGGCTATTCTTTTGTGGGACAAAAACAATGTCACGGTGGTGGCAATATTGAATACTCAGAGACCTGAGAAAGTGAGACAAAACAAGGCCACATCATAATTCTATCTAAGCAGAGACAAAATAAACATCACTGTGCTGCCCACAAAATACCAAACAGCTTTCTCTTCTGGTTAGTATGATTGCTGCTTTAAAAAAATATACATTTTATACTTTGATCTTTACTCTATTCTGTCCTTCCTATTAATTGAGATGCTTAATCATGGAACTGTTTCCACTTTCTAAAAACATCCCCTCTAGAGCAAATTCCTGTCGTCTTGGACTCTCCCTGAAATGATTCAACCAAAACCCAAATACTAGAATGTATTTTTTCTAACAGCCTTTTATGTAGTCACCCCATGATTCCATGGTGTGCTTTCTCTCTCTCTCATTATGTTGTTGTTGTTAAGTGCTGTTGAGTCGATTCTGACTCATAGCAACCTAAAATAGAGTTTCTGAGGAGCATCTGGTGAATTTGAACCACCAACCTCGTAGTTCAAACTGACCTTACAGTAGCGCTACACCAGGACTCCACTATGTTTCTCACTATTGTTGTTGTGTGCTGTTGAGTCAGTTCCAAATGAAAGTGATCCTGTATAGGGTTTCCAAAGAGCAGCTGATGGGTTTGAACTCCTGACCTTGTGGTTCATAGTGCTGTGCTGATCCACAGCATCACACCAGAAGTCCTATTTCAAGCATTAAATACAACGTGTTCAATTACCAATATGTTCCTGATGGTCTACGGCTGAAAAGTTTTCATAGGTAAGAGTTTCTGGGTGGAACAAATGGTTAAGCACTTGAATCTTTTCTGAATGGTTGGTGATTTGAAACTACCCAGAGCACCTCAGGAGGAGGCTTGGAGAGCTGTTTCCAAAAGGCCACAGCCTTCACACGCTATGGAACACTTCTGCTCTCTACCTACAGGGTTGCCATGGATTGTAATTGATTCCACAGAAACGAACAACAGCAGGCCTTTCCTGAAAGAAATTGGAATCTGAGTGTTAGGAAAATTGCTTACATTGCACTGCTAAGACCAGGTCCCTGGTATTTGCCTTGTCTTCTTTTTTCTATTTCCATCACATTGCAAATGGAACAGATTGTTTTTTAGGGTGAATTGGCACCTGCTTAATAAAAGCAGCTAATTAATGTGACCACAACCTGTATCAATATATTTAAACAATCAATTTCCTGGTTCACACTGACCTTGGAATCTTTAGGTTAGTATACTCTCTGTGGTCCTGAATTTAGTGACTATTAGGAGTCCTGGTGTGAATTAATGTGCCAGTCATTTGAACTGCAAGGTTGGTGGTTCAAGCTCACCAGCTGCTCCTTGGAAACCCTATACAGTGTTGCTATGGGTCAGAATTGACTCAATGACCCTTCACAACAACAACATATCTTTAAAGGAGTCTTGGTGTGGTTCTGTAGGATAAAGATGGACTGCTAACCTCAAGGTTGGCAATTTAAGTCCACCAGTGCCTACTCAGAAACCTTACACAGGGTCACAGTGAGTCCGAACTGACTCATTGGCCCTTAACAACAACAACCACAGTATTACTTAAATGTATCAATAGTTCTTCAAATGTTGCATAACTCTCAACCTATTTCAGCATCATTTAAAGATTTTCCTTAAAGCTCATTTATCTATCATGGCTTTATATCAAAGTACTAGCAGAGAGACCCAGGCAGTATAAATTAACACAATCATGCCACAAACATTTCTTCCAGCCATAGGTGCCAGAATTTCAGAAGTATGTCTTCTCTTCCTGGGCCCATAGACTCCTCATGCTTAGGATACAAATGTCTATAAAACTGACTTCTGCCATAAAATACATCCAAAGTTATATAATGATTTTTATGGTCAGACCTTCTTCGCATAACAACTGCTAAAACGTGCTGATTTCCATGTGGTGTACACATCATCGCTATGGCTTGATTTTAGAGAAATCTAAGCCCTTTTCTTTATGCAACTTTCCCTTCTACCCAGTAATGCCTTAAATTAAATTCAAATCCATTGCAGTCCCATTTGTTTCAGAGGAGTATTGCACTCCATAGAATTTTCAATGGCTGATTTGTTGAAAATAGATAGGTCTTTCAAGGAATCTTCAAGGTGTAATCCAATTTTCCACCTTTACATTAGCAGCAGGACTCTTCAAACATTTGTGTCATCTAGAAACTCTAAAACACATAGAAGTCCTGCATTTTAAAGCATTTATTTATAAGGCTTAAAATCTTTGGTCTAAATGTAAATACCAAGCTATTAGGGTCTAAGCTAAAGGTAGAAACTCACATTTAGCCAAAGACCTTGAATGTAGAAAGAACTTGGTAAATATTTCATGAAAAGAGTGTTTGCATCAAGACAGTTGTTTTCATTGTCATTGAGAAGATTCTGAATCATGGTGACACCATGTGCACAGAATAGAACCATTGCACTGGGTTGTCAAGACATTTTAGAAGCAGGTCACCAGGTCTATCTTCCTGACACTTTGGGTGGATTCCAACTGCCAACCTTTCAGCAAGGAAACTCATGTTTAACTGAACTTTGTACCACCCACAGATTCCTAGCCAGGACTGTTGCTGTTGTTGTTAAGTGCTGTTAAGTTGGTTTTGACTCAGAGAAAATCTGTATAGGATTTCCAAAGAGCAATTGTTAGGATTGAACCAATGACCTTGTTGTTAGCAGTCCAGCGCGTATTCTACAGTGCCACACCAGAATTCCTTGGAGTGCAGTGACTCTTTAGGATAAGCACTGGACTACTAACTACAAGGTTGATGGTCAGAGCCACCTGCTGCTCTAAAAGAGAAAGATGAGGATTTCTGCTCCTTTAATCATGACTATTCAAACTTAAATATATAAAGGAATCATGTGGCAACCTTGTTAAAATACACATTTCTGATTTAGTAGGTCTGATGTGAATACATTGCTAATAAATTCACAGAGAATACTCAAATCCATGCAGATGGTCAATCATTTATTCTCCTTTTTTGTTAGTCAATTCATAAGTCTCTTCATTATAGAAATAAAAATATCCCTTTGGAATTTGCCTCCTCATCTTCCCCAAGGTAAACTCGCTTAGATGGTATAAAGCACAATTAGGAAACAGAAGAATTATATTTCCCACAATATGTTACATATAAAATATATGTATATGGTTTCTGTGAAAAACATAAAATTAGAAACAATTTGCCTGATACTTGAAAACTAAACACATGCTTATTGAAAAGAGAAAATAACTTTGAACAAATACAGTATGTGGGAGCTTCAAAATGTTTGTGTTAAAATGGAATTGAAAAATGTGGAAATTTACAACAAATATTTTGAAAGTCCCTCAGACAACAATAATATTACTAAACTGTGTTCAATATACCTGCTAGTATGTTGGACATAGATACTTAACTTACTGTTGTTTTGGTTCACTACTTTGATGACTTTTTAAAAAATTATGATGTTATAATATTTGCTTAAAAATCCTTCAACAATACATGCATATTTTCTCAGGTTGTTGTTGCGAAGTGCCATCAAGTCCAGTCCAACCCATAGCGACCCTGTATAGGGTTTCCTAGGAGCAGCTAGTGAGCTTGAACCACTGATCTTGCAGTTCAAATGACTTGGCAATCTGATGCATTAGCACACAGCACCACACCAAGACAGTTAATATTAGCATTCATTCGATAATCCATCTAAGGCCCTGAAATCAATGAGGAGTCTTACTAAGGAAAATTATAATGAAATATGCAAAGATCTGGAGATAGAAAACCAAAAAGGTAGAACAAATTCAGCATTTCTCAAGCTGATAAAACTGAGGGAAAAATTCAAGCGTTGGCTTGGAATACTAATGATTCTTTGGGAAAATATTGAATGATGCAGAAAGCATCAAAAGATGGTGGAAAGAATACACAGAATTATTGTACCAAAAATAAATGGTGGATGTTCAACAATTTCAATAGGTGGTATATGATGTACAGCCAACAATACTGAAGGAAGAAGTCCAAGGTGCACTGAAGGCATTGACAAAGAACACTGAAGGCATTGACAAAGAAAGGAATTGATGGGATATAAATTGAAATCTTTCAACAAACTGATGCAATACTGGAGACACTCACTCATCTATGCCAAGAAATTTGAAGGAAGCTACCTGGCCAGATGATTAGAAGAGATCCATATGTGTGCCCCTTCCAAAGAGAGGTGACCCAATAGAATGCAGAAATCATTTGACAATATCATTATCATCTGGTGGAATATTTTGGCTAAAGATAATTTTAAAACGGTTGCAAAAGTACATTGACAGAGCACTAATAGAAGTTTTAGCCAGATTCAGAGGAGAATGTTGAATTATGGGTATCACTGTTGACATCTGTTGGAATCTTGGCTAAAAGAAGAGAATATCACAAAGATGCTTACCTCTATTTTATTGACTATGCAAAGGTTTTCAGTTTTGTAGATCATGACAAGCTATGGACAACATTGTGGAGACTGAGTATTTTGGAACAATTAATTGTGCTCAATAGGAAGCTGTACATAGACTAGACCAGGAGGCAGTCATTCAAACAGAACAAGGGGATGCTGAATGGTTTAAAACCAGGCATGATGTGTGCCCAGGCTGTATTATTTCACCATACTTATTCAATCTGTATGTTGAGCAAATAATCTGATAAACTGGACTATATGAAAAAGAATGTGGCATCAAGATTGGAGGAAAACTCATTAACAACCTGTAGATGATACAATTTTGCTTGCTGAAAGTGAAGAGGAGTTAAAGTTATTTACTGATGAAGATCAAAGATCACAGCCTGAAGTGTGGGTTGCACCTCAATGTATAGAAAACACAAATCCTTACCACTAAAACAATAAATAGCATAATGATAAATGGAAAAATGATTGAAGTTGCCAAAAATTTCATTTTGCTTGGATGACCATCAACACTCATGGAAGCAGCAGTCAAGAAATCAAATGACTTATAGCATTTTACAAATCTGCTACACAGACCTCTTTAAAACTTTCAAGAGAAAAGATGTCAGTTTGAGGACTAAGGTGTGCCTGACCCAAGCCTTATTTTCAGTAGTCTCATATGCATGTGAAAATTGTACAATGAACAAGGAAGATCGTATTTGAGTTAGGGTGTTGGAGGAGATTATTAAAGGTATCATGGACTCCCAGAAGAACAAAAAATCTGAGTTGGAAGAAGTACAACTAGAATGTTCCTTAGAAGCCAAGATGGCTGGACTTTGTCTCTCATACTTATGACATATTACCAGGAGTGACCAGTCCCTGGAGAAGGACATCATTCTTGGTAAAGTGGAAGGTCAGTGAAAAAAGGGAGACTCCCAATGAAATTGATTGGCACAGTGGCAACAGCAATGGGCTCAAGCCTAGCAGCAGCTATGAGGATTGCACAGGACTGATCGGTGTTTTGTTCTGTTGCACATAGAGTTGCTATGGGTTGGAACTGACTTGACGACACCTATCAACAACAACTAAGGAATATGATGCATTTGAGATATGAGAAAAAAAATATTAAAAGTACTATGATCCAGAAGAACAAACAAATCTGTGTTGAAAGAATACCCCTTAGAAGATAGGATGGCAAGACTTTGTCTCTTTTACTTCGGACATATTATAAGGCAGGACTGGTCCCTGGAGAAGGGCATTATGCTTGGTAAAGTGGAGGGTCAATGAAAAAAAGGAAGACCCTCAATGAGATGGATTTGCACAGGGACAGCAGCACGGGCCTCAAGAGTAACAACTATAGTGAGGATGGCACAGGACTGGGCAGTGCTTCGTTCTGCTGTTTGTAGGGTCATTATGAATCAGAACTGACTTAACAGCTCCTAACAACAATGACAACTGAGGAATAAATGCAATGATTTATCTATGATATTGTTGCAGTTGTAGTCATGTGGGCTCCAACTCATGGTGATCCTATGAACAACAGAACAAAATGTTGTCTGGTCTTGTACCTTCTTCACAGTAACTAATATGCTAGAGACCATTGTTGCAGTCATTGTGTATGGGATGTCTTCCAATCTAAGACTACATCTTCCAGCACTAAATAAGAGAACATTTTCTTGTAAATCATAGTTTTCATTGGCTAATTTTCAGAACTACATCTCTAGTATTCTCTTCCTAGTCTGTCTTCTGGAAACTCTACTGAAACCTGTTCACTAAGATTGACCCTAGCGATATTAGAAATACTGGTGTCATAGCTTCTAGTATCGCAGAAACCCAAAGGCCACTACATTATCGTAAACTATCAAACAGAGAGCGGAAATTATTCATAGTTTTGTGTAATCTAAACCCTGACTATGTTATACCAATACATTCACTTGAAAAGATTAAAAATTCAGTTATACCAAACAACTAGTTTAATTAATCCTTTTTTCTTTGAAATGACTGAATTAACAGAAAATGTTGTCATTAACCCAAGCCATTCCCCAAATATTTTCAACTTAATTTCAAAATTGAATTTCAATAAAGATGTTCTAAAGTAACATATTTGCTTGCTATTTTCCAATTTTAATGATAATTGTGAGTAGGGGAGCTCTTTAAATTGCTATACCACAAAAACTGATAATACTTTTCAGTCTCAAATACTCTTGCTATTTGACCACTGGCTGTGAAAGCATAAAAGTTCCTGTGTTTTCCCTTTCAGTTGTATTGTTTTTTCAAGGAAATTCAATTTTATATAACATGTTTTTTTTAACCGTTTGAAAGAAAGTAGGAGTGATTCATAGAACAAATATTTCTGTTGTAAATTAAAGGGTTCCTAGTTTGTTGTACTGTGGTGGATAGTGAGTTGCTGTGATTCTGGAAGCTATGCCACCGGTATTTTAAATACCAGCAGGGTCAC
>NW_006408761.1:4246695-4249778 GCF_000296735.1 Chrysochloris asiatica
ATAAGGTTGCTATGATTTGGCACCAACTTAATGGAACCTAACAACAACAATAAGGACTAATGAAGTCCTGGTGTGGTGCTGTGGGCTAATGCATCAGACTGCAAAGTCATTTGAACTACATGGTTGGTTGTTCAAACTCACCAGCTGCTCCTTGGAAACCCTATACAGGTTCGCTATGAGTCAGAACTGACTCTACGGCACTTAACAACAGCAACATAAGGACTAATGGGAAACAAAAAGATGTTATAGTCAATTAAAATGTATGTTCTGCCCTATGGTGATTTGTGTCAATACCCCCAGTAATAGGAAATACAGTCAGAACCTCCAAGTCCGCAGTTTTCACATCAACATGTTCAACCAACCACAGATAAAAAATACTAGTTATAAAAATAGGCCCCCAAAAGTAATGATGTGATCAAAGTACTCACTCAAAAATATTATTGTTATTATGTGCTGTCAAGTCAGTTCCTACTCATAGTGTCCCTGTGCACAACAGGACGAACACTGCCTGGTTCCTGTGCCAGCCTCATGATTGCTTTTATGTTTGAGCCCATTGCTGTTGCCACTGTGCTAATCCATCTCTTTGGTGGTCTTACTCTTTATTGCTGACCCACCACTTTTCCAAATACGATGTCTTTCTCCCAGGACAAATCCCTTCTGATAACATGTTCAAAGTATGAGAGACAATGTCTTGCCATCCTCTCTTCTAAGAAACATTCTCACTATACTTCTTCCAAGACAGATTTGCTTGTTCTGGCAATCAATGGTATTTTTGATATTCTTCTATAACACCATAATTCAAATTCATCACTTCTCTTCTTTATTCATTATCAAAAATTCACATTCTTATGTTGTTGTTGTGGTTGTTAAGTGCATTCAAGTTGGTTCTGACTCACATACCCTGTATAGGCTATCTAAGGCTGTACATCTTTGCAGGAAGAAAGACTCAATTTTCTTCCATGGAGTGGCTGGTGTATTTGAACCACCAACCTTGTGATTCACGGCCTAGGCTTATTGTACAGAGACACCTGAGGTGATTGAAAATACCACAGCTTAGGTCAGGCACACCTTAGACGTCAAACTAATATCTTTCCTCAAAGACTAAGAGGGTACATAAAGTGTTATTTGCCTCGGAAACCCTGTGCAGGGTCACTATGAGTCAGAACTGACTCCATGGCACACAGCCACCACCACCACAAAGCATTTAAATTATATTGGTGGTGGTGGTGGTTGTATGTCACTGACTTGGTTCCAACTCAAAGCAACTCTGTAAATATTTACAGTCACAGAAAACCTTATCTTTCTCCTGCGGAGCAACTGGCAGATTAGAACTACTGACCTGGTGATTAGCAGTCCAGCTCAAAATCCATTATACTACCTGGGCTCTTTTCAATTGTATTAGGTATTATAGATAATCTAGAGATGGTTTTAAGAATACAGAATCATGTGAATAGATTATATGCAAATACATTTTATATAAAGGAATTAAGTATCTATGAAATTTTATATCCACGAGGCTCCTGGTCACAAATCCCTACAGACACAAGGGTGCAATGTTAATATGGGGTTTCAAAAAGTTAATGGAAAGTAAAATTTAGAGATAATGGAACTTTCTCGTAACTTTTTGAAGTCTTTTCATGTAACACTCATGATTCAGCATTGGTATTGGGCATCACATCTTGGTCTTTTATATCTCCTTTCCAGTCAGCTTTATACTTTCTTATCCCTGAGAAGAAAGTTACTAAAAATTAAGATATTAGTATTGGTATTTTTATAAACAACAGAAACCACAAGCAACTAATCCAAAAGACTGATAATGAAACCATGTATTAACATGATTCCACACTCTTTAAGGAATAATTGAGAATTTCAGACTGCTGCTTACATGGTCCTCTACTCCCTGTCGGTTTGTCATATTGTGGTGGTTTGTGAGTTGCTGTGATTCTGGAAGCTATGCCACCGGTATATTATCTACCAGCAGGGTCACCGATGGTGGACAGGTCTCAGATGAGCTTGCAGACAATGACAGACTAGGAAGAAAGAGTGATGAACTACTTCCAAATCTTTAGTCATTGAAAACCTTATGAATAGCAGAGAAACACTGTTAGATATAGTGCTGGAAAATGAGCCTCTTAGGTTGGAAGGCACTCAAAATGTGACAGGGAAGAGCTGCCTCTTCAAGGTAGGGTTGTCCGTGATGATACGAATGGAGTAAAGCTCATGGGAGAAAAGACCATAGGATCTTCAATTGCTGATGGGACACAATTCAAAATGAAGAGAAATAGATGTAAAAATTCATTGAAAATCAGAACATGGACTGTATGAAGTATGAATCTGGGACTATAAGAAGTTGTCAAAAATGAAATGGAAAGCATCAACATCGATATTTTACGCATTGATGTTGTTGACATTAGGTGCCATCGAGTCAGTACCGACTCATAACGACCTTATGCAAGCAGAATGAAACATTGCCCGATCCTGGGCCAACCGCACTACAGTTGCCACGCTTGAGTCCATTGATGCTGTCACTTGGCTAATCTAACTCGTTGGGGGGTTTTCCTCTTTTTCTCTGACCCTCCACTTTACCAAACACGATATCCTTCTCCAACGACTGCTCCCTCCTGACAATATGTCTGAAGTATGAGAGACGAAGTTTGGCCATTTGGGCCTCCAAAGAGCACTCTGGCTGCACTTCTTTCAAAACAGATCTATTGGTTCTTTTGGCAGCCCATGGCGCTTTCAGTATTTTCCTCCAACACCATAACTCAAAAGCATCGATTCTTTTACGGTCTTACTTATTCACTATCCAGCTTTTGCATGCATATGGGGTTATTGAAAATACCATGGCTTGGGTCAGACGCACCTTAGTCCTCCAACTGAAATCTTTGCTCTTAAAAACTTAAAAAGGTCTTGTGCAGCAGAATTGCCTAATGAAATATGTCATTTGATTTCTTGACTGCTGCTTCCATGAGTGTTGATAGTAGATCCAAGAAGACTGAAGTCCTTAACAACTTCAAATCTTTTCTCCATTGATAAGAATGTTGTTTACTGGTCCAGTGGTGAGGATTTTGTTTTCTTTACAA
>NW_006408761.1:4250276-4262276 GCF_000296735.1 Chrysochloris asiatica
TCATTCAATGGCCTCTTCTAAATCCAGCTTGAACTCTGGAAGTTCTTTGTCAATGCATGCTTGCAGCTGTTTCTGTATTACCTTTAGTAAAACTTTACTCACATAGGATATAAAAGAGATTATGTGATGATTTCGGCATTCCGTTGGGTCACATCTCTTTGGAATGGGTAAAAATATGAAACTGTTCCAATCAGTCAGCCAGATAGTTGTCTTCCAAATTTCTTGACATAGCTGAGTGAGTGCCTTCTGTGCCTCCTCACTTTCTTGAAAGATTTCAGTTTTTATTCCATCGATTCCTGGTGCCTTGTTCTTCACAATTCCTTCAATGCACCTTTGACTTCCTCCTTCAGTATCATTGATTCTGGATCATATGCTACCTCTTGAAAGGGTTTAACATTAACCATTTCCTTTTGGTACAGTAACTCTGTGCATTCCTTCCATCTTCTCTTGATACTTTCTGGATCATTCAATAATTTCCCCAGAGGATCTTTTAGTGAGCTGAAATGGAGTGGTAGTGGCCATTTTGAATCTGATGACCACATGGTTTACTATGCCAAGAATGACAAATTGAAGAGGAACGGTGTTGCATTCATTCTCAAAAATAACATATCCAGATCGGTCATGAGGTACAACTCTGTCTGTGATAGGATAATATCCATGCACCTACAGGGAAGCCCAGTTAATACCACTGGTATTCTAATTTATGCACCAACCTCTAAAGGCTGTGAGGATGAAATAGAAGAATTCTGTCAACTTCTTCAATCTGAAATTAATCAAGCATGCAATCAAAATGTATTGATCATTACTGATGATTGGAATGCAAAGGTTGGGAGCAAAGAGGAAGGATCATTAGTTGGAAAATATGGCCTAGGTGATAGAAATGATGCTAGAGAATGCATGATAGAATTCTGCAAAATCAATATTTCTTTTTCATTTCAAATACCTTCTTTCCACAGCATAAGAGACAACTATACACATGGACCTCACCAGATGGAATACATAGAAATAAAATTGACTACATTTTCTGAAAGAGACTATGAAAAAGCTCCATATCATCAGTGAAAACAAGGACAGGGTCAGATTGTGGAACAGACCATCAATTACTCATATGCAAATTTCAACAAAAGTTGAAGAAATGAAAACAAGTCCACAAGAGCCAAAATAGGACCTTGAATATATCCCACCTGAATTTAGAAATCATCTGAAGAACAGATTCGATATATTAAACACTAAAGACCGAAGACCAGAAGAGTTGTGGGATGACATCAAAACATCATACATGAAGAAAGCAAAAAGTCATTAAGAATACAAGAAAGAAAGAAAAGATCAAAATTGATATCAGAAGAGACACTGAAACTTGCTCTCCAGCATAGACAAATGGAAGAAATGAGGAGGTCCAAGAGCTGAACAGAAAATTTCTAAGATCAGCTCAAGAAGATAAAGCCAAATATTACAACAAAATGTGTAAAGATCTGGAGTCAGAAAACCAAAAAGGAAGAACACGCTCAGCATTTCTCAAGCTGGGGAAACTGAAGAAGAAATTCAAGCCTCGACTTTCAATATTGAAAGATTTTTTAGGCAAATTATTGAATGATGCAGAAAGCATCAAGAGAAGATGCAAGGAATACACAGAGTCACTGTACCAAAAGGAAATGGTTAATGTTCAACAGGGTCAAGAAGTAGTATATGATCAAGAGTCAATGATACTGAAGCAAGAAGTCCAAATTGCATTGAAGGAATTGTCAAAGAACAAGGCACCAGGAATTGATGGAATAAAAACTGAAATCTTTCAAGAAAGTGAGGTGGCACAGGATGCACACACTCATCTATGCCAAGAAATGTGGAAGACAACTATCTGGCTGACTGATTAGAAGAGATCCATATTTGTACCCATTCCAAAGAGAGGTGACCCAACAGAGTGGGGAAAACATCAGACAATCTCTTTGAGATCCCATGCGAGTAAAGTTTTACAAAAGGTACAGAACTGGCAGCAAGCATACAGTGACAGAGAACTTCCAGAGGTTCAAGCTGGATTCAGAAGAGGCATTGGAATGAGGGATATCATTGCTGATGTCCGATAGAGCTTGGCTGAAAGCAAAGAATATCAGAAAGATGTTTTCTGTGCTTTATTGACTACACAAAGGCTTTTGATTGTGTGGATCATGACAAGCTATGGATAACATTACGAAGTATGAATACTCTGGAACACTTAATTATGCTCATGAGGAGTCTGTACCTGGACCAAGAGTCAGTTGTTCGAACAGACCCTGGGAACACTGAATGGTTTAAAATTAAGAAAAGTGTACGACATGTTTGTATTCTTTCACCATACTTATTCAACCTGTGGTTGTTATTGTTGTGGTCAGGTGCCATCGAGTCGGAACCGACTCATAGTGACTCCATGCACAGCAGAAAGAAACAATGTCCGATCCTGGGACAACCTCACTACTGCTGCCACACTTGAGTCCATCAATGATGCCACCTGGCCGATCCATCTCATTAGGGGTCTTCCTCTTTTTCTCTAACCCTCCATCTTACCAAGCATGATATCCTTCTTCAGCAACTGTTCCCTCCTGACAATATGTCCAAAGTATGAGAGCCAAAGTTTGGCCATCTTGTCCTCTAAGGAGCACTCTGGCTGCACTTCTTCCAAAACAGATCTGAGCAAATAATCTGACAAATTGGATTTTATGAAGAAAAATGTGGCATCAGAATTGGAGAACGACTCGTTAACTACCTGCGATATGCAGATGATACAACCTTGCTTGCTGAAAGTGAAGAGATCTTAAAACATTTACTGATGAAGATCAAAGAGCACAGTCTTCGGTATGGATCGCACCTCAATGTAAAGAAAACAAAGGTCCTCACAGCTGGACCAATAAGCAACATTCTTATCAATGGAGAAAAGATTGCAGTTGTCAAGGACTTCATTCTTTTTGCATCAACTATCAACACTTATTGAAGCAGCAGTCAAGAGATCAGATGATGTATTGCGTTAGGCAAAGTTGCTGCAGAAGACCTTTTCAAATTGTTGAAGAGCAAAGATATCAGCTTGAAGACAAAGGTGCACCTGACCCAAGCCATGGTATTTTCAATAACTTCATATGCATGTGAAAGCTGCACAGTGAATAAGGAAGACCATAGAAAAAATGATGCTTTTGAGTTATGCTGTTGGAGTAGAATACTGAAAGTGCCATGAGCTGCCATAAGAACCAACAAATTTGTTTTGGAAGAAGTGCAGCCAGAGTGCTCCTTGGAGGCCAGAATGGCCAAACTTTGTCTCTCATACTTTGGACGTATTGTCATGAGGGACCAGTCACTGGAGAAGGATATCATGTTTGGTAAGGTGGAGGTTCAGAGAAAAAGAGGAAGACCCCCAGTGAGATGGATTGGCCAAGTGGCAAACATCAGTGGGCTCAAGTGTGACAACTATAGTGATGTTGGCCCTGGATCGGGCAGTGTTTCATTCTGCTGTGCTCAAGGTCACTATGAGTTGGTTCTGACTTGATGGCATATAACAACAACAACAAATTTGTATCATAAACTATCTCATAGACATTATTTCTATTTCCAAATAATATTCAGCTACCATTCAATTATCATTTCTCACAATGATATTGCGAGGTGTTGTTAGCACACTCACATATACTATATTTGGGTAGAACTTAGATTTATTGTTATTGTTAAATATAGTGGAGTCAGTTTTGACTCATAGTGGCTATGTATAGGTTTTCCAAGACTTTAAATCTTTTGTGGGAGCAGAAAGTTTCATTTTTCTCTAGAGAACTTAGAATGTTTTTGTTGTTAAGTGTCATTGCGTTGGTTCCGACTCATAACAACCCTGTATACAGTTTCTGAGGAGTGGCTGGTGAGCTTGAACTACCAACCGTGCAGTTCAAACTGACCTTGTGGTCCAGTGCTTATCCTACAGCGCCACACCAGGATTCCAGAGTGCTTAGAATAGACACAAATGCTTATCAGGAAAAACATTAAATTTTGTAATAGCTCAGGTTAAAAGAACAAGAAACAAATCTATAAGCTAAATAGTTTCATTTGCTTATCATTCATTAAATGTTGCTTAATTGTTACCACACTGTTTTGTATTTTCTTAGAACAGAGATCAGCAAATATGCCTACTCTAAGTCAACTTACAATTTTCTGGACATGTAGTTAGTGACAGGAAACACTAACAAAAGATACACTGGTTATTGTAAAATTTACTTGTTAGACAGACATGCACACACTGAAAATTAAGTGAGATGGGTGAACAACATGATATGGAAGCAAAGGGTAGGAAATGATCTATTATACATGGAGTAAGAGTAGAGGAAGTTATGGAAAATTTCCAGAGTAGATAACATTTAAGCTAGAACTTGTCTTTCACGATAAGATTTTACCAAGATGAAGGAGAATAAAGGGGGAATTTACCCCTTACTCTTTTCTTTGCTTTAAATATATATATGAAATGTGGAGTCCTGTTGTAGCACTGAGGGTTAATGTGCTGAACTGCAAGTTCTGTTTGAACTTCAAGGTTGGCAATTCAAGTTCACCAATTGCTCTCGGAAACCCTATACAGGGTCACTGAGTCGGAAGTGACTCGATGGCACTTAACAACACCACTAATGTTGAAATGCCATGGTGTATTCACAGCATCTGAAGTGGATGATAGGTACACAATTTACTTTAAAAAATATATATTGTATTGGTAAAGCAAGTGGATCTCTTCTGGAAAATGTTCAATCCATCAACACAATCAGAATTGTGTTCTTATGTAATATATCTCTGACAATTCTCTAAGCACTAAGACAAGTGGCAAAGGGCAGAAATGAGACAGAGGAACACTAAATAAGGTGGTATTCTCTAGATACATAGTACTTTAGAGGAAACAAGAGAGCATACTGAAAGACTTTGGTAGGGGGCCTAAACAGGCAAGCAGAAGGTAAACCTATAACAAAGGGATACAATAAAATGGATCTTAAGTTTCATGGAGAATAATACAAGCATTCTCTTGGACTCCTGTCTGACTGAAATTAGAAGCATCATCAGAGACATTTGACAGAGTGTTGATGACACTAAGCTCAGAGTTCAGGGAAGAATTCCAGGGTGAATATCTTGATTCTGAAGAAAACCGGTTTGCTTCGGTGATTGTAATGAATTTATTGTTGCTGTTGTTGTTAGGTACCAGTGAGTTAGTAACCACTCAGAGCAACCTTTTGCAAAACTGAAAGAAACCCTACCTGGCCCTGCACCAACCTCACAATCATTACTATGCTTGAGACTTTTACTGCTGCCACTGTCCTATTTCAGCTCTCTGGGGGTCTTCCTCTTTTTCACTGAACCTCCAAGTATGATGTCCTTCTCCAAGAACTGGTTCCTACTGACAACATGTCTTATGTATGATAAACAAAATCTGGACATCCTGGCTTCTATGGAGCATTCTGATTGTACTTCTTCAAACACAGATTAGTTTGTTCTTTTGGTGGTGAGTGGTACTTTTAATAGTCTCCTCAAACACCATGAACTCAAATGTATCAATTCATCTACAGCCTTCTTTACTCAATGTTTAACTTTCACATGGATATGAGACTATTAAAAATACTATGGCTTGGGTCAGGCGCACCTTAGTCCTTCATCTGATATTTTTTGTCTTGGATACTTTAAAGAGATCTTTTACAGCAGATTTAGCTAATGCAATAAGGCATTTGGTTGTTTTACTGCGGCTACCAGCTCTGGTAGCGTAGTGGTTATGAATTGGGCTGCTAACCTCAAGGTTGGCAGTTCGAAACTACCAGCTGTTCCACAGGAGAAAGGTGAGGCTTTCTACTCCCATATAGATTTGCAGCCTCAGAAACCTTGTTCAGAGTCACTATGAGTCAGAACCAACTCCGCAGTACTTAACAACAACAACAGCCATGAGTGTTGATGGTTGATCAGAGCAAAACGAAGTCTTAAAGAACTTCAACTTTTTTCCATTTATATGGATGCTATTTATGGTATTTTCAATAACCTCATATGCATGCGAAAGCTGGACAGTAAATAAGGAAGACCGTAGAAGAATTTTTGCCTTTAAATTATGATATTGGAGGATAATACTAAAAATGCCATGGTCTGCCTAAAGAACCAGTAGATCTGTTTTGAAAGAAGTGCAGCCAGAGCACGCCTTAGAGGCCAAGAAGGCCAAACATTGTCTCGCATACTTTGGACATATTGTCAGGAGGGAACAGTCGCTGGAGAAGAATATCATGTTTGGTAAGATGGAGGGTAAGAGAAAAAGAGGAAGATCCCGAACGAGATGGATTGGCCAGGTGGCAGCAATGATGGACTCAAGTGTGGCAACAGTAGTGAGGTTGTCCTAGGATCAGACACTGTTTTGTTCTGCTGTGTATAAGGTTGCTATGAGTCGGTACTGACTCAATGGCACCTAACAACAACAACATTTATTTGTGAGGATTTTGTTTCTTTATATTGAGATGCAAGCCATACCATGAAGTCTTTGATCTTCATCAGTATTTTAAGTCCTCTGCTCTCAGCAAGCGTGACTGTATCAACTGCATATCACAGATTGTTAATGAACCTTCCTTCAACCATGATGCCAGGCTTTTCTTCATATTCATCCAGCTTCTCGAATTACTTACTCAGGATACAAATTGAATAAGCATGGTGAAAGAATATAATCTTAGCACACATATTTCCTAATTTTAAACCATTTGGTGTTCCCTTGTTCTGTTAAAAAAAAAAAAAAAAACTGTCTCTTGGTCTATGTACAGATTCCTCATGAGCACAATTAAGTGTTCTGGAATACTCATATTTCATAATGTTGTCCATAGCTTGTCCACACAATTGAAAGTCCTTAAATAGTCAATAAAGCACAAGTAAACATCTTTATGATATTCTCTTCTTTCAGCCAATATCTATCTGACATCAGCAATTATTTCCCTTGTTCTCTGTCCTCATCTGAATCCAGCTTGAATCTCTGGCAGTTTCCTGTCAATGTACTGTTGCAACCAATTTTCAATTATAGTTAGCAAAATTTTGCTTACATGAAATATTCATGATATTGTCTGATGATTTATGCCTTCTGTTGAATCACCTCTCTTAAAACAGGTAGAAATATGGATATCTTCCAATCAGTAGGCCAGGTAGCTGGCTTCCAAATTTTTGGCATAGATAAGTGAGTGCCACAAGTGCCACATCAGTTTGTTAAAAGATTTTTATTTGTAATGCATCAGTTCCCAGAACCTTTTTCTTTGTCAATGTCTTCAGTGAACCTTGGACTTCTTCTTTCAGTATCATTGACTCTTTATCATCTGCTACCTCTTGAAATGATTGAACACCAACCATTTCTTTTCAATACAGTGACTGTGTGTTCCTTCAATCTTTTGATACTTTTTGCATCATTCAATGCTTTGCCCATAGAATCCTTTAATATTGCATGTTTAGGCTTGAATTTTTTTCTTCAGTTCTTTCAGCTTGAGAAATATTGAGTGTATACTTCCTCTTTGGTTTTATAATTTTAGATCTTTGCACATTTCATTATAATATTTGGCTTTGCCTTTTAAAGTTGCTCTTTGAAACTTTCTATATAGTTCTTTTATTTACTCACTTCCATTTGCTTTAGTATCTCTTCTTTGCAGAGCAAGGTTCAAAGTCTCTTCTGAAATGCATTTTGGCCTTTTCCTTCTTTCTTGTCTTCTTAGTGAACTTTTGCTTTTTTCCTGTATGTTTTCAATGTCATCCCACAACTCTTTTGGTCTTCGTTCTTTAGAGTCTAATGTATTAAATCTGTTCTTCATATGATCTCTAAATTCAGGTGGGATATGTTCAAAATCACATTTGGCTCTCATGGACTTGTTTTCATTTTCTTCAGCTTCAGCCTGAACTTGCATATGAGCAATTAAGGCCACAGTCTGCCCCTGGCCTTATTTTGGCTTATGATAAGTTTTGCATCTTCTCTTTCCACAGATGATTTCTGTGTATTTCATTAGGTGAAGTCCATTTTTATAGTTGTCTTTTATGGTGTTTAAAAATTGTATTTGCAGTGAAGAAATAATTGATCTTTCAAAATTCTATCATATGATTTCCAATATTGTTTCTATCACCAAGGCCATATTTTCCAACTACTGATCCTTTCTTTTTGTTTGCAACCTTTACATTCCAATCACCAGTAATTATCAATACATTTTTATTACATATTTGATCAATTCCAGACTGAAGAGGTTGGTAGAATTCATCAATTTCATCATCACTGGCTTCTGTGGTTGGTATGTAAATTTGATTACTATTGGTATTAACTGGTTTTCCTTGTATGTATATAGGTATTATCTTATCACAGACAGCATTGTACTTTAAGACAGATCTTGAAATGCTCTTTTTGATGATGAATGTGAAGCCATTCCTCTTCAATTTGTCATTCCTTGCATAGTAAACCATGTGGTTGTGAGGTCCCAAATGACTAATATTAGTCCATTTCAACTCACTAATGCCTATGATATCAATCTTTATGTATTCCATTTCATTTTTGAAAATGTCCAATTTTCCTAGATTCATTCTTCCATTCCATGTATTTGGTATTAATGGATATTTACAGCTGTTTCTTTTCATTTTGAGTTTTGTCCCATCAGCAAATAAAGGACCTGAAAACTTTACTCAGTTCGTGTCATCACAGTTGTATCACAACTCAACTTTGAGGAGGCAGTTCGTCCCCAGTTGTATCTTGAATACCTTCCAATTTAAGTGGCTTATTTTCTGGCACTATATCTTACAATAGTCTGTTACTCTTCATCATGTTTCAATATTCAATATTTTGGTGGTATCTGACAGTGTTCCATTGCAATTCATAAAGTTTTCAGTAACAAATATTTAGAAATAGTCTGTCTCCCTTTCTTCCTAGTCTGTCTTAGTCTGTAAGTTCATCTGAAACCTGTCCACAATGGGTACCCTGCTGGTTCTTAAAATACCAGTGGCATAGCTTCCAGAATCACAGCAAAAGACAAGGGTCCAAAGTAGGACAAACTGACAGGCAGGTGCTAGAATGAATTTGTTAGTATGTCCCCAAAAGTCATGTCATTCCTGGAACCTAAGAATAAAAACCTTTTCAGAAATACAGCCTTTGCAAATACAATATTTAAAATTACATCATATTGGAGGAGGACTCTCCCTTAATCTAATATAATTTGTAACCTCGTATGAATAGAAAAGACACAGAAACCAAGAAATTCAAAAGGGATATGACCATGTGAAAGTGAAGGCAGAGATTCTTTTGCTATGAGACAAAGAATGTTTGAGCTACCAGAGCTGAAAGGAACAATGGAAGATCTTCCCCTAGAGCTTTCAGAGTGAGCAGGTCCTGCCCAATACTTTGAATTTGGACTTATATTCACACCTCTGAGCTTTTTATGTCACTTAGTTTATGACATTTTTCTATGGCAACCCTAGGAAATTAATATAAATTTTGATACAGGAAACACAAAACATAGATATGCTCTTTACTGTTAAATTTACTTGGGAGTAAAACACTTTGGTATATGACCAACTTTGATATATGACTGAAGAGTGCTGTTTTAATAAATACCTAAAAATATGGAAGTCGTTTTGGAAATAGGTAAATGCTGGAAGAACGTTGAGGTGCTTGATAGCAAAAGCTTACATTGCTGCTATGTTCTGAATTGAATTCCCCCTGAAATGAATATAATTCTTATGCCTGTGGATCAATTCTGCTTGAAAATATGGTTTTCGTTGCTATGTTTATGAAATCAGTCAGTATACCGTATGGCTTAAAGCGCATCACTTCCAAGTTATAAGGGGCAGTCTAGGCACAAAGCACAAAGAAGAAAGACAGATCCCATGTGGAGACTGCAAAGGAACTGAGAAACACTGGGGCTACAGAAGCTGAAATAGACAAGGTTCTTCTAGTGCAGCCACTTGAATTGAAAATTCTAGCCTGCTGATCTGTGAGAAAATAAATTTGTTCTTTAAAGTTACCCACTTGTGCTATTTCTGCTGCAGCAACACTAGCTAACGAATACAGTTACTTTGAAGATTATACTGGTAGAACTATTGACATTAAAGGTGATTCCAGGGAGGATTAAAAAAAAAAAAAAATGAGGAAAGACGCAAAGAAAGGTTTAACTGTCTTATGGTGGTGGTAGTTGTGCCCTGTCAAGTTTGTTACAAATATAGGGACCTGTATATGGAGTCCTGGTGTGGTGCTCTGGGTTAATGCACCAGATTGCAAAGCTGTTTGAACTGTAAGGTCGGCAGTTCAAGTTCACCAGCTTCTCAGAAACCCTATACAGGGTCGTTATGGGTCAGAACTGATTCGACGGCACTTAACAACAACAACAACATATGGACTCCTGGTGTGGTGCTTTAGGATCAACCCTGTACTGTGAAGTATAAGGTTGGTTCAAATCCACCAGCTGCACAATGAAAACTCTGTACAGCATCACTGAGCCAGGAGCCACTCAGCTACACTAAATGACAACATAGGGTTTCTGAGGCTCTAAATCTTTACATGCTCAGAAAGCCTCATCTTTCTCCCAGCCTAACACATAACAACACCATCAGGACTACTTTTACTGTCTCAGAGAATACATATTTGATTGTGAGCAGCACTTGATTAGAAATATGAATGTTAAAGGTGCTCCTGATATTGTTTGTGTTGTTAAGTGCGGCCTAGTTGTTTCCAATCTGTATCGACTGTGTATAGCGTTTCCTAGGAGCAGCTGGTGAGCTTGAACTGTCCACCTTGTGATTAAAATCAACTTTGCAGTCCAGCACATTAACCCAAAGTGCTGCACCAGAACTCTAAAGGTGCTCCTTGTGAGTACTTAAGTGTGAAATGTTACGAGACACTAGAGAAAAAGACAATCCATGTTATAAAGTGTCAGAAAAGCTGTGTGAGTTACATTCTACTGTTTTGTGAAATGACAATTCCTTCTTTATACTTTTAGTAAAAAGTGAAAAAGGCAAATTGAGGAAGGAATTATTAAAAAAAAAAAAAAAAAAAAAGAGAGAGAGAACCAGAACATCAAGACTTCAACAATTTCAACCTATCTAAAGTGCAAAAAGTGATCAAGTGTGCTCTAGAGAGAACACCAAAGTGTGGCTAAACAACTACTAAAAGGATTAAGACTGCAGCTTATGGATCTGATCAACTGTTTTAGCAGAAACACTGTCAGCACAGATGAAAGGGGAGAGAAATGTGATGAACTGAAGAGAGATTATCAGACTTCTGAAATTCTACAGGAAAGAACAACAGACTAATAGAACAATTTAGCTGTGAGCAAGCTATTATAGTGAGTTCAAGGGAATTCAGGGGTGATAAGGAAAATTATATGACCACAAGACAATAACATTGTACAAGCTACTTACTGGGGCTGATGCACTGACAGGTACATGCAGAGGGGAAGGCGGGGGCAGAAGAAGAAAAGGACATGAAAAAATCCCAGGAGGAGAGGAAGAGAAGAGAGGAATGTGGAGAGGTCCCTAATTGATGTACTCTTGTACGAAGTGAGGATTCTATGGATCTCTGAGTTGCTGCTGTGATAATTTAGTTAAAGATGAGGTCATACTGGAGCAGGTGGACATGTAATATACATGACTGATGTTCTTTTAAGAAGAAGATAAGAGAACCATAGAAGAGAAACATAGAGAAAATACAACCATGTGAATTGAAGGTAGAGATTGGAGTTATATCCCCACTAACCAAGGGATGCCTGGACTCTGAGAAATGGAATTAGACAAGAAAAGTTCTTCCCCTTAGCCTTCTGATTCATGGTGTGGTGCTGTAGGGTAAGCACTGGTCTTATAATCACAAGGTCAGAGGTTCAAACCCAACCGTCACTCCTTGAAAACCTATACAGGTTTGTTATGAGTCAGAACTAACACAATGACACTTGAAACAGCAATAAAATAGTCTTCTGATACTGTGTGGCCCCACTTACACCATGAACTTGGACATCTTGAGTCTTGAGAACTAAAATATAACATTTCTGTTAT
>NW_006408761.1:4262920-4264291 GCF_000296735.1 Chrysochloris asiatica
TTATGCTGTCTAAAGAAGGTATTTGAAATAAACAAATCATTTGTCTTGCAGAAATCTATCATTTGTTCTCCAGCATCATTCCTATCACCAAGTCCAAATTTTCCAACTACTGGTCCCTCCTCTTTGCTCCCTACTTTTGCATTCCAGTCACCAGTAATGAGCATACCAAACATGATATCCTTCTCCAGTGACTGGTCCATCCTGACAATATGTCCAAAGTATGACAGACGAAGTTTGGCCATCTTGGCTTCCTAGGAGCACTCTCTCTACACTTCTTCCAAAACAAATCTATTGGTTCTTTGGCAGCCAATTGCACCTTCAGTACTCTCCTCCACCATAACCCCAAAGCATCAATTCTGGTATGGTCTTCCTTATTCACTGTCCAGCTTTCGCATGCATATAAGGTTATTGAAAATACCATGGCTTGGGTCAGGCTCCCCTTAGTACTCAAGCTGACATCTTGGCTCTTTAACACTTTAAAAAGGTCTTGTGCAGCAGATTTGCCTAATGCTATACGTTGCTTGATTTCTTGACTGCTACTTCCTTGAGTGTTGATAGTTGATCAAAGAAGAATGAAGTTGTTGACAACTTCAATCTTTTCTTCATTGATAAGAATGTTGTTTATTGGTCCAGTGGGGAGAATTTTTGTTTTCTTGACATTGAGATGTAATCAACACCAAAGGCTGTGCTCTTTGATCTTCATCAGTAAATGTTTTAAGTCCTCTTCACTTTCAGCAAGCAAGGTTGTATCATCTGCATATTGCAGCTTGTTAATGAGTCTTCCTCCAATCCTGATGCCATGTTTTTCTTCATAGAACCCAGCTTCTCGTATTATTTGCTCAGCATACATGTTAAATAAGTATGGTGAAAGAATACAACCTTGTTGCACACCTTGTTTATTTTAAACCATTCAGTGTTCCCATGTTCTGTTTGAACAACTGTTTCTTGGTCCAGGTACAGATTCCTCATGAGCACAATTAAGTGTTCCAGAATACTCAATGTTGTTGAGGTTGGAATGCACTCCAAATGCTACTGGGGAAGAACTGCCTGCTCAAAATAGAGTTGACCGTGATGATGCAAATGGAGTAAAGCCCGTGGGAGAAGAGACCATGGAACTTCATTTGCTGATGGGGCACAACTCAAAATGAAGAGAAACAGCTGTAAACATCCGTTGAAAATGGGAACATGGAATGTAGTAATTATGAATCTGGGAAAACTGAAAGTTGTCAAAAATGAAATGGAACACATAAGCATCGATATCTTAGGCATTAGTGAGCTGAAATGGACTGGTATTGGCCATTTTGAGTCAGACAACCACATCGTTTACTAAGCCGGGAATGACAAATTGAAGAGGAATGGTGTTGCATTCAT
>NW_006408761.1:4265044-4268818 GCF_000296735.1 Chrysochloris asiatica
CTTTGCAGTCCAGTGCATTAACCCATAGTGCCACACCAGGAGTCCCTGTACCTGTCTATCTTATTGAGGGTCTTTCTCTTTTTCACTGACTTTCCACTTTACCAAGCATGATGTCCTTGTACAGGGACTTGTTCCTCCTAATAATACGTCTGAAGTATGAGAGACAAAGTCTGGTCATTTTGGCTTCTAAAAAGCATTCTGGTTATACTTCTAACACAGATTTATTTGGTTTTCTGGTACCTTTAATATTCTTCTTAACTTCATAAATGAAACACATCAATTCATCTTCTCTCTTTCTTTATTAATTGTTCAACTTCACATGCATATGAGGCTATTGAAAATACCAAGACTTTCATCAGCCACACCTATGTTCTAAAACTGACATCTTTGTCCTTTAACATTTTTAAAGAGTTTTTGTGCAGCAGATCTGACTAATAAAATACATCATTTGATTTCTTAACTGCTGCTTCCTTGAGTGTTGATAGTGGATTAAAGCAAAATAAAGTCTTCAATGACTTCAATCATTTCTCTATTTATCATAATGTTATTTATTGGTCCAGTAGCAAGAATTTTTTTTTTTTTCTTTTCTTTGCATTGAGGTTCAACCCATACTGAAGACTCTGATCTTTGATCTTCATCAGTAAGGATTTTAAGTCCTCTTTACTTTCAGCATGTAAGGTTATATCATCTGCATATAGCAGGTTGTTAATGAGTCTTTCTCCAATCATTATTCCATGCTCTTCTTCATATAATACAGTTTCTCAGATTAATTGTTCTGATTAAATAAGTATGGTGAAGGAATACAACCCTGGTGTACAACTTTCCTAATTTTAAACTATTCAATGTCCCCTTGTTCTATTCTAATGACTGTCTCTTGGTCAGTTTCAGGTTCCTCATGAGCACAATTGAATGTTCCAAAATACTCATTCTACCCTATGTTGTCCATAGCTTTTCATGAACCAGACAATCGAAAGCTTTTGCATAGTCAATAAAGCACAGGTGGTGCTGTGGGTTAATGCACTGCAAAGTCAGTTTGAACCACAAGGTCAATTGTTCAAGCTCAGCAGCCACTCCTTGGAAACTGTATATAGGGTTGCTATGGGTCAGAGCCTACGTGACAGCACTTCACAGCAACAGACATATTTCTGGTATTCATCGACCTAACCACTCAAAACTGGAGACCTGGTGAGGTGCTATGGGTTAATACGCTGAACTGCAAAGTTGGTTTGAACTGCAAGGTTGGCAGGTCAAGCTTACAATCTGCTTCTCGGAAACCCTATACAGGGTTGTTATGGGTTGGGTTGGAACCGAACTCTATGGTACTTAATAACAACAATCATTCAAAACTAGGTCTGAGCTCACAAGTTAAAAGGACATAATCTTTCAGATTGCCACATAAACAAACAACAGTTCTTGATGGCTCTCACTACCTATTTGGGTTTGATAATTCATGAAATAACTCACAGAATCCCAGCATACTTACAACCATAGTTTATTGTAACTAAAAAGAATGCAAACAAATACACATACTATGAGGTCTACGAGGCATCAAAGCATGAAGCTTCTATGTCTCAGGAGGATATTTTCACCAACCAGGAAGTCCCTGTGACCTTAGGGCTCATGACTTTTATTAATCTCACTATATGACAGTGAAAGATTACATCATGTCTCCTGAGATTAGTCAATATCAGGCCACTGTATGTCCTTCTTGGTTTGGTCAACTCATACTGATAAATCTCAAGTGTGGCTCAACTCAAAAGAACCCTTGAGCAAATGCCTCAGGTGCCTCATATCAAATTTCAAGACTCACTGCTGATTTCAACTGTAGATTGTTATTGTTGTTGTTAAGTGCCGTCAAGTCGGTTCCGACCCATAGCGACCCTGTACAAGGTTTCCGAGGGTGTAAATCTTTACGGGAATAGAAAGCCTCATCTGTAGTGGATAATTCCATGGAAACAGACTCAGCTTAAGGTCTCACTCATAGTGCAGGCAGTATCTTTCTGCCCCAAGACCTCGTCCAGTGTACAAGAGCCCTCCTGGCCCACATGCAAACACAATCTGGATCTGTGAGAGTGTTTAAACCCTCAGAGGTATTCTTCAGTCAGTGTGGGTTTTGGGTTGGTGGGTAAATGCTCTCCTTCCCATTCCTTTTGGGAAGACAATTCAGGGAGGCATCCTACCTATTTTGGAATCTAGTTTCTCACCCACACAGTAATCCCATTAATGCACTTTATATTAGCTTTTCTTTTTTATCTACCTTACTTTTGCTACTTTCTCACTCTTGCTTTCTGTACCCAAGTCCTTGTCTCAGGCTCTGTTTTGGAGAGATGGAAACTAAAACAACAGTGCGACATAGACTCTAAAACACTACCTTCATCTGAGCCATCATTTCTCAACCTCAGCACTACTGACATTTGGGTTAGTTGATAGTTTTTTTGTAAAGCTGTCTTATGCATTTTAAGATGTTTAGCCACATCCCTGGCCTCTACCTACTGGAAGCCAGCCTCATCCCTTCTCATAAGCCATTTTTTACAATAAAAAAAATTCTTTAGACATTGATAATTGTCCTATTGATATATATAGAACACCATTGCTGGTGGTTCAAAAACACTGATCTTAGTACTTAATCAGAGTCCTGGTGTGATGCTGTAGGATAAGCATTGTACTACTAATTACAAGGTCAGTAGTTCAGACCCACCAGCAACTCCTCAGAAATCCTATACATGGTCACTGTGAGTCAGATCTTACTTGATAGCACTTAACAGCAGCAATATAAGTCCTTGAACAGGCTATTTTAGTCCTAGTGTGATGCTGAAAGATATGCACTGTACTGCTAACTGAAAGGCCATTGTTCAAAGTCACCAGTAGCTCCTTGGAAACCCTATACACAGCCACTATGAGTCAGAAAAAAACTCGACAGCACTTAACAACAACACCATATACAAACAGAAGCAAAGGACAATAAACCTGAGTTGTTTCCATTTGTGGGGTCCAAGTATCAAAGAAAAAATCAAAGTTCAGAAAGAAACAACTCAGTTTACTGATAACATAAGCAAAATAACAATATTTTATTTTGTTTGTATATAATGACTGAATTACATTAAGTAGTCAGCAATCTACTTGCCTGCTAACTTACTAGTACAAACTTCTAACATGGGATAAATCATCCTTGTTGACTTAACTTCTTTCTGCATCTGTAGCCTTATCTCTTAACACTGCATAATTTGTTCTCCAAAACTGTTTAACGTACTGAATTAATGAGCTTGAACAAAATCCGATAAACATGGGTACACAATATGGTAAACCAGAAGGCAAAACACATACTTAATCAACACATTCTAAGTGAGAAGATGAGTGAATGTGGAAATAATACTACCTACCTCACTGAATTTTTGTGGGGCATTTGAATACAATAATATATGCTAAAATGTTTATGGTATAAATTGTTATACATATGAAATGATATGTATATAGGTAGAGAATTGTTAATTCTAAAAAAATAGCCATTTTTAGATTATTTCTCTTTATAGTAGAAGAGAAAAATACAGTAAACTAAATTACTTCTTACTCAGAGAAAAATGTGAACTGCATATTGTTGTTGTTGTCAGGTGCCATCGAGTTGGAACTGACTCTTAGCGACCCCATAAACAGCAGAAAGAAATAATGTCCAATCCTGGACCAACCTCACTACCGCTGCCACACTTGACACCATCAATGATGCCACCTGGCTGATCCATCTCATTGGGGGTCTTCCTCTCTTTCTCTGACCCTCCA
>NW_006408761.1:4276581-4282443 GCF_000296735.1 Chrysochloris asiatica
AGAAAGCATCAAGAGAACATGGAAGGAAAACACAGAGTCACTGTACAAAAAGTAAATGGTTAATGTTCAACCGTTTCAAGAGGTAGCATATGATCAAGAGCCAATGATACTTAGAGAGGAAATCCAAGGTACATTGAAGGAACTAGCAAAGAACAAGGCACCAGGAATTGATGGAGTAAAAATTGAAATCTTTCAAGAAAGTGAGACGGCACAGGAGGCACTCACTAATGTCTGTCAAGAAATTTGGAAGACAATTATCTGGCTTACTGATTGGAAGAGATCCATATTTGTGCCCATTCCAAAGAGAGGTGACCCAACGGAGTGTGGAAGTCATCGGACAATCTCTTTGATAATCCCATGCTAGTAAAATTTTGCTAAAGGTAATACCTAAATGGCTACAATCATACATTGACAGAGAACTTCCAGAGGTTCAAGCCAGATTTAGAAGAGTCCATGGAATGAGGGATATCATTGCTGATGTCCAATGAATCTTGGCTGAAAGCAGAGAATATTAGAAAGATGTTTACCTGTGCTTTATTGACTACACAAAGGTTTTCAATTGTGTGGTTCATGACAAGAAAAGTGATGAGTATGTTTTTATTAATTATCATTACATTTATGCGTTTTGTATGTATGTTTATTGCTATTTTATTTTCAATAAAACATTGAGGTAAAAACCCATTTTAATTTCTCAGCTTTCTATTCTATTACATAGGTTTAATTTTATAGATTCAATGTCTTTGTTATCATCCACTTTATTTGAAGAATATAACTCTTTGATCTCAATGATTCCAGGGCAATTTATCCTCAATCATTCTGTGTAGTCACAACTCCTGCTACTGCCATCTATAAGATGTAAAGTCTACTTTGATCTCTGGAGACATTATAATCACAAATTATTTTGCATTGTGACCTAACCAAGAGTTCGATCTTGGGAACGCTGAAGAAATTGGTAGAATTCTTCAATTTTTTCATCTTTGGATCTGGTAGTTGATGAGTAAATTTGAATAATATTTGTATTAATTGGTCTTCTTTGTAAGCATATGGAAATTATCCTATTACAGACAGATTTGTACTTCAAAATAGATCTTGAAATGTCCTCTATCATGATGAATGTGACACAATTTATCTTTGTCATCTTGGCAAAGTAAATCAAATGATTGTCAGGTTTAAAATAGCCAGTACATGTTTATTTCATTTTACTACTGCCTAGGGTATGCATCTTTATGTGTTACATTTTATTTTTGACAAATTCCAACTTTCCTAGATTCATGCTTTATAAAGTCCACATTCCAATTATTAATGAGCCCATCTACTGGTAGTTTACCAGACAATGTTCTTTTGTTATTTATGGGCTTTTCTCTGGCTAACCCCACAATTTTATGTGAACATCTTGATCTTAGTAAGCTTCAGCACAATGGGTGCCAGAAGCATTGCATGAAGCTCAGTTGGCTTTTATGAGCTGATCTTTCCATGAGTGTTTAAAGCAATATTCATGTTAATGAAGATAATTTTATAGAATAAATCACAACTGGGAATAAATTTTGGACTGACCAATACAATCCAGAAACCATTGCTAATATCCTCAGGGAGTTCTGATGTTGCCCTTTTTACCTCAAGGTTGGTTTGAACTGCAAAGTCAGTGGTTCAAACCCACCAGCCACTCCTAGGAAAACCTATGCCTGGTCATTATGAGTCAGAACTGACTCGATGGCACTTAATAGCAACAACAACAACAACAATCCGACCTGTTCCTTCTTTCTAGTCTGTTCTTAAGTATTGGAAACTATGCAGATACCCACATAGCATGGATGATCCTGCTAGTATTTAAAATGCCAGCATCATAAGAACTACGTGCAAACCATCAAGTCTGATAAACTGGCAAATGAGTGGGGTGCTCATACATGCATGTGTTTATTCTAAACAAAATGTTTCTGTGATCAGCAGAGGGTTGCAGACATGTTCTCTCAGTGCCACATTTGTCAGTACTGTTATATCACAAAGGGAGTAGAGCTTTCACAACCTTCATTTGCTGATGGAGCGCAACTCAAAATAAGGAGAAATAACTGCAAACAGTCATTAATAATTGTAACATTTAATGCACAAAGTATGAATCTAAGAAAATTTGTAACTATCAAAAACGAAATGGAATATATAAAAATCAGTATCATTTTGTGAGCTGAAATGGATTGGTAGTGACCATTTTGAATACTATGCCAGGAATGACCAATTGAAGAGAAATGGCATCGCCTAACAAGAAGAACATTTTAAGATTTATCTTGAAGTATCATGCTGTCTGTGATAGGATAGTATTCATACACCTACAAGAAAGGCTAATTAGTATCACTATTATTCACATTTATGCACAACCCACTTTAGCCAGTGATGATGAATTTGGAGCATCCTACTAACTTCTTCAGTCTGAAATTGATCAAACATGCAATCGAGATGTATTGATCATTACTGGCGATTGGAATGCAAAGGTTGAAAACAAAGAGGAAGCATGAGTAATTGGAATATATGACCTTGGTCATAGAAATGGTGCTGGAGATATCATCATAAAATTATGCAAGATAAATGACTTGTTCATTGCAAATGCCAATTTAATCAACATAAAAGATGACTATACACAGGAATCTTACAAGACGGAATACCTTTGGGGAAAGAAACCGTGAGAAAGCTCACTATTATCAACTTAAACAAGGTCAGGGGCAGACTGTGGAACAGATCATCAATTGCTCAAATGCAAATTCAGTCTGAAGATGAAGAATATTAAAACATGTTCATGAGAATCAAAATTTGATCTTGACTATATTCCACTTGAATTTAGAGATCATCTGAAGAATAGATTTGTCATTAGGCACTGAAGACTGAAGACCTGAAGAGTTGTGGGATGAAATCAAGAGAATCATACAGGAAGAAAGCAAAAGGTCATTAAGAAGATATGAAAGAAGGGAAAGACTAAATGAATGTCAGAAGAGACTCTGAGACTTGCTCTTCAGCATAGAAATACTAAAACAAATGAAAGAAGTGAAGAGGTAAAAGAGACAAACTGAAAATTTCAAAGTGTCAGTTTGAGAGGACAAAGTCAAATACTATAATGAAATTTGCAAAGACTTGGAGTTAGAAAACCAAAAGAAAGGAACATGTTCAGCATTCCTCAAGCTGAAAGAAGTGAAGAAAAAAAATTCAAGCCTCAATTTGAGTTATTGAGGGATTCTATGGGCAAACTAGTAAATAATGCAGAAAGAGTTTAAAGAAGATGGAAGGAATATACAGCATCACTGTACCAAAAAGAAATACATATTGAGAGGTAAAAGTCAGTTATAGGAAGGAAAAAATTCAATCTTAGGATGGTTTTTAGTAAGAAATTACATGGAAGATGTACTAATGTCTGAGATAAGGAATATAGGATGAAGTTGGCAGTGTTTATTTTTGAGACAATAAATTTGATTTGGGAGCTATCACAGATTACAATCCTAGTTACAGCTATAAGTAAAATCTGCAACTCAGAATAGATCTCAAAGCAAGAAAGATTAAGCAGTGGCACTATGGGTTAATGTGCTGGACTGCAAAGTCATTTGAATCTCAAGGTTAGTGGTTCAAGCTCACCAGTCACTCCTTGGAAGCCCTACACAGGGTTGCTATGGGTCAGAATCTACTCAGTGAGTGGAACTCAACAACAATAACAAACATCATGAGATCACCCACAGAGTGTACAGAGATGGTCAAGAAGACTTGTTGGAGCACTAGGAAACATCAACATTTAAAGGGCATCTTTTTCTCTGTTAAAGTTTGTCTGAACGCCTATTATATTTATGGTCAAATAAGAACAGTTGCAACAATAGACTCAAAGGAAAGATTATGAGGCTGGCAGAAGACCAGGCAATATTTTGTTGTGTTGTACATGGAGTTCCTAAGAGTCAGTATCAACTCCAGAGTACCTAGTCACAACAATTAACATTTTCATTTATTTCTACTGTTTTCAGATGTACTAGTTTATGTGTTCCTGGACTTCAATCTTCTTGAGAATTGAGACTATAGGAGGGGGTACAAAAAGTTCATGGAAATAATTTCATCATCTTTTAATTCCATTTTTCCACAAACTTTTTGAAGCCCCCTTGTATCCTACTACCCCGCAAGGTAGGTGATGCGCAAACAGCTAAGTGCTTGACTACTAGGTGAAAATTTGGTGGCTTGTACACACACAGAGGGACACTGAGGGTTTTGTAGGATAATTACTTGACTACTAACCACAAATCAGTGGTTCAGGTTCACCAACAATTCCTAGGGTGAAAGATAAGGCTTTTAGCTCTCATGAAGATTTACAGCATTACAAACCCAATATAAAGTCACTATTAGTCAGAGCTGACTCAATGGCATCTAATAACAACAACAATCCAGACAAAATCCCCTTAGAAGACAAGCCTAGTGAGTTGCTTTTTTAAAATACTCAACACTGAAAGCCCAATGAAGCAGGTCAACTCTGCACACATGGGATCATCATGAGTTGGAACAGGCTCAGTGGCAACCAACAACTCCTCCACTGGGTCCAGTATGCATTTAGTCCTAATTGCATAAATTAGGAGCAACTTTAGGAATGTCCAGAGAAGGAAACGAGTCCTGGTCTGTCACTGTGGGATAATGCACTAGACTACAAAGTCGGCAGTTCAAATTCACCAGCTGCTTCTCAAAAACTCTGTATAGCATTACTATGAGTTTGAACCAACTCAATAGCTTGCAACAACAAAAGAAGGACATGATACTATTTACCTCAATAACTCAGTACCAGGTATAGAAATTTCAGACCATTTTATAGATAATATAGGACACCCACCGCTTTCCCCCCAGCCTCAAAGTCAAAACCATCTTTGATTTTTCTTTCCTATCCCACTGGAGTTGGAGTCCTGGTATGGCACTATGGGTTAATGCTCTGGACTGCAAAGTTGGTTTGATCTGCAAGGTTGGCAGTTCAAGCTCACCAGCTGCTCCTCAGAAACCCTACAGAGGGTTGCCATGGGTCAGAACTGACATTATGGCACTTACCAACAACAACAACCTCATTGGACTTACTTGTTAGGTGCTGTTGAATCAGTTCTGACTCACAATGACCATAGATACAACTGGAAAAAGCGTTGTCTGGTCCTCACTATCCTCACACGTGTTGCTATGTTTAAGTCCACTGTTGCAACAACTGTGTCACTCCATCTCACTGTGGGTCTCCCTCCTACTGTTCTGCTGACTAACCTAGCATGGTCTCCTCCAGGGACTGGTTCCCCTTGATAACATGTCCATAGTACATGAGATAAAGTCTTGCCATTTTCAATTCTAAGAAGCATGCTGGCTATACTTCTTTTAAGAAAGGTTTGCTTATTATTCTACCATGGAGCTACTTTTCATCTTGCTTTTCCATTGAGGTAGAAGTAATTAGACCAAGTAATCTAACTAGTTGGAGCAAGGCAGAAATAGGCATGACTATACCCCTTACTTTCATCTCTACTTGCTCAGATTTAGTCAGTTCAATTAAAACCCAACTCAATGTGCTCATGTAACTATCAATCACTGCTTACCATTGAACTGGCTGAAGGGTCATATTTACAGACATATTTCCTAACATTCCATTTAGGAAAGGCATGAGCTATGAATTAGCATAAATTATATCATAAAATTCTGTTTCTTTCACTGACTACCTGTGAGGCTTCATGCAAGTTACTACCTCTGAGACGCATTATAAAATAAAGATAACAATATGTTAGAACTAAAGCAACTGAAAGAAATGAATGTTTTAAAATTGGGAAAGGTGTGAGACAGGGTTGTATTCTTTCACCATACTTATTCAACCTGTATGCTGAGCAAATAATA
>NW_006408761.1:4283258-4284301 GCF_000296735.1 Chrysochloris asiatica
ACAACAACATATCATAAAATTCTGTTTCTTTCACTGACTACCTGTGAGGCCTCATGCAAGTTACTACCTCTGAGACTCATTATAAAATAAAGATAACAATATGTTAGAACTAAAGCAACTGAAAGAAATGACAGAGCAGAAAAGATGAGCAGAAAATCTCAAAGGGCAGTTTAAGAAGATAAAATAAAGTATTGTAATGAAATAGGCAAACACCTGGAATTAGAAAACCAAAACAGAAGAACAAGCTTAGTATTTCTCAAGCTGAAAGACCTGAAGAAAACAATTTAAACCTCAACTTGAAAAAATGAAGGGCTCATTCAAAATATTGAATGAAACAGGAAATATCAAAAGAAAATGGAAGGAATACACAGAATCACTGTACCAAAAAAAAAAAAAAAATCTTGTTGATGATCAGACATTTTAAGAGATAACATATGATCAAGAACCACTAGTATTGAAGGTAAAAGTCCAAATTGCATTGAAGACACTGCTGAAGATTCCAGGAATTGATGGAATATAAATTGAAATGTTTCAACAAACTGATACATTGCTAGAGATGCTCACTCATCTATTCCAAGAAATTTGGAATTTAGCTACCTGGCCAACTGATTTGAAGAGATGTATCTATACTTGTGTCCATTCCGAAGAAAGGTGACCCAATGGAATTTGGAAATCATGAAAAAAATTCATTAATATCAAATACAGGTAACATTTTGGAGAAGAAAATTTTTTAAATGGCTACAGTACTACAGTGACAAATTGCTGCCAGAATTTCAAGTCAAATTCAGAATAGGTTGTGGAGCTAGGGATATCATTGTTGACATCAGGTGGTTCTTGGCTGAAAGCAGAATACCAGAAATAAGTTGTGCTTTATTGAATTTGCAAAGTATTTGACTGTGTGAATGGTAACAAATTATGGATAACTTAGCTTAGGTGAGGCACACCTTAGTCCTCAAACTCTTTCACACTTTAAAGATACCTTTGCAGGAAATTTGTCCAGTGCTATACAGCCTTTGATTTCTTGGTGCATAAATTTGAATAAT
>NW_006408761.1:4286627-4288176 GCF_000296735.1 Chrysochloris asiatica
CGTAAGGATTTACACCCTCGGAAACCCTGTACAGGGTCGCTATGGGTCGGAACCGACTCGACGGCACTTAACAACAACAACAACAAAAGTGATACAGTTTTCTTCTCTTTAAGCCAGTTCACTTCAAGCTGACTTACCTAGCTACTCAAGTGCCATGATTGGAATGAGGGTGCTCCAGAATTATGGTACTGACACCTTTGTCTTCACTTGTGGCATACATAGAACAAAGGAAAATACTTTCCTGAGATAAAACCTTGCAAGTAAAGCAATGATAACCTTTTCTCACGCTGAAAAGTGGGGGTGGAGAATGGTAAATTGCCAAAACAAAACAAATAAAACCATGTCCTTTCTTGGCCTTCCTGTCTTTAAAGGGCTTCAGGGTTCACATAAATTCCTTTGCAGGCACTGCCTGACAATGTTAAAATTGCACAGCAAGTTCCCCACACCACAAAATGGTTAGTCAAGTTTGTATTTTAGTTATAGAATAAATGACAATAGGCTAACCTAGTGTCATGGGCTGAATTGTATGCACAAAAAAATATGTGCCAATGTGGCTGGCCCATGATTCTTAGTGGTTTTGCAATGATGTAATGATGTAATCACCTCATGCTGTGATCTGATGTGATCAGCCAATCAGTTGTAAGGAGATTAGGGCAGACTATCGATGTTCTTATAAGGTGCCATCTAGCCAGTTCTCAATTACAGTGAGCCTTTTGTGGTACTGTGGGCTAATTTGTGGGATTACAAAGTCAGTTTGAACCACAAGGTCAGCAGTTCAAGTTCATCAGCTGCTCCTCATAACCCTATACCTAGTTGCTATGGGTTGGAACTGAGTCAATGGCATTTAACAACAACATGCACAAAAGAATCAAACATTGACTGGTCCTGGACCATCCTCACAATCTTTATTATACTTGACCCCATTGCTATTGACAATATATCAATCCATCTCATTAAGGGCCTTCCCCTTTTTCACTGACCCTCCATTTTACCATACACTGATGTCTAGAGATGGGGCCCTCCTGATAATATGTCTGAAACATGAAAGACTAGCTCTCACCATTCTGGTTTCTAAGGAGAATTCTGCCTGTACGTCTTCTAACACAGACCTGTTTGCTTTTCTGGTAGTCCGTAGTGCTTTTAATATTCAAGGTGGCTTGGGTCAGGTGCACTTTAGTCCTCAAACTGACATTTTTGCTCTTGAATACTTTGAAAAAGTCATCTACAGCAGAATTGCCTAATGCAATACATCATTTGATTTCTTGACTGCTGCTTCCATGAGTGCTGACAATGGATCCAAGAATAATGAAGTATTTGACAACTTCAATCTTCTCTCCATTTATCCTGATGTTGTTTATTGCTTGGTCAGGTAGTTGTCTTCCAAATTTCTTGGCATAGTTGAGTGCATGTCTCCAGTGTTGCATCAGTTTGTTGAAAGATTTCAATTTGCAGTCCATCAATTTCCAGAGGCTTGCTCTTTGTCAATGTCTTCAGTGTACCTTAGATTTCTTCCTTCAGTATCATAGGCTCTTAGATCATATACTAACTC
>NW_006408761.1:4290430-4291311 GCF_000296735.1 Chrysochloris asiatica
CCCTTGGCTCTGACCTGCATCACCTTTTACTTTAAAAGAAATTAAAAGAGAGAGCAGCCAGCCAAAAGAGGAGTACCTCCAATCACAAATAAAGAGCCTCGAGCAGAGCATGTTCTTTGAACCCAGGGTCCCTGCACTGAGAAGATCCTAGACCCAGGAGAAGATTGATGCTAAGACACATGGAGATCGCCAAGGAACAATGGGCAACTGTATATTGAAAAGAAACACGAACCTTCCTCCAGTGCCAATAGAAAGAGAAAGCCTTCCCCTAGGATTCTGTGTTCTGAATTTACATTTCTATTTTCCTAAATTGTGAAAGAATATGTTTCAATTTTTAAAAACTATCCTTTTATGCTACTTGTTTTATAGCCGTACAAGATAACTAAGAAAACAGATACTTCTTGTTTTCCTGTATTCAGCTTCAAGAAATTTTGTCAAGAGTTTGGAGAACTTAGACAAGTTCCTCTTTGTTTACTCCTTATATGATAAATGGAAGCCTTGGGTGAGGAAATATCTGCTTGGTTGTCAGGAAGTAGTTGTTGTCAGGTGCTGTCCTCAAGTGGATGTGTCAGAAATCATCACTGCTCCCTTTCAAATGACTGAAGTCAAATTTTCCTCCTCTCCTCTGCAACTTTTCCTAATTTATCTAAAATGCTTTTATCACTACTTTATTGCTAACCTTTAGCTAATGAGTGGTATGGTTGTGTACCGTGAGGTTGGTTCCGACTCACAGCTACCACACATAGGGTTTCTGAGGCTGTAAATCTTTATGGGAGCAGAAAGCCTCATCTTTCTCCTGCAGAATGGCTGGTAGTTTCAAACTGCTAACCTTGAGATTAGCAGCACGACTCAGAACAACTATGCTACCAGAGCTCCTTGTA
>NW_006408761.1:4291666-4292885 GCF_000296735.1 Chrysochloris asiatica
ATATATAATATATGATTGGTATAGTTACCTTAATTAGTTTGTTCTAAATTCTGTCTCCTTACACTGCAAAGCCATTTGAACTGATAGGTTGGTGGTTCAAGCTCACCAGCTGCTCCTCAGAAACCCTATAAAGGGTCACTATGGGTTGGAATCGGCTTAACAACAACAGCAACACTGAATGTACATTGTTTTTGCTGAAGCACTTAGTATGCTCAGCCTTGTAGCATAGCTCAGGGTAACCATATAAGCCTGCATTTCTTCACAAGACTATAAATCTTTTAAAATCAAGAATTACGTTACCTCCAAATCCCTCAGTGCCTTGCATTTGCTCAAAAATACTTGTTGAACCCAAAATTTGTAAGTTCTTTTAAACTTTTTGAAGAATCAGAACACTGTTATTTATTTGGAAAAAGATCCTCCTAGCATGTCACTCAACATGCCTCCAAACTCACACAAATATATACACACACACGTACATACATTCTATAAATTTAATCAAAGTTATGAACAAATCAATTAAAAATATTTTATGAGATATACTCAGTGAAATCTTGGCCCTGTTATCCATTGATATGTATTATATGAGGGTAAGTCAAAAACTATTGCTACTAGGCTAGTAGTTCATAAGAGAGGACTGCAAAAAGTTTGTTGGAAGCTAATTCATTTTCTTTTCATTCAAAAACTATTGCTACTAGGCTAGTAGTTCATAAGAGAGGACTGCAAAAAGTTTGTTGAAAGCTAATTCATTTTCTTTTAATTCCCCTTTTCCATGAGCTTTTTGAAGTCTCCTCAGAGATGCATGGGTGAATTCCAAACAAAATGTGGTGAAACATTTCTCTGAGGTCAGTGGATGACTTCAGACATGTTATCTCAGTAATATTTTTTCTTAATCTTGTTAGTGTGGTTTTGTTTTTTTGTTTTTGGTGTTGTTGTCTTTTTTTTTAAGGGAGACTTTTTCTACCACTGGAGAAAGAAAGATTTTGAGGTCAGGGCTAATATCCATTTTTTAATAAAACTCAAGTGGACATCTTTCCAAATCAAAGAAGCTTTGCAACAAGTTTATGGGAAAGTTGCTCAACATAAAAGATGGATCAAGTGTTTTGAGGAAGGTCAGGGAGACCTCTAAGATGGGCCAAGAGAGGCTGAAGACCATCAGCCTTAACAAACGAAAGAAATGTGCCTGACATTTAGAAACTAATAGAAGAAGATTGTAGAATTA
>NW_006408761.1:4293748-4294957 GCF_000296735.1 Chrysochloris asiatica
CAACAGCCCAGTCCCAACAGACTGGAAATCATTCAGTGGTGATTCTACCTTCCCCTATCTTGTCTGGAACTAGGCTCCCTCTTTAAAGCTTGTAAGCCAGTCACTTCTTGCCTTTATAGCCCTCCCCATTTTGGGTAGCCAGTGTCTATGTTGCCCATCCCTGTCAACACTGTGTACCAATGGGGTGGGAGTGATCCTCAATGTGAATATTTGTTGCCTTTTTTGAGCTACTGCATCCATAATTATAGGTAAAGTTCATCCAGTTATAGCAGGTTACTCTTTTTCCCTTCTTTCTTCTTCTAGTTAAGTTCTGATCATCCAGCCATCGAAGCTATGGCAAGTGTATACTATCTGCAAGTATGGGTGTTCTTGTGCGTCTCCCCGCACTTCACATCAGCTGTACGCTTCACTCCCTACTCTAGTCCTCTGTGGCTATGTCACTGCCTCTGGGCCCAGGAGTACCCAGGTCTTGTTGTAACTGCTGGCCATCCAGGTCTCCAGCCGGGTTCACGGGGGTCTACTGGATGTGGTTGGGCTTAGCTCACAACTTCATTGCTGTTTTTTCCCCCTCTTCCCTTACTGGTGACGAAAGTGGTCACCAGCCAGACCACATGCTTGCTCATATATTCCCCTTGAGTCTCAGTCTTGGAAGGAGGTTTGCTCTGAGGGGTCCTGACCACTTGCCTTGATGGCTCCCAGGCAAACAGCTTACTTGTTCTTGTAGTAATCAATCAGCCTGCCATTATTGTTTTAGATTTTTCCTTCCGGTTTTTCTTTCACGAAGTATCTTCTGTTCTTCTAGCTGCTCCAGGCTGGTCTACTCATCCTTTCCAGTGAAAATTTCGTACCTCAGTTGGTTCTGGATGGGGTTCAGGATTCCACCTATGGTCTTGTGCAATGTAAAGGCTCCACAGGAAGCCTCTTTCACTGGGCAACTCCTAACCCCCTTTAAGGTATTCTATTCAGATATAGGCTGAAGACAGATTTACAAGCTTTCTGTAATGATGATTCTGGCTATTCCTTTCTCCCCACATCAAGGGACTATTTTACAGTGGTAGGCAAGGGAAACAAAGATTCAAAAAACAACTAAGCATCTTAACACTATTCCCCTCTTATACCCCTTCAAATTGTGCCTCAATCCCTGTATCCCAGAGCCCTGTTGTTCCAAGGTTGTGCATACATCATCGTTTACCCCTGTCCCACTTAGCC
>NW_006408761.1:4296220-4296964 GCF_000296735.1 Chrysochloris asiatica
TTTACTCTTTTGGTGAAGTCTTTTGATGCACATAAGTTTTTAATTTTTAGTATGTCCCAATCATCTATTTTGTCTACTTTTATTTGTGTAATTTTAAAAAGGTTTGTAGTCTATGTATTCCCTGTATTAGAGCCCTCACATTTGTCCCTATTTTTCATTGATGATCTTCACAATTTTGGGATTCACATTTAGGTCTTTAATCCATGCTGGTTGGTTTTTGTATAGGGCATGAGCTAAAGGTCTTGTTTCAGTCTTTCTTGTATCGCTTTCCAGTTCTGCCAGCACCATCTGTTAAAGAGACCGTCTCCTCCCCATGTAACATACCTAGGCACTTTGTCAAAAATCAGTTGGCTGTATGTAGATAGGTTAATTTCTGGATTCTTGATTCTGTTCCATTGATCAATATATCTTTCATTGTACCAGTACTAGGCTATTTTGACCACTGTAGCCATGTCATAGATTTTGAAATTGAGGAGTGAGAGGCTTCCATCCTTGCTCTTCTTCTTGAGCAGTGCTTTGCTTATCCTGGGTCTACTTCCTTTCCATATAAAGTTTGTTATTGTGTTTTCCATTTCTTTGAAGAATGTCGCTGGAATCTGGATTGGGATTGCATTATATGTGTATATTGCTTTGGGTAGTATTGACAATTTCATGATGTTGAGTCTTCCTATGCAGGAACATGGTATGTTCTTCCACTTCTGTAAGTCTCTTGGTTTCTTGTAGTAGTGTTTTGTAATTCTCTTT
>NW_006408761.1:4298554-4299837 GCF_000296735.1 Chrysochloris asiatica
TTTATTATTTCTTTTCTTTTGGTGACTGTAGATTCCCTCTGTTGGTCAGTTTCTAATATTGCAGGTGCTGTGTTAATATGTTAATTTTGATTCTTTCTTCTTTTTAGATGTGTGCATTTATTGCAATAAATTGTCCTCTCAGCACTGATTTTGCCATGTCCCAAAGATTTTGGTATGTGTGTCTTCATTCTCTTTTGTTTCTAATAACTTTATGAATTCACATTTAATTTCTTCTTTACCCAGTTGCTTTACAGCAGGGTGTTATTCAGTTTCCATGTATTTGACTTTATTTCCTTAGTCTTCTTGTTGATTTCTAGTTTCATAGCATTGTGGTCTGAAAAGATGCTTTGTAGTGTTTTGATGTTAGTAAAATTATGATCATTCTGGAGAACGTCCATGTGCACTGGAAAAGAAAGTATATTGTGCTGTTGTTGGGTTGAATGCTCTGTACACCTCTATGAGGTCAAGTTGGTTGATCGTGCTGTTTAGTGCCTCTGTAACTTTGTCACTTTTCTTTCCGATTGTTCTGTCCCTTTTTAGAAATGGCATATTAAAATCTCCCACTGTAATTGTAGATTTATCTATTTCTTTCTTTAATTCTAGTTAGGTTTGCTTCATATATCTTGCTGCTTTTTCATTGGGAGCGTAGATATTTATTATGGATATGTTGTGTTTCTCAATTGACCCTTTAATCATGAGATAGCGTCCTTCTTTGTCTCTTATGCTGGTTTTTGTCTTAAAGTTTACTTTATCAGAGATTAGAATTGACACTCCTGCTTGTTTAGTGTTGCAGTTAGCTTGGTATATTTTTTCCCATCCTTAACTTTTAGTCTGTTTTTGTCTTTGTGTGTAAGGTGTGTCTCTTGCAGGCAGCATATTGAAGGGTCTTGTTTTCTTATCCAATTTGCCACTTTCTGTCTCTTCACTGGTGCATTCAATCTATTGAAATTCAATGTAATTATTAATAGGTATGAATTAATTACTGCCATTATACTATTTTTTGGTTCATTCCTTTGTTCTACATGCCTTCTTGTGCTGAATTTGTGTTTTTTGTGCTATTTTTTATTGGTTTCTTCTTAGCTTTTATGTTTGCTTATTCTGCTTGGAAGTTCAGTTTCATGGGAAGTTGTGAAGTATTAAATTTCTTTGGGGTTACCTTATAGTCTATTAATTTTTCTCTCCATTTAAGAGAATCTATTATATCCTGTATTCTACCTGAAATCCTCACCACCTGGATCTCTGTTCCTACATTTATCCCTTCTTTGACATTGATATTATTTTGA
>NW_006408761.1:4300822-4303306 GCF_000296735.1 Chrysochloris asiatica
GTTTCTAATGCTGTATAAATCTTGTTTAATTGCTCTTGTAGTACTTTGCTGATTTCTTCCTTGTTTTCCTCCACCCCTTTTCAGAACATTTGAATTTGTTTCCACATCATTCTTCTGAGTTCCTTCTCAGGCAAATCAAAAACTTGCTCTTCCTCTTCTGGGGAGCCTTTGTCTTTCTCCAACACATTTGTCTCAGTTACTTTTTTCTGTTTTGGGATACATTTTGAGATTGTTTGTTGTGTTTGACATCTTTTGTTTGTCATTTCCATTAGTTATGTGGGTTTTTTAGTGCTTAAATCAGTGTTTGTTGTTGTTTTATTAAGCTTACTGGGTGTCTCCTGGTGGATTTGATCAGGAGATAGACTTCCCTTTTCACATATAATGCTTAGCAGCTGTTATTGGCTATTGTCTCAATGGTGGAATATTATGAGGTATGCTTGTAACTTGACTATATGGCCACGATTGCTATCTCTTCTAGGGTAATGTAGGGAGAAAAAGCTCCCACCTCCAGAAAAAATGTGTGATCAAAAGGACCAAAAGCAGAAACAATATAAAACTGGAGACAAAAAACAACCACTTTGAAACAAAAATACAACTGTGGCTGACTGTCAAGTCACCTTACTACACAGGCAGTGTGTGTGCACCATGGAAGCCTCCAGCAGTGGGTAGGTATGTCTACTTGCTCAGGCCCTTCCTTTAGTCACCACCGTGGAGGTGAATAGATAGATATTGAGAAGTTAATGGGAGAAAGAATGCCCACTATTTTTGTCTCTGAAGGTCAGTTAGGTATGCATGTGCACAGCATAATTCTCAAGATAGTTGCGTCCTTTTATGTTGGGGTTTTACAGATTGTTCTATGGATTGTCTGTCAGGCCTGATGGGCCTGCTTTTTTCTTGCTAGACTTTAATGGGTCCTGCACAAGTTATATTTAGGGCTGTGACCCCAATGCTGACATCATAAGTAGCTGCTAAGCTCTTTGACTCGGTACCATGGGAAAACTGTGGGGTCAGCGCTGGACTTTTTTTTGGGGGGGTGCACATCCACCCTCCTGAAGAGGTCTGGGCTGGGCAAAGAAGGCATGACAGGGAATAGGAGGAAACAATGTGTAGAATCCCCCTCTTCTCCTTTTGTAAATGTCACTGCACCACTTTTAGCACCAATTCCCTGTACCAGTCTGGCTGTAGCCCTGACCTCTGAACTCTGCCCAGGGGGGAGTGGCCTCAGAGGGACTCCTATCTCCAGCAATTCCTAACTTGCAGTATTTTCCTTTATATCATGACTTTTTCACTTGCAAGTGTGGGAAACTGACATTCTGGACCATATGGTAGGGCCAGAGCTCTGGTGTTGTTCTCTAGGCACAGTTTCTCTGGGTTTTCAATCATCATTCTTATAAGAAAGCTAATGAAGACAATTTTACAAAATGAATTCTAACCATGGAGGAGTCTTGAATTTATGAATATAAACAAGGTCCAGTTGAAACAGTGATTCTGAAGGGGCTTTTCTGGGCCAGTTAAATGCAAGGCAGAGAGGTCAGCTCCAAAGGCTCTAGCAATTGTTTTTCAGATTTCAAAGAGGCAATCTTGATATATTTTCTCAAAGGGCACAAGATGATCATGAGGGGTTATTATGAAGAAGTTTCAAGAAAATTGAAAACTGCATTGTGAGAAAAAGCCCAGGAAAGTTGTACCAAGGAAATTTTCCCATCACAACAATACATCTGTTCTTTCCTTGAGGGTAGTCCAGGCTGTCCTTTGAGAATTTTGTTGGAGAACCTGAACTTTCCCCTTCAGACTTCTTTTGGGTACCAAATCTCAAAAAACAAAACAAAAAATGAAAGGAACATGATCTGAGTTTTTTGAGGATGATAAAACTGTCAATTTAATGTTGTATATATCAAAGTATGCAGAATTCTTCAAGGTAAAAACATTACTGCCAGAAATGTATAGATGTAGAAGGAGGATATATTAAGAAATAATAGCAGCATATTATGATATTTTTGCTTAATGAAAGTTTCTATGATTTTATAGAAATACTTTTAACTTAACCTCATGTGTTTGTGTATGTGTGGGTTCAAAATTTCATGGAAAAAATTCCATTATTTTTTAATTCCATTTTCTACAAACTTTTTGAAACACCATTGTATGTGTTGTTGTTGTTGATGTTAAGTGTTGTCAAGTCAGTCAGACCCATAACAACCCTGTATAGGGTTTCTAAGGAGCAGTTGGTGAGCTTAAACCATCAACCTTGTGATTCAAACCAACTTTGCAGTGAACCCATCAAAAACCCTATGCATGGTCCCTATGAGTCAGAACTGACTCTAAAGCACTTAACAACAACAACTATACACACACACAAACACGAGGGTTACTGAAAAATTATCAATACTCTAGCTGTAGAATTTATTTGTTTTTTCATGTTTTATTGTGAATTATATGATATTTTACATGAGAGAACTTTAGTTTTACATTCATTCCACCGTATAT
>NW_006408761.1:4303825-4304343 GCF_000296735.1 Chrysochloris asiatica
TGTCCAAGTTGCCCATCTCTGTCTACTCTGTGTGTGGAGGGGGTGGGAATGTTTCTTGCTGTAAGGATTTGTTCCCTCTTTTGGGTTACTGCATCTATAGGTGTAAGTCAAGTTAAACAAATTGTATTAGATCACTCTTTCCCCCCTCCCCCTTCTTTCTTCTCCTGGTTGAGTTTTGATCATCCATTCATCAGGGCCAGGACAATATACTTTGTCCATTTGTCAATACATTTTTGTATTCCTTTATTAAAACATGTTTTAGGATGAGCTGCAAGCCACAAGTTCACTTCTGTCTTTACTTCTTCATCAGAGGTGAATCTTCATCCTGGAAGGGATGCTTTCAGGTAACGAACAGGTGAAAGTCTGATGAAGGTAAGATCAGGACCACAGGGAAGATGATTTAACACCTCAAAAAGAAGTCTTTCTTCACCAGAAGAGTAAAAAGGGAACCCACAGAATGGGAAAAAATCTTTTGCAATGACATATCAGACAAGGGACTCATTTCCAGAATATACAGG
>NW_006408761.1:4306533-4307035 GCF_000296735.1 Chrysochloris asiatica
GAGACGATATACGATAGAATGAATGTAAAACTAATGTTCTCCCATGTAAACTATCACATAATTCACAATAAAACATTTAAGAAAAAAAAAAAAAGGAAGTCTTTGCAGAGTGTCAACAGTGTGGGCTGAGGTGTCTGGCTGTGCATTGTCAGGTAAGATCATGATGCCCTTGAATAACAGTCCTCGCTGTTTAATCCCAAATTTAAGCTGCAGAGCTTCAGTGAACATCTCACTATAATAAGCACTGTTTATTGTTGATTTTTTTTTCCTGATAGTGTCCCAGTATTGGCCCTTGAGAATCCCAGAAAACTGTAAACATCAATTTTCCAGCTGAGGGTTATTGACTTTTTAACTTCTTCTTGGTGAGGATGGCACAGGACTGGGTACTTCTTTCTGTTGTGCATCGGGTCGCTATGAGTCATAATTGACTCTGTGGTAAGTAAAAACATTGTGGAGTTGGTTCCGATTCATAGTAACCCTTTGTAGGGTTTCTGAGGACCAG
>NW_006408761.1:4307135-4308331 GCF_000296735.1 Chrysochloris asiatica
GAAAACAATTCCATTTACAATAACTACACAAAAGATGAAATACCTAGGAATAAACATAACCAGAGAAACAAAGGACTTATACAAAGAAAATTACAAAACACTACTACAAGAAACCAAAAGAGATCTACAGAAGTGGAAGAACATACCATGTTCCTGGATAGGAAGACTCAACATTGAAAATGTCAATATTACCCAGAGCAATTTACACATACAATGCAATCCCAATCTAGATTCCAACAACGTTCTTCAAAGAGATGGAAAGGACAATTACTAATTTTATATGGAAAGGAAAGAGACCCAGGATAAGCAAAGCACTGCTGAAAAGGAAGAACAAGCTTGGAGGTCTCTCATTCCCCGATTTCAAACTTTACTACACAGCTACGGTGGTAAAAACAGCCTGATACTGGTACAATGAAAGAGACATTGATCAATGGAACAAAATAGAGAATCCAGATATCAACCCAACCACCTACAGCCAAATGATCTTCAACAAAATGCCTAAGCACATTGCATGGGAAAGAGACAATCTCTTTAATAAATGGCGCTGGAAGAACTGGAAAGCAATATGTAAAAGACTAAAACAAGACCTTTACCTCACACCATACACAAAAATGAATTCATCATGGATCAAAGATCTAAATGTGAATCCCAAAATTATGAAGATCATCAATGAAAAAATAGGGACAAACGTGAGGGCACTAATTCAGGGCATAGACAGGCTGCCACACATTTTGAAAAGTACACAAGCAAAAATAGACAAAATAGATGAGTGGGACATACAAAAATTTTAAAAAACTTGTGTTCATCAAAAGACTTCACCAAGAGAGTAAAAAGAGGACCCACAGACTGGGAAAAAATCTTTGGCAACGACATATCTGATAAGGGACTCATCTCTAGAATATATAGGAAAATACTACACATCTACAAAAGCAAGACAAATAAACCAATCAAGAAATGAGCACAGGATATGAACAGACATTTCACCAGGGAGGAGATATGGGTAGCCAACAAACATATGAAGAGGTGTTCACGATCACTAGCTATTAGAGAGATGCAAATCAAAACAACAATGAGATACCATCTCACACCAGCAATAACAGCAAAGATCAAAAAAGTTGAGGACAATAAATGCTGGCGGGGATGTGGAGAGACTGGGACACTCCTGCATTGTTGGTGGGACTGCAAAATGGTCCAAC
>NW_006408761.1:4308431-4316745 GCF_000296735.1 Chrysochloris asiatica
TATATATATATATATATACACACACACACATAAACATATACATGGAGTCTTGATGTGGCACTGTGGGCAAATGTGCTAGACTGTAATGTTCAAACTGGAGGTTTGAACCACAAGGTCAGAGGTTCAAGATCACCAGCTGCTCCTTGGAAACACTATACAGGATCGTTATGGGTCAGAACCAACTCAACACTTAACAAAAACAACACATATATACATGGTGGTTGTGTGCTATGGAGTTGATTCCCACTCATAACTACCTGGAGAGGGTTTCTGAGGCTTCAAATCTTTATAGAAGAAGAAAGTCTCATCTTTTCCCTGTGAGATGACTGGTAGTTTCAAACTGCTGACATTGAGGTTACCAGTACAACTCAGAACCATTATGCTATCAGAGCTCCTTATATATATATACACATACACATGGACTTGTATGTATACAGGAGAGCGAGGTGACTCCATAAGAAGAACACTGGAATGTGAACACCAAGGTCCGTGATTGTAGTCCACCAGCTGCTCTATGGAAGCTGAACCTTTCTGCTCTTAAGAAGACTTAAAACCTCAACATACACACACACACACACACACACACACACACACACATATATACACATACAGACATATACATGAAAGATCACTTAAAATATCAAATAGGCAACTAAAAATACTGCCTAATCTGTGGTTTAGAATAGATTGCATGTAAGAACTCAAGTTAGGAGCATTGGTTCTGGGGCTGGGTTTGCCAGATTTGAGTCGAGTATCAATTCATCTATTGTTCGTTATTTATGCTTTAGAAAATCTAGGAGATTTGCGTAGGTCAGTGGTTAATTGGTTAACTATGAGAATAATCTACAAGCTTCAAAATCTAATAATCTAGACTGCTCTTCCCAGACCACATCTGGGGAATGAAGTCTAGAAAATGGTATTTTAAAAATTCCCCCAAGTGATTCTGATGAGTAGTCAGGATGGAAAATCTTTGAGCCAGATAATGTCTCAAGTCTCTGCCAGTTCTAAAACTAAGATCCACCATGTTATTCTCTGGTATTCATTGCCATGTGTGCAGGCCAATCATTAGACACAAACAGCCATTAAGCTTTTCTCTGTGGCATGGAGAAAATAGACTTGAGATGGTCAGCTGAGCAAGACCTCAAAATGAAGGGTTTTGTCTAGATTCTGAGGCCAACAGGACCACATGAGAATGTAGTTTTCTTTTCTTTGTTTTCTGACAGTTGTTGTTGTTGTGAGGTGCCATCAAGTTGGTACCAACTCATAATGATCCTATGTACAACAGAATTAAAACTGCCCTGTCATGGGCCAACCTCACAATTGTTGCCACACTTACGTACATTGATGCTGTCACTTTGCCAATCCATCTCGCTGGGGGTCTTCCTCTTTTTCTCTGACCCACCACCTTACCAAACATGATATCCTTCTCCAGTGACTGGTCCCTCTTGGCAATATGTCCAAAGTTTGGGAGACAAAATTTGGTCATCCTGGCCTCCAGAGAGCACTCTGGCTGCACTTCTTCCAACACAGATCTGTTGGTTCTTTTGGCAGCCCACGGCACTTTCAATATTCTCCTCCAACACCATAGCTCAAAGCATCAATTATTCTACGGTCTTCCTTATTCTGTGTCCAGATTTTGCATGCATATGAGGTTATTGAAAATACCATAGCTTGGGTCAGGCACACCTTAGTCCTCAAGCTGTCATCTTTGCAATTCAACACTTTAAAAAGATCTCGTGCAGCAGATTTACCCAATGCAATACATCGTCTGATTTCTTGACTGCTGCTTCCATGAGTGTTGATAGTTGATCCAAGAAGAAGGAAGTCCTTGACAACTTCAATCTTTTCTCCATTGATAAGAATGTTCATTATTGGTCCAGTGGTGAGGATTTTTGTTTTCTTTACATTGAAAAGCAATCTATATTGAAGGCTGTGGGCTTTGATCGTCATATGTAAATATTTTAAATCCTCTTCACTTTCAGCAAGCAAGGTTGTATCATCTGCATATCGCAGGTTGTTAATGAGTCTTCCTCTAATACTAATGTCACATTTTTCTTCATATAACCCAGCTTCATGGATTATTTGCTCAGCATACAGGTTGAATAAGTATGATGAAAGAATACAACCCTGTCACACATCGTTCTTAACTTTAAACCACTCAGTGTTTCCATGTTCTGTTCGAACAACTGCCTCTTGGTCCAGGTACAGATTCCTCATGAGTACAATTAAGTGTTCTGGAATACTCATACTTTGCAATGTTGTCCATAGCTTGTCATGATCCACACAATCTAAAGCCTTTTCATAGTCAATAAAGACAGGTAAACATCCTTCTGGTATTCTCTGCTTTCAACCAATGTTTATTGGACATCAGTAATGATATCCCTCATTCCACATCTTCTTCTGAATCCAGCTTGAACCTCTGGAAGTTCTCAGTCAATGTATGATTGTAGCTGTTTCTGTATTACCTTTAGTAAAACTTTAGTCTCATGAGATATCAAAGAGATTGCCTGATGATTTCCACATTCCACTGGGTCACCTTTCTTTGGAATGAGCACAAATATCGATCTCTTCCAATCAGTTGGCCAGATAGTTGTGTTCCAAATTTCTTGGCATAGATGAGTAAGTACCTTCAATGCCTCCTCACTTTCTTGAAAAGTTTCCATTTTTAATGCCATCAATTCCTCATTCCTTCTCCTTTGCCAATTCCTTCAATGCACCTTAGACTTCTTCCTTCAGTATCATTGGTTCTTAATCATATGCTACCTCTTTAAACGGTTGAACACCGAACATTTCCTTTAGTGATTCATTGTATTCTCTCCATCTTCTTTTGATGCTTTCTGCATCATTCAATCATTTGCCCAAAGAATCTTTCAGTAACGAAAGTTGAGGCTTGAATTTTTTCTTCCATTCCCTCTGCTTGAGAAATGCTGAGAGTGTTCTTCCTTTTTGGTTTTCTGAGTCCAGATCTTTGCATATTGTGTTGTAATATTTGGCTTTATCTTCTCGAGCTCATCTTTGAAATTTTCTGTTCAGCTTTTGGACCTCCTCATTTTTTCCATTTGCTTTAGCATCTCTAATGCTGGAGAGCAAATTTGTGTCTCCTCTGACATCCATTTTGACCTTTTCCTTCTTTCTTGTCTTCTTAATGACTTTCTGCTCTCTTCACATATGATGTTCTTGATGTCATCCTCAACTCTTCTGGTCTTCAGTTTTTAGTGTTTAATGTGTCAAATCTGTTCTTCAGATGATCTCTAAATTCAAGTGGGATAGATATATTCAAGTTTATATTTTGGCTCTAGTGGACTTTTTTTCATTTTCTTCAGCTTCAGTTTGAATTTGCATATGGGCAATTGATGATCTGTACCATAATCTGCCTCTGGCCTTGTTTTGACTGATGATATAGAGCTTTTCCATCATCTCTTTCCACAGATGAAATCAATTTGATTTATGTGTATTCCATTTGGCTAGGTCGATGTGTGGTCTTATGCTGTCTAAAGAAGGTATTTGAAATGGACAAATCATTGATTTTGCTGAATTCTATCATGCGCTCACCGCCACCATTTCTATCACCAAGGCCATATTTTACACCTACTGATCCTTCCTTTTTGTTTGCATTCTGTTCATTCCAATCACTAGTAATGATCAATATTTCTTGATTGCATGTTTGATCAATTTCAGATTGAAGAAGTTGATAGAATTCTTCTATTTCATCCTCACTGGCTTTAGTTGTTGGTGCACAAATTTGAATAATTTGAATATTTGAATAATTGAAAAATTTGAATAATTAATTGATCTTCCCTGTAAGCCCATGGATATTATCCTGTAACAGACAGTGTTGTACCTCATGACTGATCTGGAAATGTTCTTTTTGACAATAAATGCAACACCATTCCTTGGTAGTAGAAGAAATTAAGTGTGAACTAATAAAGTTCCTAGAAACAAATGTGAACAAAAACACAAAAATACCAAAATCTCTGGGACAAAGCAAAAGTGGTGCTAAGAGGACAATTTATTGCAATGAATGCACACATCCAAAAAGAAGAGAGAACCAAAATTAACGCAGTAACACCGCATCTACAACAATTAGAAACTGACCAACAGAGAGAACACACAGCCACCAAAAGAAAACAAATAATGAAGATTAGAGTAGAAATAAATGAGATAGAAAACAGAAAACCTATAGAAAGAACAAACAGGACAAGAAGCTGGTTCTTTGAAAGGATTAACAAATTTGACAGACCATTCACAAACCTAACAAAAGAAAAGAGGTAGAAGACACAAATTGACTACATCTGAGCGAAAAAGCCCGCCATATCATCAGCCAAAATAAGACCAGGGACAGACTGTGGAACAGACTATTAATTTCTTACATGCAAGTTCAACCTAGAGGTGAAGAAAATTAAAACAAATCCATATAACCTTGTATATATACCATATTAATTTAGAGTTCATCTCAGGAACAGATTTGATACATTAGACACTAATGAGTGAATCCCAGAAGAGTTGTGGGATGACATCAAATATATTTTACAGAAAGAAAGTACAATATCATTAGGAAGGCAAGAAAAAAGGAAAAGAACAAAATTGATTTCAAAAGAGACTCTGAAACTTATTATCCAGCATAGTGATGCTAAAAAATTTGAAAGATGAGGTAAAACAGCTGAACAGAAAATTTTAAAGGGCAGCTCAGGAAGATAATGTCAAGTATTATAATGAAATGTGCAAAGACCAGGAAGTAGAAAAATAAAATGGAAAAACATGTTCAGCATCTCCCATGCTGAAAGAACTGAAGACACAATTCAAGCCTTGACTTGCAGTATTGAAGTATTTGAAAGGCAAAAATATTGAATGATGCAGAAAGCGACAAAAGAAGATGGAAGAAATACAGTCATTGTACCAAAAATAAATGGTTGATGTTCAGCCATTTCAAGAGCTGATATGATCAAGAGCCTGTGATCTGAAGAAAGAAGTTCACAGTACACTGAAGACATTGGCAAAGAACAGGGTTCTGGGAATTGATAAATATAAATTTAAATCTTTCAACTGTGATGCAACACTGGCGGTACTTACTCATGTGAGTGATAAGATATTTGGAGGACAGCTACCTGGTCAACAGATTGGAAGATATCCATATTTGTGTCCATTGCAAATAGAGGTAATCTAATGGAATGTGGAAATCATTAGACAATCTCATTAATATCACATTAAAGTACAATTTTGCTACAGATAATTCAAAAATGGCTGCAACAGTACATTGACAGGAAATTTCCAGAGATTCAAGTCAGATTCAGATTAGGACATGTAATGAGGAATATTATTGCTGGTGTCATATGGATCTTGGCTGAAAGAATAAGAGATCAGAAAGATGTTTACCTGTACTTTATTGACTGTGTAATGGCTTTGACTGTATCGATCATGAAAAGCTATGAATGACATTATGAAGAATGGGTATTCCAAACCACTTAATTGTGCTCATGAAGAACCTGTACATAGACCAAGAGGCAGTATTTAAAGCAAAACAAAGGACCACTGAATGGTTATAATCAGGGAAGGCGTGTGGCAGAGTTTTATTTTTTCACCATATGTATTTAATCTATATACTGAGTAAATAATCTGAAATACTAGATTATATGAAGAATAAAGTTACATCAAGATTGGAGGAAGACTTATTAGCAATCTGCAATATTCAGATGATATGATCTTCCTTGCTCAAAGTGAAGAAGACCTAAAAGACTTACTGATGAAGACCAAAGCCTTCAATATCAGTTGCACCTCAATGGAAAGAAAACAAAAATCCTTACCACTGGACCAATAAATAACATCATGCTAAATGAAAAAAAGATTGAAGTTGTCAAACACTTCATTTTGCTTGGCTCAACTATCAGCACTCATGGAAGTAGCAATCTGAAATCAAAAGACATATTTCATTAGGCAAATCTGCTGCACAAGACCTCTTTAAAGTGTTCAAGAGCAAAGATGTCAGTTTGAGAGCTGACCCAAGTCATTGTAGAGGAAGACCCTCAATGATACAGTTTGATCCAGTGACAACAGCAGTTGGCTCAAGTGTAACGATTGTGCGGATGGCACTTAACTAGGCAGTGTTTCTTTCTGTTGTGCACCATTTCACTCTGAGTATGAACTAACTCAAAAGCACTTACCAACAACAATGGATAATGATCATAAATAATTTCTTCATATGTTTGTCAACCACATGAATATTTTTTTTGGTGAAGTGCCTTTTCATGACTTTTCCTATTTTTAATTGGGTTGCTTGTCTTTTTTTGGAATTTTAGAGATAATTCCCTTGTTTGCCATGTCAATGCACCCTAATAAGATTAAGACAAGTGTATTACTGAGAGAATTGTTTGTAGTCATCTACTGATTGCAGAGATATGTTTAAACATATTTTTGTTTGTAATAAACCCATTCATGTATGAACTAGAACTGGAATAACATTACTTTTTTACGTGCGCTTGTAAAAAGATTAGTAAGATAATCTTTGTCTAATGCACCAATTTAGAAGAGAAGACACATAAACAATTTCAACACAGTGCAGTTGTTGTTAGGTGCCGTCGAGTTAGTTCTGACTTATAGCCCAACAGAACAAAGCACTGCCCTCTCCTATGCTGTCCTCACAATTGTTGCTATCCTTGAATCAGTTGCTGTTGCCACTGTGCCAATGCATCTCATTTGGGGTCTTCCTCTTTTTCATAGACCCTACACTGAATATTTTAACTCTCTAGGGACAGAACCCTCTTGATAATATTTCTGACTTCTAAAAAACATTCTGGCTGTACTTCTTTCAATACAGATTTGTTTGTTCTTTGGGAAGTCCATGATATTTTAATATTCTTTTCCAACACCATAACTTAAATGCATCAGTTTTTCTATGGTCCTCATTATTCATTATTCAACTTTCACATGCATATGAGGCTATCGAGAATACTATGGCTTTGGTCAGTCCTCAAACTGACATCTTTGCTCTTGAATACTTTAAAGAGGTCTTGTGCAGCAGATTTGTCTAATGCAATGCATCTTTTGATTTAGGACTGCTGCTTCCATGAGTGTTGATAAAGGATACAAGCAAAATGAAGTGTTTGACAACTTTAATCTTTTTTTTTTTCATTTATCATGATGTTACTTATTGGTCTAGTGGTAAGGATTTTTGTTTTCTTTTCATTGAGGTGCAACTAATATTGAAGGTTGTGGTGTTTAATCTTCATCTGTAAGTCTTTAAGTCTTCTACACTTTCATTACCTAAAGTCATATCATCTGAATATCACAGTTAATGAGTCTTCCTTCAGTCCTGATGCCACTTTCTTCTTCATATAAGCCAGGTTCGTAGATTATATGCTCAGCATACAGATTGATTAAATACGGTGAAAGAATACAAACCTGGCGTACATCTTCCCTGATTTGAAAAAATTCAGTGTTCTTTTGTTCTGTTTGAATGAGTGCCTCTTAGTCTATGTAAAAGTTCCTCATGAACACAATTAAGTGTTCTGGAATATTAATTCTTCACAATATTTAACAGAGCTTGTCAGGATCCACACATTTAAAAGCCTTTGCATAGCAAACAAAATACAGTACAGTTAGTGCAGTACAATGAGAATTGTATGGGGTATCAGGAATGCCATCCAACAGGATATTTGAGCTGTCTTAACAGATTTTGAACTTTCACCCGCCACTGTGGGCAGTCTGCTGCGGCCCCTGTAGAGCCTTGAGGGCAGGGCTAGAGCCAGCCCAAAAGGAGAATCTCAAGTGAACAAAAGCCACAGGAGAGTTCTCTGTCCTACCTTGAAATCTCAAGGCGTGTAGCAGGCAGGGGAAAAAATGTTTAACCAGGGCGCAGAGAACAACAGAAATACGGTGACTCTCAGATATCATCAGACGTGGACTCCACCCACCAGCCCTAGCAGCCTTTTGGCATTTTGAACTTTCACCCACCACCACGGGCAGCAACTGGACTGCCCCGACCCCTGTAGAGCTTTGAGGGTGGGGCTAGAGCCAGCCCAAATGGAGAATCTCAAGCTGACAAAAGCTTCAGGAGAGTTCTCTGCCCTAGCTTGAAATCTCAAGGTGTGTAGCAGGCAGGAAAAAAAAAAAAAAAAAAAAAAAAGTTTATCCAGGGCACAGAGAGCAACAGAAATACGGTGACTCTCAGATGTCATCAGACTCCTACCTCCTGATAGTAGCAATAATAATTACAACAAAATAAGAATAATCATGCCCAACAAGAAACAATTAACATTATCAAAGCATCTCCAAAAGCAGAAAAAGGCAGCAGATACAAATGAGCTGGAGACAGACAAAG
>NW_006408761.1:4322423-4342449 GCF_000296735.1 Chrysochloris asiatica
GAACCACATCCAGACCATCAGAGAAGGGAAACTTTCCTCTTGAAAGGACAAGCAGACCAGCCTGGAGCAGCCAGAAAACCAGAAGACACTTCTTGAAAGAAGGACCTACAGGAAAAATACAAAACAACAAGGGCAGTCCGACTTTTACCACAAGAACAAGCAAGCTGTCTGCCCAGGAGATATCAAGGTGAGCGATCGGGTCCTCTCAGTGCAAATCCTCCTCCAAGACTAAGACGCAATGGGAAAACGCGTTCTGATTGGAGACCACACACGTCACCCATAAAGAGAAGTGACCAAAGAACATCGAAAAAGCAGCGAGCTAAGTCCTGCATCGTTCAGCAGACTATGGTGAGCCCAGGTAGAGACCTGGTCGGCCAGCAGTGAGGCAAGACCTGGGGACTCATTGGCTCAGAGTCAGTGATACATCCACAGAGGACTAGAGAGGAGACCGAAGCGACCAACTGATAAGAAGAGGGTGGACAGATGCAGGAACACCCACACCTGTAGATGATACCCACTTGCCATGGCTCCAATGATGGGACGAACAAAGCTCAACCTGAAAAAGAAAGAAGAGGAGAAAAACAAAAAACAGAAAATGTCATCTGATACAGTCTGATAAACTGGACATCCATCTATAAATGCAGTAGCTCAAAAGAGAAACAAATCCCTGCTCCAAGAATTATTCCCACCCCCTCCACACAAAGAGTAGATAAGGATGGACAACTTGAACATTGACTAACCAAAAATGGGAGAAGGGATACAAAGGTAAGAAGTGACTGGCTTACAAGCTTTCAAGAGGGAACCTAAATCCACACAGTGGGGAGGATGGTGGAGTTTCCAGTGAGTAGTGTCTGGCCTGTCTGGGAGGGGCAGATGAAAAGAAATGTGGATGGGTCCCTTGGGATGCAAGGGTGAATGATTGTCACCAGGACTGATTGTGAGGACTGGTAATGTAAAGGTGGATATTTTATAGCAAGGAGGGGAGTGATTAACCTTTCAGTCTAGGACTGCAGGGTCCTGGGACCATCAATGGAGAAGAGCGGAGAGTGGGACCCCACCCAGAGGAGCAGTGAGAACAGAGACTGAGACAGAGAGGATGACGTGAAGAGAGAGGGCGACGTGAAGAGATGGAATGGTTGGGGACTAGGGATCCAGAGAGGGAGAGGGGCTGTGTGCTGAGGACTGTGAGGGGAGGGTAGTTGCGATTGTATGGTATTCCCTTTGGTTGGGCGATGATGCATGGACGGAATGGTAACTATGGCAATGAGATGATGTATGATGGAATGAATGTAAAACTAATGTTCCCCCATGTAGACTATCACACAATACACAATAAAACATTAAAAAAAAAAAAAAGAAAGAAATAAATCAGACTTTGCCAGTCAAAAAAACAAAACAAAACAAAAAATGATTTTAGACTGAGGGAATTCTAAAAAGTTCTGTTTGGCTTGTGGGTTGAGAGATTTTGAGGAGTGGTGAGGCACACACTTAGAGAGATAATAGGAGCCAAGTGATGGCCGAGAAGAGCTGGAAAGCATTCCTTCTGTGTCTGTTTGTTTTACACTCCTGATATCTTCTTATTGTGTCTGGCCTCCTCTCAAATTCAGTTTACAACCTACAAAACATTAGCAAATACACTAAAAGTATTTTCTTCTTGGTATTCCAGAAATATTTCATCACTTGCCATCTTCCAGTATTCTGACACAAAACACCACAGCCCAGAAAATCAAATACTTTAAAAAAAATTAATCTCTTGACATAATCGGTGTTTACTCCCTACATCCTACTTGTTTCTGACTTTATCTCGCCCCAACCTCCCCATTTCACTTCTCAAGTTCTTTAGTTTTCTACAAAAATTTTCAAAGTCAATTAAGATCCATCTTTGTTTCTTATGTATTATGTTAATAGATGGTACTTAATGAAAAATTTGATAAATGTCAAACTTTAAATGTAAGTTCAGAATGTAATTAGAGTTCAGATACTGATAGAAAACGAGTAGAATAGAAAAGCATATTTTAATTCAGTTGATTGTATCTCTTAATAGCCTGACTGTTCAAACCTCAAAGCCTTGATCTGAATTAATTATCCTTTGTATTATAATTTTTCACTGCTATGATGTCAATGAAGCTGAAGCAATCTGTAGGATTAGACTGTACCTTAAGTCTAGCTCTATACAGATATGAGAGATTAATCAGAAAAACATTACTCACAGGGACCTACTACCTTTAAGAAAGACAAGCTGAAAGTAGAGTGTGTCCTTTGGACCTGGAGTTCCTGCCCTGTGAAGCTCCTAGATCCTGAGGAAGATTTATACCAAGACACATGGAAGTCTTCGAGGAATGTTGGGCCTGAAATGAGACTTTTCTTCAGGGCCAAAAAAAAGAATAAGCATTTTTCTAGAGCTGGCAACCTGAATTTGGACTTGCAGCCTCCTAAACTGTAAAATAATAAATTTCTGCTTGTTAAAGGCATCCACTTGTGGTATTTCTGCTATAGCAACACTAGATAACTAAGATAGCTTTAGATTGTAGTCTGTGTGTTAGGCATAATTTTAGAAGGAAATAGATGGCCTTGTAAAGTTTAGTATTTTATAAAACCAAAAATTATACTATGCCACTAATTTTTCACTCAAAGTTTCAATACATACACATATACCAAATTGGTCCTAAAATAATCTACGAAGTCTTTGTCACCTGCTAGACTCAAAAGCTAACAAGCCCACGCATGAAACAATGCTCACTTCCTCCTCATCTTACGGCCACCACCACAATCCATGTTCATCATGTCCATTCCAACTCCCAGTGACACTAGAGGACAGAGTAGAAGTAGTCCTTGGCGTTTCCAAGACTAAAACTTTATAGAAGCAGACAGCCTCATCGTTCTCTCATAGAATGGCTGATGATTCGCATCACCAGCTTTGTGGCTAGCTGTCCAACATTTAACCTGCGACATCACCAGAGCTCCTTTCACTTTGCACAGAAAACTAAGTTCCTTCTTTTCCAAACTAAGAAAACAGACAAAAGAATTGAGGCCTAAAGTATGTCTTACCTAGTATGGTCTGAGAAGGTGCTAAGTTCTAAGACACTTCAGGGTCTGCTTGTGTCACTTTCATAACAAAGATCGGGAACCATAAAATAGTCTGCCTAGTATCGCAGTGATGGTGGACCTGGATGGGTGTTTCTTCTGACCTTGGTTCTTGGTTTTATCTGGCTTGCTGTCTTCTTTGTGATCACTGATCTGTATGCTTTTCAACAATCCTCTTTTAATGTGGCAGCCAAAAGCTTTTAGCTGAGGGTCCCGGTAAAATTAAAATGTACCATTTCAATAATGTTTTCAATTTTAATTTAAAAAAATCACCTTAAGTACAGGAGTTCTAGAATTTCTGTTTGAAAATAAGCAAATGACTTGTTTGTTTCCTAGCACCTCTATCCTATAACAGCTCCCTACTGCCAATAGAAAGGATCACAGCAGAACCAAATTCATCTATCCTCAAGAAACAGACATTGGCAGACACACTACATTCTGGGACTGTTTGTCAGCTTTTGGCTGGTAGAGTTTAAATTCTGAATCACACTGCCTGCTCCAATGATAAGACTTACAACTCTGTAGTAGGCTTTGATTCCTATAATATAGACCAACAAACAGACAGACAATCAGACAGTTAAAATAGATACAAAAATGAGAGAGTCCAGCATGGCAAAGATGATTCAAAATGCAGCAATGAAAAAAAGAAACACACACACACAGAGTAAATGAATATATCTTCTCCATTTACTCAAATAACCTTCCATTATGGAGTCCTGTGTGGCACTATAGGATAAGCACTGGGCTGTTCAACAAAAGATCAGCAGTTTAAACCAAGCAGACCCTCCTCAGAAAACTTATAAAGAGTTGATATGAGTAGGAACTGAATCTGATGGCACTTAACAACAACAACCTTCCATTATATTGGTTTTACTGGTTCAAAATGAGGTCGTAGGGCATTTTAGATTCCACAGGGTCAGTGGGAGTATAGAATTTGGCTCTATTTTTTCAGTGGCCTTGAAAGGCCTAAAAATTATCTGTGGAATTTGTCCCTATAAATACAACATATACAGAGGCAGCAATAACTAACTTTATAGCTCACATTGCCTTACATTTATTGTGTTTCAAATTCTTTTGTTAATGCATGTTTTCAGTTGGAAGTTTCCTTATAGTAAATTGCTTTTAATATTACAGTAATGTATATTTGGACAAATGTAGAGTGTGTATGTTTAATTGGTTTAATGTTTGAGGGCAGCATTGGCACTAAGAGGAAGTAGTTCACGTCATCCATCAATAACATCAATTTTCATCTCTTTTTATTCACCCCAGAAGTTTGTATGCCCTTTTACATTGCTACTGTGTTCTTTAGGAACTTCCTCAGGAAAAAATAAAATATATATTAAAAATAATGGAATTTGAATGATATTAAATAAAAGATTACGGTGAGACTATGCTTAAAGGCAAGGCATTCTAGGAGACTGTGGTTTCTTTGGAGTCCTGGTGTGGCAATGTAGAATATACATTGGAATGTCAACTGCAAGGTCAGCAGTTTGAACCCACTAGCCGTCTTCAGAAACTCTGTGCTCAGTCACTTATCACTTGGAACCCACTTGACTTCATTTAACAACAGCATGGCCTCTGTATAGGTCTTTCACCTTGGCTGATGTCACAGTCTGTTCCCAGGATACAACTCCAGCCATTTAGGTTATAGTTGAGACTCTTCGCCCACTCTATAAAAATAACTATGTTTTAACCCCATTGCTGTTGCCATTGCTAAGTGCACCAGACTGTAAATCTTTTACCACTTCCAGTAAATTCCAGTTCCCTCCTTTCAGTAGTCCACGTCTATGCTTCAGGATCCTTCCTCCTTGCATTTTTATCACTTTTCACTTCACTCCATAGCTGACTGTTTGCCCGTAACTTGTGACCCTAAATGACAAAGGCTACTTCCTGTATAAGTGTAAAGATTCCTTCCTTTGTTGGCAACCCAAACCTCCTGAAATTACTTTATGATCTATCTGATCATATCCAAACTCACCAGCTGCTACTTGGAAGCCCTATACAGGGTTGCTATCAATTTGACAACACTTAACAATACAACATAACATAAAATTTATGTCTCTGAAGATGGTGTCTCTTCTCTCCCCTATAACAGTTTTCCCAAATTACTTATTGGAATCTAACCCCTATACTTGTGGATGTGATTGCATTTGGGAATTGTACTTTCTTTGTTTTGTTAATGAGATCATAGGAATGTAGAGTGTGTCTTAAGCCAATCACCTTGGAGACTTGGAGACTTAGAAAGAACAGACTGGGCACAGAGAAGGAAGCACAAATAAAAGAGAAGATACACACCACATAAAGATTGCCAGTGAACCCAAACACAGAAACTGAAAAAAAGACAAAGAAATTTCCCAGAGGTGGCAGAGAGAAAACTTTCTTCTAGAGTTACAGGTCTAAATTGGAAATTTTAGCTTCCTAAACTGTGAGAATATAAATGTAAATTTGTTAAAGCCTCTCATCTATGGTATTTCTGTTATAAGAACACTAAGAATCTGACCAAACGAAACAGAACCCATTGCCATAGAGCTGATTCCAACTCATAGCAACCCTATGTTGTTGTTGTTGTTGTTAAGTGCCGTGGAGTCGGTTCCAACCCATAGCAACCCTGAACAGGGTTTCCGAAGCTGTAAATCTTTACAGGAACAGAAAGCTTCATATTTCTCTTGTGGAGCAGCTGGTAGTTTTGAACTGTTGATCTTGCGGTTTGCAGCCCAATTCATAACCACTAAGCTACCAGAACAACCCTGTAGGATAGAATAAAACTTCCCCATAGAATTTCTGAAATTGCATATCTTCGTGGAAGCAGACAGCCTCATCTTTATCCTGTGGAGCAGCTGGTGGATTGTAACCTCCAAACTTTTGGTTAGCAGTCAACATCTCTCAAAACCAAGTTCCATTCCTACAACTGATTTATTCTCTCCACTAAGAAAACCTCTGCCTCATCATGTTGCTCATCTAGACCACTGCCTCTCTTTGCTCAGGAGTCTGTGTGTGTTAGGAGAGGAGTGAAGGAGAAAAGGCTTGCCCAAAGTCACTTCATTCCTTTAGACAGGACATTCTATTTGAGCCATTTTCTATGTTTTCACGGACAACTGAATCCACGAAAAGGACTGTAGCATTTCATCACCCCTACTGGTCTGCTTTCCACTAATCTAACCCTTGAGAAGTTGTTTTCAGTATCATTTTCTCTAAGGACTAACAATTCCCTGATGGTTTCTTCCATTACTGTTTGTACCAATTAATTAAGAAATGCAACAAGCTTGTACTATTTCTTCTCTTGGAACTTCCCAGGAGTTGAATGTAATCTTTTGTACTTTTGCCCTGGAGTGTTGCTCTTGGTCAGCTCTTGTTTATGTTCTTCTGTCTTCATTACAGGTGTACTAACACATATATTCCTACAATTTAATCATTACTTTCCTTGGGACTTGCTGGTTTCATCAAGCCAAAGAATTTTTTACACTGACCCTTCAAGGAGGATGTTGATTTTGGTTTTGCATAACCTCTCCCTGAGAGAAATTAATAGGATAAGTCTGGATCTCATAAGGGCCTTTAATGTGGTCCCTGATTATCTAAGTTATTTTTCACTCTTTATTTTTGAAGGAGTGAGAATGTGGGAACAAAAAATTACAAGGTTTCTCTGGAGTTCATTGTGCCTACTCAGAAGTAAGAAAACATAGAAAGGAAGGCTCAGTGAGCCAAGTACCTCTGGTACCATTGTCTATGCACCCTTTCTAGAACTGGTCCAGTGGGTAGACCAGCAGTCACTATTCCCAGGCCTATTATTCTGAAAATGCCAATGTTTTCTCTGAAACTTGGGCTTACCTGGGTTTTAGGAATAGCACTACTTTCCTTAATTAGTTCTGGGAAGACTGGATGGAAACCATTAGGCATTTTCATCATTAAAATTTACTTTGTTTTATAAGCTCATTTTACTAGGTTTCAACCTAGAAAGACAGAAATGTGAGGGAAGTTTCTCCTCTAGAACTTTAAGTCCTCATATGTCAAAACACACAATAAAATGTGAGAGTAAGTCAAAAAGTATTGCTATAAAATCATAGAAACCTTTATTAAATCAACATTAAAATGTGAAGCTATGGTGTCTCAATCTGAAACATTTCTGAAGGCAATGTTTCCACCTTTCTCTCTACTACTCATCTATCAGTTTAATGTGCTGTGGTGGATTGCATGCTGTGGTGATATTGGAAACTATGCCAAGAGTATTTTATTACCAGCATGGTACACCCATGGTGAACGATCTTCTTCTGAGCTTCTACACAATGCAGACTATGAAGAAGGAGAGGTAGAACACTTCTGAATATTTAGCCACTGAAATTTAATGAATAGCAATGGAACACTGTTTTCAAATAGCACCAGAGTATTGGCTATTGAAACATTATGAAGAACACCAGAACATTGTCAGATATATATACAAAGGGAAATTGACATCAAGGAAATGACTCATGATTGTAGATATAGGAAAGTCCCAAGTGTAGGCCAGGTGAACCAAGATCTGCAGGTAGCTCTGGAAGTCAGGGCACAGAGCAGGATTTGGGTGCCGGAGTAGGGAGAGCAACAAGGTGATGGTCTCCCAAGTCTTGGGCTGGAGTGCTGTAGAACTGGCAGCATGGGACACACGACCCCAGGCAAGAGGAACAGGTATACAAGGCCCTCTGGTGGACATCTATCTGGTTTTCCAGGCACACCCATCGGGCAGGCAAACACACAACAGAGCAGACCACTGGCTTAGGCTCAAAGAACTGGAGGTTGGAGGATGACCCAGATGTGAGATACAGACCCAGAAGGGAAAAGTGTGATGTCCATTATATTGGGAGCACATTTATAATCAAAATCAACATTTCAAAATCTACTTTTAATTACAGTATTGTTTGTGATAGGGTAATATCAATATGCCTACAAGGCAAACCAATATTCAAATTTATGCATCAACCACTGAAGCCAATGGTAACAAAATTAAATTCTACCAATTTCTTCAGTCTGAAATTGATCAAACATGCAATCAAGATGTATTGATAATTGCTGGTGATTGGAAACAAAGAGGAAGGATCAACAGTTGTAATATACAGCGTTGGGAGTAGAAACAGTGCTGGAGATCACATGACAGAACTCTGAAATACCAGTAACTTATTGCAAACATTGTTTTAAGCGACATGAAAGATGACTATACACATGGACCTCACCAAATGTAACACACAGAAATGAAGTTGATTACAGCTGTGTAAAGAGGTGGATTCAGATGAGGACATGAAATGAGGGATATCATTGCTGATGTCAGATGGATATTGGATGAAAGCATAAAATTCTAGAATGATATTTACCTGTTCTTTATTGTCTATGTAAAGGCTGTTGACTCTGTGGATCATAGCAAGCTATGGACAACAAATCTGTGTTGAAAGTATAGCCAAAGTGGGGACATCATGCATGGTAAAGTGGAGGATATGAAAAAGAGGAAGACACCCAATGTGATGGATTCACACCATGGTAACAGCAATGAACTCAAGCTTAACAATGATTGTGAATATGGCACAGTACTGGGCAACGCTTCATTCTGTTGCGCATAAAGTCTCTATGATTTGAAGCCTACTCCATGGTACCTAACAACAACAACAACAACCCTTCCCTGAAGAATTCTTAGATCTTTTACACATATCACACCAAAATGACAGCTTTGGCATTCTCAAAGGACACAAATTGTGTTCCTTTGAAAAGTTCTTTTGGATCAAAAAGAAATCCAAGGGGCAAGATTGAAGTTGTAGGATGAATCGGGTAACTTTTCCCAATAGAATTGTTGTAGGATAGCCCTTGTTGCTCTCAAAGAATGAGCAGGTACATTGTTGTAATGAAAAATAATTCCTCAGCGTAGCTTTTATGGCTTTTTTCTCACCATTGTAGTTTTCCGTTTTCTTAAAGTTCTTCAAAATAAGTTCTCACGATTATTGTGTGTCCTTTGAGAAAAATCTATCAAGATTATCCTTTTGTAAACCCATAAGACACTCACCGTAACCTTTTGAGTTGACTTCTCTGCCTTGTTTATCTTTGAGGTCTTCCCGACCTTCCTTAAAACACTTGAGTCATCTGAAAACTGTTTTATGTTGGACAACATTCTTGTAAACTTTTTGCACTGAATCAGTGATTTGGGAAAATGTCCACTTGGGTTTAGTTAAATATTTGATACCAGCCATGATACAATATTTTTTTTCCCCATGGCACAAAAAGCACCCCCATTTATTTTTTTATATATTTTTTTCTACAGGTATCCAACAAGACTTAGGAGTCCTGGTATGTGGTGCTGTAGGATAAGCACTGAATTGCTAACCTCAAGATCAGTGGTTCAAACCCACCAGTTGCTCTTTGGAAACTCTTTTATGGGTTACTATGAGCTGGAACCGACTACAAAACACTTAATAACAATAACAAACTAGACTGAAACAACTCATATTACCAAGGGAATGTGTCTGCCATCATCCCCTGATACTAGAGACATGGTTTAAATGTGTGTTGTTTGGAATAAATGTGTATGAACTGGGACCCTAATAGTAATAGTTCTTGACATATCCTCATACACACATAGAATACAACAGATGCCCGCAAGATCTTCATTTATTAAACAAATATTTTCCATTAATTCAAAGAGAGCTAATCAGGGAGAGCACATTCTTACATGCAACCAGTGAATGCCAATTATCAGTCTTGGAAAGTCTTAATATCAACAGGTACATACTGACTACCTAGACATTCATTTTCCAAGTGTGTACTTTGTCATATATATGCTTACTATTAGAGTTATTCTGAATTGTAAAAAAGAAAAAAAATGCTTAAAGTATGATGTCTAGCCTTAAGAATGTGATGTGATAAAGAAGTTTTATAATCTCATAGAGGGGTGAGACATACACAAGCTACACTATAAGAGAATATAATGCCTGACAAAACAATCATCAATGGTAAATACGGAGGGCTGGAGTAGAAGTATGTTCAAACATATTACCCTCCTATCTCTGAAGTGGATATTGCCAAGGAAAGGAACTGTGATGTGGTAAACCTATTGACAATTCGTATTTAGCTTGGAATGCATACAATCTAGACTTCTCTCTAGCACTTATGTTTGCCTTTGGTTGCCTGAGATTATAGTCCCAAACCTGGCATCAATTTATCTTGGGGAGAGAGTATGAAAATCATACCAAATATCTGAGGAAAGCTGGTTGGAAATTCAATACTAATAGATAATTTGAAACATCATCCTTATATCCATAGTTGCATTTCAATGAAGCTTTAAAATTGCACATACGTTATTGGTCTTCTTAATCAATCTTCTAAGGTAGGCAATAAAGATATGATCCAATTTTATAGATAACAAAAATAAAAGATTAGAGAGGTGATCTGCCTTGTCCAAGAGCATACATGTATCCATTAGGGTCCTGGTGGGGAAAAGATGGCACATCTAATGTTTTCACTAAAAGTAGTTGATCAAAGGGAAGGCCTAAGGCCACCAACAAGGTGTGGTAAAACTCAGATTGAATAGCAAGAAGCCACTACCATCTCTATAATTCATGTTACCAGAGCCTGGTGAGAGTTGTCATTGTGAAAGAGGGGCTACCTGCCAGGAACTGAGGACTTGGATAGTGGGGAACAGATAAGGAAAAGTTATGGGAAAATACCCAAATCCTTTCCTGTTTCAATCCTCCAGTCACCTGCCAGTGGTGCCCGTTGAATAAAACAAACTAGAAGCCAAAGGACAAAGACTTCAGTTTCCCAGACATAAAACTGGGTAAAGAAAGGCAGTAGCATCTAGTGGATCTGGGGGAGAGAGAGGCAAGGGTAAGAGAATGGGCTACTGAATACAATACTTAGAGTTATGTCTGGAAATCCTATGTTCTTTTCCCAATCGCTAGCACTCAGTTACTCCCCAGATGGATAACCAAAAGCTAAATTTAATTATTTGAAATTTTACTTGCAGAGATACAGTCCTTCTTTGAGAGAAGATGAATCCTCTGTATTCTTTAAACCTTGGAGTCCTGGGGAGGTTAATGTGTTAGACTGCAAGATCTGTTTGAACTGCAAGGTCGTCAGTTCAAGCTCACCAGCTGCTCCTCAGAAACTCTAGGCAGGGTTGCTGTGGGTCGGAACTGACTCAAGGGCATTTAGCAACAACAACAAGAACAGGGCTGTTCTAGTATCTGTTCTATTTGGACAGAAGATACTGTTCTTAACCTGTCCTCCTTAATACATAGATGCATTTCATCTCTTCAAAAAAGATGCTGCTGCAACCACTAGAGGTTATAGAATCAATCTTCAACATAATGCTGAACTCCACAAGACTCATGTGAACAACCACAACAAACATTGTACAAGAGGCTAGAAGATTTAGCTGGGTGCTGTATGTGATTCATACTGTCAGATAAAAGGTCATACTTCCTTCCATAGGGCCTGTAATCTTACAAATAATGTAAATTTCCTCTGGAAAAACCCCCAAATGGAACAAGTCAGATAAAGCAGTAATTCAGTTTACTCTACAGAAATGATGACTTCTCAAGACTGCAGAAACAGATTTGAAATGAACATATTTACTCCTGTTGGTATCCACTACATCATTTCATTCAATTTATCTTTTGTTTCAACGGCTATTTGTCTCTTCCAATCCAGTCCTCAGGTGTCTTGACATCCTTAAACCTAGGCAAGGTTCTTTCCCAAGTATTTTCTTACTTATTTTTTATTTTATTTATTTTGTTGTTGTTTAGAATATCCACAGCAAAATATATACCAATTCAGCAGCAGCAGTTTCTACATGTACAATTCAGTGACATTTATTACCTTCTTCATGTTGTGCAATCATTCTCACCTTCTTTGTTCAGACCTGTTACTCCTCCATTAGCACAAATTCACTGTCCCCTAAGGTTACTGAAAGTGCCATGGGCTGCCAAAAGAACCAATAGATTTGTTTTGGAAGAAGTGCAGCCAGAGTGCTCCTTGGAGGCCAAGATGGCTAAGCTTCATCTCTCATTCTTTGGACATATTGTCCGGAGGGAACAGTCACTGGAGAAGGATGTCATGCTGGGTAAGGTGGAAGGTAAGAGAAAAAGAGGAAGACCCCTAATGAGATGGATTGGCCAGGTGACATCATTGATGGACTCACGTGTGGCGGCGGTAGTGAGGTTGGCCCAAGATCGGACATTGTTTCGTTCTGCTGTGCATGGGGTCGCTACGAGTCGGTTCCAACTCAATGGCACCTGACAACAAAAACAAAGGTTCCTGTCAAATCCTTCAAATTGCTGTTGTCAATTTGATCCCATAAAGTTCTTAAAAGAGCAAAATGTTAAAGCATTCTTACTTTTAAGCTATACTTTTTTCTTTCTTTTACTTTTTATTGTGAGTTGAGTGAAAGTTTACACAGCAGATCATCAGTTTTATATTCAACAAGTATTGTTGAATATAAAAGTATAAATGGTTGCAACCCTCTCAATGAAACATGACTTATCCTACTTTCTTGCTCTCTACCTATGTTTCTTGTCTCTACTCCTCCTTCTTTCCCAACCCCACCTGAAATTTGTCCTTGGGTAAATACTGTCCTGATCTAGTAAGGCTAACTATTTTACAGTGTGCATATCTTATTAGTATTACTGTCCCCAATATATATACATAGGAGTCCTGGTATGGCATTGTGGGATAAAATACTGGATCATAAGTTCAGCTTGAACCATAGGTCAGCAGTTCAAACTCACCATCCACTCCTTGAAAACACTATACAGATTCTCTCTATATAAGTCAGAGCCAACTCAACAGCACTTAACAACAATAATATATATATATGTTGTTGTTAGTTAAGTGCTATTGAGTCAATTCCAACCCATAGCACCCCTGTTTAGGGTTTCTGAGGAGTGACTGGTGAGTTTGAACCACTGACCTTAGTCCTAGTGTGGCACTTCGGATAAATACTGGACTGTTAACCAAAAGGTTGGTGGTTCAAACCCACCAGTTTCTCCTTGGAAACCATATGCAGTGTTACTATGAGTCAGAACTGACTCAACGTACTTACCAACATTTTATATATATATATACATACATTTACATATCTATTGCTTGGCAGAAAATTGAGCCACAGGAGTGAGCCCAGTTCCAGACCTGAAGGCTGATTAAGGGCCACAGTCTCTACCAGTCTCTATCTGACCAATAATCCTTGTCTCTTTTGTGATTTTGAGATATGTTCCACATTTTCTTTCACTTTATCCAGGACAATCATCCTTGTCTCTTTTGTGATTTTGAGTTACGTGCCACATTTTCTTTCTCTTTATCCAGGATTTTCTAATGTGATCCTTTTCAGAAAATTGTTATCATTTTAAAGTACAAATACCCAAGGAAAGGGTTAAAAACAATCCTTGAGATTCAATTGTTTTAGTTTTAAATCAGTTTATCAAGTGACTTTCTTCCTTTGATTAGAAAACGCTAAAGAAGCAAAACATACAAACTGCTTTTATTTTTATTTTTTTAAGTAATTCAAATATATTGAGTCTTTGGAGAGAGAATGGAAACAAGAATTCTGACATTGAGGAAGAGGCTGCAGAAGGAGATGGTGCTGGGGAGCTGCAGAGTTTTTGAAGATAAACTTTCTTCTTTTACCTATTTGCTGAGAGCAGGTTCTAAACACATTCCCTGATTTTGTTAGTAGAGTTCTGTCTGACCTACACCAGTTACTCTCACCCAGCTAGCTGGTATTACTCACAATTGTACTGAAGGCTAAGCAAATTGTCACCAAGTGTTACACCTCCCAGACAAAGCCCTGTGGCTTTTATTTCTTAAAGAATCAACTGAGTTTCCTTAAGAAAGATTTCCTCTGTGCTTAAACTAACTAACTACACTTCCTTCCACTCCTTAAACCAAGGCTCTGGTTTATCTACTGTCATTTCCGAATGTTTGTTTTCTTTTCCCACAGAACAATGAAAATGACAGTGAGTTCTAGATAATGGGCCTGATCCTTTGTCAATTACACTCGTTGGCAGGCTAGGATGGAATGACAAACTCAAGGGTATCCAGTAAATATAACGAAGTCATGAAACAATTAAAACTGTTTAACTTTATAGCAACTCCAATACAAAACATTGACCTTCTATGACCTGTTTGCTAATTAGGGCAAGGTCATGTTTTCTGGAATAAAAGTGAAATTTGGTCAATGAGCCCCTTTCATCTTTTTGTTTTGTTTTTCAATAACTTTGTTTTTAAGTAGACAGGGGTATCAAGTAGAGTCTGGCTGCCAGTAGCAGCAGGTGAAGTTGTCAGAGGAAGAGACGGTGTTTTTTCCCTTCTGCTCCAGCAAGTTTCACTGATGTGATTGACAAAACACTTAATGTTGTCAAGAATTGTATTCTACTTGGGTCAACAATCAATGTTCATGGAAGTATTTATCAAGAAATGGTAGGAAGGATTGATTACATTGGTAAATTGGCTACAAAGGACCTCCTTAAAATTCTAAAAGCAAAGATGCGCCTCCATCACCAAAGTGTGCCTCACTAAGCCATGTTTTCAATTACCTAGACCTGGGCGGGGTTTCCTTCTTCTGTGCATAAGGCCGCTATGAGTCACAGCCCACTGCATAGCACTTACCCACAACAACAATATACATGCAACAGCTGGTCAATGACAAAAGAAAACAGAATAAACATTGATGATTTGAATTGTTGTTCTCCAATGTGTATGGAGTTCCCTGGAGGGTCGGACTGCTAATCTCAAGGTCAGAGGTTTGAAACTAACAGCTGTTATGTTGGAGAAAGATGAGAATTTTTGCTCCCTGTGAGTTAATACGCCAGACTGCAAAGCCATTTGAACTGCAAGGTAGGTGGTTTAAGCTCACCAACTGCTCCTCGGAAACCCTATACAGGGTTGCTCTGGATCAAAACCAACTCGGTGGCGCTTAACAACAACAACAAAGATTTACAGCCTCAAGAACCCTGTACAGGGTCACAAGGAGTCGGAACCCACTCTACGGCACATAACCACCACCACCAATAGCAACAATAATGAACACTCAGTAGAGTCAAGCGTGTGTTACATGTACTCTCATATTCTGTTTCCTAAAGTTACCCCAAAGATCCTGAATAGGTGAGACCAACTTCAAGAGAGGTTTTCATGTTTCATTCCTGCAGACTGCAATTGTGCACAGGGCAATACTGTTAATATGTAGGCCATTTTCTACATTCATCTAGCTGAATCCCTCTTAATTTTTAAATACTTAATTCTCAGAGCATCTTTAAAATTTTTCTTTTTAAGTTTCTTAACAAACTAATCATAGATTCACCATCGTAGCAATTTTCACTGTTTCTGAGAACCCCACTGTTTGGACAAGGACAATGGTAACACATGACTGTGGAATCATTATGTGGTAAGTAAATCTATTCCAGTGCACATTTACTCTTGGTGAAAATCTTGGTCAAGAAAAAACTAAAATGCATGAAATGATTTGGTCCAAATCCATTGCCTGCTATGAAAATAACTTAAGGTATAGTCTATTGAAACCAAGACACTTACAACACTTTTATATATAATGGCCACTTTTTCTACCTTAATGTGTCAGTGTTCAATCAATTACAGAAAACAGAAGGTGTCAGTACTTTGTCACCATTTAAGAGGCAAGTGCAGGGGTGTAAATAGGTGGATCTTAAGCAAGAGGTCAGGATATTAGACATCAAAAGAAAGAAAGATTTCTTAGTGGATTTTATAGGCTAAAACGAGAGAGAGAGAGAGAGAGAGAGAGAGAGAGAGAGAGAGAGAGAGAGAGAACCAAAAACGAATGGCAGAGGTTTCTAATGGTAGTGTGCTCAAGGCCACAGGTGAAATTAATTAGCAGACTCAAATGTTCCAGAGCAGGCCTTGGAAGTGAGGATGGTGCAATTTTGTCTCCTGTACTTTGGACGTATTATCAGGAGGGTCTAATATCTGGAGAAGGGCATCGTGCTTGGTAAAGTACAAGGTCATTGGAAAAGAGGAAGACCCTCAGTGAGAGGGCTCAAGACAGTAACTAACTGCACAATGGGCTCAAACATGACAACAATTGTGAGGTGATGCAGGACCGGGCAATGTTTTGTTCTGTTGTGCATAGGTTTATTATGAGTTCGAACCAACCTGACAGCACCTAACACCACCACCAACAACAACAAAATGAATTCCAGTGCTATCATTGCCCAGGACTATAGTCAAGCTTTCATAATCTTCCTCCAGATTTTACTCTACAATGACAAGATCAAACTAGTCATAGTCAAGATGTCGTTTGGATTCCTCATCTGGTTATCTACTGACATCTGGACCAGTATGAGCCTTGCCCATCTTTTATTTATATTAGAGAACTTTCTGTTTGCATTACCAGGGAACAGCAACAAAAAAATCCACATTAAGTCCTTTTACTTAAAAGCATAGTGCCTTGTTTTGTTTTTCACTATTCCCCCCCCCCCCCTCAGGAAAGAGACTCACTAAACCATGGATGCTTTCTTTCACTTCTCTTCCTTCATATCTACACTTTATATCTTTATAGAGCTGGCATATCTCCATGAATTCCTTTAAATGAAGTGTGATTTTGAAACATTTTGGTTTAAACTTGCAGCAGAATGTGCTCTGTTCACTCATAAAAGAACAAATTAAATTTTAGCTCAGAATATATGTGGATATGAGGCCTACAGATTTGGCAATACCAGCTAGGTATATTCTTTAGTGTCTCTTTAAATCTTCCTTAATGCATAAATGACATTTTAAAGCCCCCTTTTCATTGCTGTTGGCAGAATACCTAAGACCCTAACAAGTTGCTTCCCCCGTAAATGCTGTTTTCCCTTAACCACAGGGCTATAATTCAAAAAACTGTAGATTTTCTTTCTTTCTTTTTTATTTATTTTTTTAAGAGAAGTGTTAAAAAAAAAACAACTCTGGGAATGAAGCCTAGGATTTCCCAGCCATGAAAAAACAGTGTTGCTATATAGTGGGAGACTGGCTAGAGGCCAGGAGCCTAGAGTTAACTGCTTTCAAAATGTGTTTCCAGATAAACTCCTTGAGAGAAGGGTCTCCTCAGCTAGCCATGGCAACTTGCAGGGAAAGGGAAACAAAGAGAGGGCAGGTGGCAGGAGCTTAGCACAATAGTTATATATACATTCCCGTGAAGCCAGAAAATGCAGGTTCAATTGCAAATTTGATAGCTTGCTGACTTGGTAACCTTAGGTAAATTGCTCTATTTCTTTACATGATTTTAACCCTGTTGTAAAATGGTTGCAAGGGTAGCACTACTGTATCAATCTTCTATTGCTATACATCAAATTACCACAAATTTAGTGATTTCTAAGGCAGAAACTTAGTGGCTGAAAGCAACACAAGTTTATTATCTTACCATTTCTGTGCTTCAGAAATCAAGCATGTTTTAGCTGGGCAATCTAGTGTGTCACACAAGGCTGAAATCAAGGTGTCAGCTAGGTGCATCCTCATCTGTCAGCTCAAATAGAAATACATCAACTTCCAAGCATTTTCTGTGGGTGACAGAAGTTATTTCCTGGTAGTTGCATCACTGACATTCCCCCTATTGATGCTGTGAATCTGATCCAGTCACTTTTAAAGGTGTGACTGATTAGGTAAGACCCACCTAGAATAATCTCTCTTTTGATATAACACAGTCAACTAATTTGGGACCTTAATAACATGTCAAATTCCTTCAGTTTATTATGTTACATAATTACAGTAGTGAAAGACCTTTATAAGTCTCATTTACACTCAAAGGAAGGGAATTATATCAGTATAATTATAGTGAATGGGTGTGAATTAGTGTGAATGGAATATGGTGGGTTGTTTTATAATTCTGTCTAAGACAACAAGTTTCAAGAAGCCCTTGAGAGAAGTTACAAGAAATATAAATGTAAAAGCACTTAAAGCCTGACTCACTTAATTCCTCACATTACTTTTTTTAAAACACTATTATTTATCATAGACTGGGCTTCTAGGAGAAACTGGGCCTAAATGACTTAGCCAATCACCATGCTCTTTTCACTTCTACCCTGTGATTATGTTACATTGTGATTTAAACTATACGTCTCCTGATTGGTTCAAGTTTTCTCACCATCTCAAAAGATATTTGGCTTAGGGATGACCTTGCTGAAAAACACTTTTCTTTGAAGTTGTTTCTTCCATTTTTAAAACACCTTTTTTAGGAAGGAAAATAAAACCCATAAAACACCTCACGTCTCTTTTTCCTGAAGACACAGTGATAGGTGAATTCTGCCAACTAGTCCTCAAATAATAGATGACGATAGGGAAGGGAGTCACACCAAGACATCCAGGCTGCAAAATGTATACAAATAAATCATTGCAGATGTACACTGTTGTTTTAGGAGTCAGCCAACCAGAGCCAAGAAGAGCTAATATTTAAAAAGGTTAGTTTCTAAAGTTGCCTCTTGTTCCCACACCCTTAAATGTAAACTGGTTGGTCCTGTCTGCTGACCTGGTTCATTCATATAAATACACAAAATTCTTACAGTCAATTTGGGGAAGGAAATTCTTTACTTTGACTTCATATCTAGTTAGAATCCGGAGCATAGTTTGCATTCAGAAAGCTGAAACAAACCTACAGTAACAATGACATACAAAATCTTTTTTTTTTGAGCCATTTCAGAAGGTCATTTCTAAACAGGAATTAAAAAAAAGAAAAATAAAAGCAAAAAATCCCTAATCTCACCTAACCCAGGTGCTGTCCTCCTCAGATAGTCACTGATATCCTGAGCAGACAGGCAATGACACCCACCAAACACTGGAAACCACCTGGGTATAGCATTTCTAGTGTCATCAGCATGAAGCATGAATCAGTGAAAGGAAGAGAGACGTCACAGGTGGGTAAACAATGAGTGGAATTATAGTAGCCTAGTGTCTGTGGTTATGATTCTGGGGGCAAACCTCAAGGTCAGCAGTTCAAAACTACTAGCTGTTCCACAGGAGAAAAATGAGGCTTTCTCCTCCCGTAAACATTTACAGCCTCAGAAACCATATGCAGGGTCGCTGTGAGTTGGAATCAACTCCATGGCACATACCCACCACCACCACCAGTGTCTATATGATGGAGTCCTGGCGTGGCACAGAAGATTAATGCAAAGTCAGTTTGAACCAAAAGATGGACAGCGGATTAATGCAAAGTCAGTTTGAACCAAAAGATGGACAGTTCAAGCTCACTAGCCATTTCCTTGGAAAAACTATGTGAGGTTGCCAAGGGTCATATCTGACTCATGGCACTTAAAACAACAACAATGTCTATATAGGAGTCCTGGTGTGGCACTGCAGGTTAATGTGCTCAATTGCAAAGTCGGTTTGAACTGCAAGGTCAATGGTTCAAGCTCACCAGTTGCTTCTCATAAACCCTATACAATGTTGCTATGGGCCAGAACTGACTCGGCAGCATTAAACAACAGCAAAAATATGTCTATATGTGAGATAAAACAAGATCATATGCAACTGAGCATCACTTAGCATGTACTTAGGTAGTGTTTGAGGTTCCTATTGTAAATTTCAGGCAGAGAGAAATAAATGTTGACAAGATGCTAAGTGCTGATCCCAGTCTTCCCACCCTTGGTCATATTTAATATGCTCTCTAAGCTATGGGTCGGAACCGAATCGACGGCAATTAACAACAACAACAACAACCCTGTGGAACTAACTACTGTGAGAGGCAGAGTGGTAACATGCTGGTGCAAGCTACTGTGGGCACTTCAGAGGTGGGCCTCTAGTGAGGCAGACTCATTTAAAAATGTAAATACCCAGAAACAATCTCTTTAGTTCAATAATATGTACCTATAACCTGGAGTCCTGGTGTGGCACTGTGGGTTAATGTGCTAGACTACACAGTAGGTATGAACTGCAAGGTTGGTGGTTCAAGCTCACCAGTCGCTCCTTGGAAATCCTCTGTTGTTGTTGTCAGGTG
>NW_006408761.1:4343699-4351365 GCF_000296735.1 Chrysochloris asiatica
AAGGAGCACTCTGGCTGCACTTCTTCCAAAACGGATCTATTGGTTCTTTTGGCAGCCCATGGCACTTTCAATACTCTCCTCCAACACCATAATTCAAAAGCATCAATTCTTATTCACTGTCCAGCTTTCGCATGCATATGAGGTTATTGAAAAGACCATGGTTTGGATCAGGTGCACCTTAGTCCTCAAGCTGACATCTTTGCTCTTCAACAACAAACAAATAAGGAAGAATGCTAAAAGGAGGCAGGGGGTAACTAATGAAGTAGCGAAGCAGTGTCAAAGCAAAGTTTTCCCTGTTTTACAATTTGTGCAAGACATAAAATAATTAAAATAACATTATTTTGTAGCATTCCCTCCCCCCCCCAAAAAAAAAAAAAAAAATCTGTATACTTTTTTAAAACCCGGTCTGTATTTGGTCTCAACACAAGTACAATGTTCAGTTGTACTATTGTCATTCACTGTGGAGTCGGTTCTGACCATAGCTACCCTGCATAGGGTTTCTGAGGAGTAGCTGGTAGGTTTGAATCTTAGACCTTGTGTTTAGCAGTCCAATGCTTATCCTACAGCGCCACACCAGGAGTCTATTAATACAGTTCATAAAATCTTTGTGAGATGAGTTGAAATTCTCCTGGTGTAGGGAATGGCTAATTACTAATTACAGATGGATGTTTCTCTGTATACTTGTTGAGGTCTAAATCCTGGTCTGTTATTTCCGACTCTCTTCAAATAGAAAGACCAAGTGATAGTATCTTGCTTACCTAAAAAAGATTTTTCATCTTCTCTTTCCCATTGCCATTGTCTTTTCTGAAAAAAAAAAAAAAATGGTTTTATGAAAAAACACCACACTGAAAAAAAAGAGCCCACATGAAAATTGTGCACAGAAAAATCCCAACTGCATAAACATGAACAAAAAAATGTCCACCCAAAAAGTAAGCACATAGAAAAATCCTCATATTCACAATATTATAGAGCAATAAAATCTAACTGGAATCCAAACTCTAACCCTAACCCTAATCCTAACCTGAACCCGAGCCCTAAGCCAAACCCTTCCTTTCTTTCATATGATAATTTTTCAATGTTATTACTCTGTAAAGTCAATTTTTCATGTGCACATTTTTCTTTTGTGTATTTATGACAGTGGGGGTATTCTGTGCACAATTTTTGTGCAGGCTTTATACATGTGTGTGTTTTTTCTTTAACAACAACATTGTTGTTTTTAAGTGCCATTGACTCTGTTCCAACTCATAGTGACTATATATATATATATATAAGGTTTCCAAGGATTGGCTGGTGAGTTTAACCTGCCAACCTTGAGGTTCAAACCAACCTTGCAGTCCATGTCATTAACCCACAGCACTACACTAGGGCTCCTTACAACCACATGAAGAAGTTAAATCCATCTTGTTTTTGTTGTTATGTGCTATGGAGTCAGTTCCAACTCATAGCGACCCTGCACAGGGTTTCTAAGGCTGTAAATCTTTATGGGTGCAGAAAGCCTCATCTATCTTCTGCAGAACAGCTGGTAGTTTTGAACTGCTGACCCTGAGCTTAGCAGCCTGGTTCATAACCACTATGCTACCAAAGCATCTTAAATCAATCTTCTAACTTTCTATATTTAAAATATTTTTAAATTTCTCTTCTTTAGAAGAGAATTTCTGTAGAACTTCTATCCACTTCTTTTTTTATTTCTCTCATTTTATATTCCATATTTTAATTTCTTTGTTGTTGTTTTTATAGGTGTAACATGGTGTGGAGGCATCATCTGACCTCTGGTGACTTCACAGGGGGAAGTCTTCTTTAGAAGGGAATTTCTATAGAAATTCTATTCACTTCTTTTTTTCTCATTTTATATTCCATATTCTTATTTCTTTGTTGTTGTTTTTATAGGTATAACATGGTGTGGAGGCATCATCTGACTTCCTGTGACTTCACAAGGTGGAACTCTTTAGAAGAGAATTTCTATAGAACTTCTATCCACTTGCTTTTTTCTCATTTTATATCCCATATTCTTATTTTTTGTTGTTGTTGTTTTTATAGGTATAACATGGTGTGGTGGCATCATCTGACCTCCAGTGACTTCACAAGGGGTAGCAGGAATCACACTCGATATCAGCTCAAGGCTGATTCCTCTGATGCAGAACTCTGTCATGTGTCCACCTTCCAACCTTCCTTACCAATTCGAACACCAGTCATCCCTTCCACACTGCTCTCTGCTTGTCTTCTGGGTCCCATAGTTTATTGCAATGGCCAAACAGAAGTCACAGATAATACTTAAACAAATATGGGAATTTAACGACATTATGAGGCATTGTGGATGAATGCCCTGGACTACAAGGTCAGTTTGAACCACAAGGTCAGTGGTTCAGGATCACAAGCCTCTCATAGAATACCCTACATAAGGTCTCTATGAGTCAGAACTGACTTGATAGCTTAACAACAAAAACAACATTCAAAATCAGAAATACTCAAGATATAGTTCTTCTGGTCAGGAGAACCTTTTGTTAGCTGTACCCACAGGCTCGCTTCTTTCTCTGGGCCTCAGCCTCTAGTCATGTGGCCCCCTGTCCTCTGCTCTACTCAAGTAAATATTACAAAGCTCCTTTAACATTGCTGATAAATGCCCAAAGCACACGCCAAAAAGCACTCAGTCTTACTGACTCCATGGGCCTTGAAGCCCGGGCTCTGTCTCATGATCTCTGCTGTCACTCCTCTGCCAGTCCTCTTCTCTTCCTTTGTCATCACAGCTCTGTCTACTGAATCTAAGAGGTTTAAAGTGGGGATCTTGACGTCCAGAGGATGTATTCTACTTCCAGCTCTTCTTTCTTGATGACAGTGAGATCCCTCTTTTCTGCTTCTAAGATGGCTCATTTTAAACCCAGTGAAATGGCAAAACTGACTAATCCCCACACAGAGTTTCATATATCTTATTTGCATGTCCCACCTAGTCATTTGGTGGGAGTTACAAAGAAGAGTCACATCAGTTTACTTCAATCAGTCATTGTATTGGATAGCCTATAACAATGAGATCTGTATATACAAGGACTGGGAAACATTTTGGAGCTAAGAACCAGATCATCTAAATCAATCAGTATATTCATCATGAGGAAAAGGAATCCCCAAGAAGTCAAAATGCACATTCAATGTTAAATTGTTAAATAAATGGGCTTCTGGTATGGCACTGTGGATCAGCACTGGACGGACTGTGAACCACAAGGTCGTCAGTTCAAACCGACCAGCTGCTCCTTGGAAACCCTATATAGGATCTCTATGAGTCAGAACAACAACAACAGGATTATAATATATGTCTCTATTCTCTTTTAAACAGCCATGGTGGTGTAGTTGATTAAGAATTGGGGAACTAAATTCAAGGTTGGCAGTTCAAACTCATCAGCTACTCTGTGGGAAAAAGATTAGTCTGTCTGCTCCTTTAAAGATTTATATCTAGGAAACCCTAAAGAGCAGTGCTACTGGGTCCTATGCAGTTTCTATGAACCAAAATCAACTCACAGACAGTGGATTCTCATTTAGAATAGAAATGATGAAATGGCGGTGGCTTCTACATAACAGTACTTTCAATGTCTACAAACTGCACATTAATTTTATTTTCATAACAACTATGTAAATAAGTAGGATATACATTTTTATCCTAATAGATGATGGAGAATTGAGGTTCAATTGGGATTTCATAAGGAAGGAGCTATTTTGAAACTATCTTAGAACAAGAATCCAAGTCTTCTAGCCTTAAGTTCAATATTTCTTAAATTTTAGTTTCATATAAAATCAATAACCTTCCATTTAAAACTTGAAAACTACTGCACATCAGTCAAGGACCCAGCAGAAAATGCACATGGAAAAAAAAAAAAGCCTTAACTAAAAAGAGTGTAATGAAGAGATGAGTCACAGAATAATGGACAGGTAATCCAAAAAAGATGGTGAGGTATCTAGGGACTTTTGTTGTTAAAAACCGTTCAGTTGGTCTTGACTCATAATAACTCCTATATAGGGTTTCCAAGGAGCAGCAGATGAATTTGAACCACCAATCTTGCAGTTCAAACTGACCTTGAGGTAGAGTGCTTATCCTACAGTGCCACATCAGGACTAGCAAGAGTAAAAAGCCTTTCCTGTCACTAGGTCTAGAAGAACCAAGAGGAAAAACAAGCTTCAAAGCCTAGCACCCTGGAAGGAAAATGACCGTCCCCTAGAAGCTGTACAGGGTCTTAGAGGAGGAACTGGTGCCTAAACACAGGTATAGCAGGGAGGAAGGGGAAAGACGTAAATAGCTTGGCCTTTTTTTCCTCCAGCCTTCTTGTTTTTTGTTGGTGTCTCTCATTGCACAAATTTATCTAGGAGCCAGGGAGGAAAGAAGCGTACTGCTGAAGCATAGAGAAGTGAAGAGGATTAACTGGGAACAGAGTATGACAATGATTAGCATGGGTCAAAAACAGTGGAACAAGTATCTTCCATCCTGTTCCATTTTAACTAATAATTAACCGCTTGATATTTTTAACAGCCAAAGAAAACTCAAAGGAATGGAGAATTATCCCAGATCTGAGATACTCTAGAATCATCAAAATGTAACTTTCAAGGAAAAAAAGTGAAAATATATATGAATATATACATATTTTTTCCCCTCAAAATCGTTGTCACCAGAAAAAAACCTACAAAAACTGTTCCAGGTGTTTCATATGTTTCTGTTGACATGGAATTTGTCTCGTGTTCTGACTTGGCCTAAAATGACTGGATCTGCCTCTATATATTCAACCCATCCCACAGTTCCCTCCCAGATCAGTTTCAAAATTTGCTATAAGGGCCTCGTTTAATCTGAACCTGTTCTAGAAATTGGAGTCCTGGTGTGGTGCTGTGGGTTAATGATCCAGACTGCAAAGCTGTTTGAACTGCAAGGTTGGTGGTTCAAGCTCACCAGCTGCTCCTCAGAAACACTATATAGGGTCTCTATGAGTCAGAATTGACTCAACGACACTTAACAGCAACAACAACATATTAGTTTTAAGTTGTGTCCACATTTCATGTCAAAACTACACTGTCTCTATTACTCCATCCTCCTTCTGTTTTTCCCTACCCTGTCCCATTCCAAAAAATACAGATTATTGTTCTAGCTAGTTAATATAAGGGGTTTTCAATCTTTGTACAATTGACATTTTGAGACCGGTAATTCTTTGTTAGGAGAGGGACTGGCTTCTGCACTGTAGGTGGTTTTGCACAATCTCTGGCATCTGCTTAATAGATGTCACTAGCGCTGTTCCAGCTGTGACAAGCAAAAATATAAAATATTCCCTCTGTGGGGTTGGTGGCAATTGCTTCTGGTTGAGAGCCACCACCACTGTACATACTTGAGGAAGGAAACCCAAGGTTCAAGTTCATCTGGCTGCACCCAAGTTCCTCCAGCTGCTTAGCATTTGCAATCATCCTAGCTAGCCCAATTAGGGCCAAATAAAATGAGGCAAAGATCATAAACTGTTTCAAGGGGGGACATTAATTGAACCCCGTTTTGTTTTGCCAGCCAAAAAGAGAAAAATCCACATCCAGGCGCTTGCTTAAGACCTAAAAATTAAATTATATACACCAAAACCCACAGACTCTAAAATAAGGCTTTATGAGGTGTTAGATTGTGAACTGACTTTCCTTAGCTACAATCTCTACCAAATGGTTTTATGTGGCTTGTAACTCAAATGTTTAGTCTGAAGGAGTCAGGGAAGAACTGAATCCTCCCCATCATTGAACGAAAGCCATTAATGAGCTGAGTCACTTGGTTATGTGAGTCTCAACAGAGACTGAACAGTGTCCCACAAAAAGGAAGCTGGGATCTTGAAGGAATTAATTTGAAGGTAACTGTAGGGAAATGAAGTACAAGGACATTTGCACTTTAAAAAGATTGCAGTTATCTTCTCCCCAAGGGAATTGTGGTGCAGTAGAATAAGAACTGGACTGCTAATTGCAAGGTCAGCAGTTCAAACTCACCAGTCACTCCTTGGTGGGTCGCTATGAGTCAGACTGACTTTAAGGCACAGAGCAACAACAATAGGCAGGGCGTCTAACTTAACACATGGAAAATAACTAACTTCCAAAATGTTTTATTTGCAAAAGAGTTTAATTGGACAAAGTGATCTTGTCAGCTATTACCATTGAAGAGGAACAGTTTTGATTTTGATAAAGTACCAAAACTCAGTAGTGGGACGAAACCTTAGAGAGTGATCTCGCCTAGGAGGGTACTTCTTAAACATTTGCATCTGTACAACTCATCTAGACATAAGGACAGTTACAAATGCAGATTGCAGGGCTACAACACAAATTTCTGATGGACCTGTTATTGTGTGCCATGGAGTCGATTTCAACTCTTACTGATCCTATGTGAAAGAGTAGAACTAACCCATAGGGTTTTCTTGACTGTAATCTAAAAGAAAGTAGATCACCAAATCTTCCACAGAGTTACTAAGTGAGCTCAAACTGCCAACCTTTAGATTAGAAACTGAGTATTTAACTCTTATAAAGCCAGAGCTCCTTAAGATGGGCCTAACCATCCAAGGCACAGTAATTGGTATCTACTCACCCGGAGCAATAGAAGAAGGAGAATCAGGAATAAGAACAGGAAATGGAATATGTGGCTAATTGCCTGCTATGAGATTAGAAGAGTTGGACAGTTCAGCTACCATTATTGAACACATGATCAAAGATTTATATAAAAATCCTGATCAAAAGGGGGGAAATGTAGAATTGATTTTTCAAATTCTTATGAAATCCAGACTATCTGGAGCCATAGAAGATGGATGAACCCCTGATACTAGTTCCCTGAGATAATCTTTAAACCTTAAACCAAAAATATCCTCCAAGGTAATTTTAAAACCCAATAATAGTTTAGCTTAACTAGTAAAGAATGTCTTCCTTGAGCCTTATGCTCTATGAGTGAGAATATGGGTTTAGTCTATCTAACTTGTAAAGTGACAATAGCAACTCAAAAGATTAGATAGGTATTTTAGGGAGCCATACAATTTATGTTAATCAAGATGAACAAATCAGCAAAGGTGAGTGAGAATGATTGTACATATCAAAGGATCAATGTCTAAAATTTAAATCTAAATCAATTTAAATCAGTGTCATCAAACATACATGTAGAAACCTTTGTTGTATATATTCTCAAAATAAAATAAATTTATATTATATTTATTTTACTTGAAAAATAAAACACATTATATATGTCTAGGAGTCCAAGTGTGATGCTGTAAGATAAACACTGGACCATAAGACTGGTTTGAATTGCAAGGTTAGTGGTTCAAACTCACCAGTTGCTCCTTGGAAACTCTATGAGTCATAACCAACTCAGCAGCATGTAACAACAACAATAGATAAATGCATATTTAAAGATAGGCTTAGGAATCTATGTTTTAGCAAGGATTTTTAGTTTGATGCAGGTGGTGAACAAGTCACACTTTGAGAAACACTAAGCCCAACTTCATCATTTACAGATTAGGAAACTGAGTTCTCGAGAAGTTATACCAACATATTAGAAGTAGACTCACAAATAACCCAATTAAAAAGTGGGCACAGGACAAGAACAGACACTTCATCAAGGAAGAGATCTGGGCAGCCGACAAACATATGAAAAACTGTTCATGATCACTAGCCATTAGAGAGATGCAAATCAAAACAA
>NW_006408761.1:4353374-4360437 GCF_000296735.1 Chrysochloris asiatica
TAGCAAGGAGGGGAGTGATTAACTTTTCAGTCTAGGAGCCGAAGTCCCTGGGACCATCAAGGGAGAAGAGTGGAGAACGGGACCCTACCCAGAGAAGCAGTGATGCCAGAGATGGAAGCAGAGATGATGGCATAGAGAGATGGAGCAGTTGGGGACTTTAGATCCAGAGAGGGAGAGGGGCTGTGTGCTGAGGACCGGGGTGCAGGCTTGTAGTGCACACCCTTTGGTTGGTTGATGATGCATGGAGTGGATTGTTACCATGGCAATGACATGACATATGATAGAATGAATGTAAAACTAATGTTCTCCCATGTAAACTATCACATAATTCACAATAAAAAATTTAAAAAAAATTAGAAGTAGACTCAAAATAAGAACCAGGTCCCCTGCACTAGCTGTGTAATATTGTATCTTACCTATATACCATAATATCAGGCATGTAGATCTTATACAGTACAGTCTCTTTACTCATTAAAAACTTTTGAATGCCTAAGTTCTAGTAAATAACATTGCACCTCAAAATACTACATCATTATCTATAAAGGTCATGCCAGAAAAGTTCAACTTACAGATCTAAGATGACCCAGGCATCAGCGCCAATGAGCAGTTAATGGACCCGGAAAATCTGAACTCTGTGAATAGAGTCTGAATATATGACATAGCCTTGTGCAGCTACTGATATCAGGGCAGTTTCCCTGTGCTTTGCTTTCAATGATCTGTGACAAGTGTGGACATCAGATATAGGCAGAGGTGATGTAATTGCACTTATGGCCTCCAGAGTCAGTTCACTCTCAAATGTTGGTAACTCCTCTTTACTTGGTTCCCACAGAATGTACTGACATCATCTATGATGTAGTCCACCGAATATTTGTTTAGTTGTACTCAATTGGGTTGGAACCGACTCGACGGCACTTAACAACAACAACAACTCAATTGGGACCGAAAGAAACACATTTGTTCGCTGCATTATTTCATGTGTATAAATCAGTATGTTCTTTTCACACTCTACTGAAAGGTATAAGTACCTGCTCAGAGATACAGCTATCTTCCTTGCAAGTAAATGCCTGTTGATTCACACAAATGGAAGAAAATGGTCTAAGACATGTGATAAGCACTGTACTGTAAACCACAAGGTCAGCAGTTTGAGCAGCTTCATAAGAGAAGGATAAGACTTTCTGTTCCCTCAAAGATTTTTTTCTAAAAAGCTTGGTAAATCCTATACAGGGGCAATATGAATCAGAACTGACTTGACAATACTTTAACAACACCACCAGATTTCAAAAGAAATTGTAGGAATCACACTGAAATTCTGTATTTTTCTATTTTGTCAAATAAAGACACACAACACACACAAAAGTGCTACATGCACTTGCAATTATTCCATAAATGAAAAATCATTTATTATCCATTAAAATTAGGTAGTAAGTGCCTTTTCTTTTACTATCCGTTAGAATTAGGTGTCCTGGTATGGTGCTTCAGGCTAATGCACTGTACCGCAAGGTTGGTTTGAACCAAAAGACAGCAGTTCAAACTCACCAGCCATCCTTGGAAACCCTACACAGGGTAGATATGAGTCGGAACCAACTCTACAGCACTTAACAACAACAACAACAACTTATTAGAATCAACAAGGATAAACAGAGAATAGAGATGCACAGAACAAAAAAAATGAGTCTGAAAATTCAATATCTTGTCTTTATTTTTCCCATTTTACTACAGATCGTAGTCATTTAGAACAAAACAGCAATCTGTGGACAAACATTTGTGAATCCAACATTTGGGCTTACAATATTTGACCATAAGAAATTACTTCATAAATGGATATTATTGTTCTTGTACAAGGAGACTTCAGAAAGTTCATAGCATTTTTCCTCAGACTTTTGGAAACCCCCTCCTCTCACTGCCTCTCATAACCAGTGTGTTTGGTTACTTAATCAGGTAGAACATAGTTGCCTTAGCTGCTGGCTCCTCAGAATCTGAGATGGTGTTTTCTAGTACCCAAAGCTGCTTTGAGTTGCAGGAAGGTCAGCTCTTTTTCATTTATTTTTTCTTTTCTTTTTAAAAATAATTTAATCTCATCAAGGGAGTATGGTTGCTCGTTATAATAAGCACTGGACTATGAACTACAAGGTCAGTGGTTTGAGCTCACCAGTGGCTCAGTGGAAGAAAGATGGAGGCTTTCTGCTCCTGCAAAGAGTTAAAGTCTCAAAAGCCCTATACAAAGTCACTATGAGTTGGAACAAATGCAACAGCACTTCACAACAACAACTCACATCACTGTCCTGTTCTCACTGTGTCCCTGTTTTAACTCAAAATGCAGAAAGAAAGTAAACATTTAGCAAACTCTAGAAGTGTACTGGTTACGAGCCAGCTGCGAACCTCAAGGTCAGCAGTTCGAAACTACCAGCTGTTCCGTGGGAGAAAGATGAGGCTTTCTGCTCTGGTAAAGATTTACAGCCTCGGAAACCCTATACAGGGTCGATATGAGTCAGAACCGACTCCAAAGCACATAACCACCACCTCTACCACCAGCTACTGGACAACATGAAATCTTCTTTCCTTCTAAGCATTTTCACTACAGGGCAAAATGGGTATCCTTATTCTGGAAAATATTCATTGGATCTGTATGTTCTCAAAACAAGGTGGTCCCAGTTTCTCCTTATGTCAGTTTCAGTGGATGTAGCAGAGTCCTGGTGTGGTGCTGTAGGATAAGCAGTGGACCAAAAGTTTGGATTAAACCACAAAGTTGGTGATTCAAACTCACCAGTCACTCCTTGGAAACAATATACATTGTTTCTATGAGTTGGAACAGACTCAGTAGCACTTAACAACAATAAGTGAATGTAGTATGGAAATAGAAAAGACATGAGCAATGTTTAAGATTGGTTGTTTCTTAAATGTGGAAATTCTTATTGTCCACTGAATATTAAGTGTAGTGAGAAAAGCTGTTTTCAGTTCATAAAGTTGTGGTTATTATTTTAGTTTTATAGACTTTTAAACAGACAGGGTGGTGATGATAGTTGAAGTGGAACCAAATGAATAAATCCCCTGGTCCAAAGCAGGCAGAGTCCAAATGCAGGCCTACTCCAATATCAAACCAACACTTCAAGAAGCTAAATATGGTATTGCTCAGGATCCTCACAAAGGGAGGGCCATAGGAGGGGGAGTCTATCAATGTGGAGAAAACAAGGGATCCCCTTAAGATATAATTGAATAATTAAAAACCCTTTGATATGCTTTACATCCACAATATGACTTGTCCAAAGCAGTGTTTTCTTTAAAAAAAACTTTCATAACTTCCAATTTCCCAGCAAATTAGCAAACCCACTTCAGCACAATCAATTAGATGCCATATGTATACATGTACTGATGTAGGCACATTGATATCCATACATAGAGTCACTCCATCCACATCAGTCATTGAACTAGAAGCCAGGAAAATGCCCTTGTTTAAAAGTATAAATAATACCTCTCTCAGGAAGAAAAAGGGGGGGGGGGGAAATTCCTCTAAATGGTGAAGGTTCTTTGAATCTTGTTAATAAATCAGTCCAAGAATAGAGCACCATGTTCACAACATTATCTATCAAAAGCCACACAGAAAATGGGGGGACAAAAGTCTTCCAGAGCAGTGCCTAAGGCCTTATCACAATTGTTTCCTGACAGAAGGATTGGATAAACAAGCTCAGGACATGGCCAATCAAGGGCTGGTCCAGAGACCTTGTTTCTTGTTGCTCTAGGTATCAAAATCGGAAGTAAACAGCTTAGAAACAGTGCTGAGAATTGCCTAGAGGAAGTGCTGCTTCCTCTCCCTGCACTTGCTAAGTTTGCTTATCTCGCATCTTCTCAGCACAGCCTCTATACGCTGAATGGGGCCCCTTAGCAAAGACCACCTTTTCCCATCTGCCTCTGACCTAGTGCCATTCAGCTGACCCAATCCATCTCCTCTCTTCTCTTGCCAACAAAATGTAAAGGAAATGAAGGCACAGTCAAATCCCACGAATTTCCATGCAATGGATTCCCTTATAAAAAAATTATAGCAGACAGACATCTGGATCATGGAAATATCCACCCTACTGTTGGAGAAAATGGGCACTGAAGCTGGGGAGGTTTCCAGAACCACCCAAGCAGCATCTCAGCATGACTGAACTACTTCATCAGGCTCCTCAGCAGTAACCCATAAACAGCTCTGGAGCTCATTAACTATCCACTCTAGTGTTGGTGTGAACCAATAAAAACATGTAAGCTTCTTTTATGAGGAGCCTGGATTTGTGTTACCACCTATCAGATGATTTTTAATACACCATCATCATCGGCCTGGCACCTGACGCTTCCATAAGACTTTTCTTTCATGTATGCCAGAAGAACATTGATACATCTGGCTGCCCAAGTCCTTCAGTGAGCCAAAGAAAGCTTGAGTACCTGTATCCACTCAGTCATCTCTGCTTGGCTTTACTTGTCTTAATTCTAATTCATATAAAGGTGTTCATGAAGTCAGTTCTAGGTCATCTGAGTTCTAGTTAACCTGAGATTTTTTATATGAAAGAAATCTAACTGCTTTAAATGGGAGTCAACTCAAAATTCGAAGTTATATTAAAAAAAAAAAAAAATACTAACTCCCTGGAGAGGGTCAATGTTGTTATTGTTGTTAAGTGCTGTCGAGCTGGTTCTGACTCATAAAGACTTAGTATAGAGTTTCCAAAGAGCAGCTGGTGAGTTTGAACTGCCAATCTTGTGGTTCAAACGACCCTGCAATCTAGCAATTTAGCCCACACCAGTACTCCAGGATAGGGTCAATACCCATCTTAAAATCTCCCTTGGCCCTCAGTTCTCAAACTTCTACAAAATATTTCACACTGAGTTGCTTTTCAAATGACCAAATGCTAAAATCTGGACTTTTAAAAAGACAAGCAATTACATTAGGTTGTAGTTTGTTTTAACATAAAGAGAACAAATTATCTGTTGAATGTCATGGCTATTTTCTACATTCTCTACAATCGAATTCAACAAATAAGTCTTTAACAAAGTTTACCAAAAATAAGATCAGCCTTCATGATAAAGAAGCTAAGACCATCATGCTTTCTTTGGGTCTCTTTTAAGGTAAAAAACAGAAAGAACATTTGCATTTATATTGCTTTCTATAAACTATTCATATAGTAGGACAACATCTGGAGAATTATCTCTACAGTGTTGACCATATAAATATTATTTCTCTGCGGTTGCACAGTGAATTAATAACATCTACCATCACATTAAGGAAATCATTTTAGTAGGAGCTTTTATTTATGGAGAAAATTTTAGCCAAAGTATATGCAGAAAAATGATTAATACTATGATTTGACTGCAGTCCTGGTGTGGTGCTATAGTATAAACACTGGATTGCTAACCACAAAGTCAGTGGTTCAAACCCACCAGTACTCCTAGAAACTATACAGGCTCATTCTCAGTCAGAATTGACTGGACTGTACTTAACAACAACAGCAATAAAATTGGGCTGGAGAAGCAAAACACATGCTAAATGAAGACTAAATGTCATAAATGCTACTGTATGGGAAAGCAAGAGAATTCCTTTTCAGAGAACCTTTAATTTCCCACATTGTACAGGTAATAATTTGAGTAACTGTGGCATTAAACACTTCCTTGTAGACATATGGATATTATTCTATCACAGACAGCGTTGTACCTCATGACTGACCTGGATATGTTCTTTTTGACGGTGAACGCAACACCATTCCTCGTCAATTTGTCATACCTGGCAGAGTAAACCAAAATGGCCAGTACCAGTTCATTTCAGCTCACTAATGCGTAAGATATCAATGTTTATGTATTCTGTTCATTTTTTACAATTTCCAATTTTCCTAGATTCATATTTCATACATGCCATGTTCTGAATATTAATGGATGTTTACAGCTGTTTCTCTTCATTTTAAGTTGTGACCCATCAGCAAATGAAGGTCCCAAGGGCTTTATTCCCATGGGCTTTACTTCATCCGCATCATCACGGTCACCTCTACTTTGAGGAGACAGCTCTTCCCCAGTCGGATTTTGAGTGCCTTCCAACCTGTGGGGCTCATTTTCCGGCACTATATCTCACATTGTTTCTCTGCTATCCATAATGTTTTCAGTAACTAAATATTCAGAAGTAGTTTGTCTTTCCTTCTTTCTAGTCTATCTTAGTCTGGAAGCACATCTGAAACCTGTCCACCATGGGTGACCCTGCTAGTATAGCTTCCAGAATCACAAAAGAGATCCATATTTGTGCCCATTCCAAAGAGAGGTGACCCAACGGTATGCGGAAATCGTCAGACAATATCTTTGACATCTCATGCAAGTAAAGTTTTAATGAAGGTAATACAGAAATGGCTGCAAGCATACATTGACAGAGAATTTCCAGAGGTTCAAGCCAGATTCAGAAGAGGCTGTGAAATGAGGGATATCATTGCTGATGTCTGATGGACATCTTGGCTGAAAGCAGAGAATATCAGAATGATGCTTACTTGTGCTTTATTGACTACACAAAGGCTTTCGATTGTGTGGATCATGACAAGCTATGGACAACATTGCAAAGTATGAGTAATCCGGAACACTTAATTGTGCTCATAAGGAATATGTACATGGACCAAGAGGCAGTTGTTCAAACAGAACATGAGGAGACTGAATGGTTTAAAAATTAAGAAAGTTGTGCGACAGAATTGTAATCTTTTACCATGCTTATTTAACCTGTATGCTGAGCAAATAATCCAAGAAGCTGGCTTATATGAAGAAAAATGTGGCATTAGGATTGGAGGAAGACTCATTAACAACCTATGATATGCAGATAATACAACCTTGCTTGCTGAAAGTGAAGAGGACTTAAAATATTTACTGATTAAGATCCTCGCCAGATGGAACACATAGAAATCAAATAGACTACATCTGTGGAAAGAGAAGATGGAAAAGCTCCATATCATCATGAAGACAAGACCAAGGGCAGACTGTGGAACAGACCATCAATTACTGATATGCAAATTCAAATTAAAGCTGAAGAAAATGAAAACAAATCTACGAGAGCCAAAATATGATCTTG
>NW_006408761.1:4362407-4375551 GCF_000296735.1 Chrysochloris asiatica
GAGCATTGTTTCGTTCTGCTGTGCATGGGGTCGCTATGAGTTGGGTCCGACTCGATGGCACCTGACAACAACAACAACAACAAGATCAACGAGCACAGCCTTCAGTATGGACTGCATCACAATATAAAGAAAACAAAAATTCTCATCACTGGACCAATAAACAGTATTTTTATCAATGGAGAAAAGATTGAAGTTGTCAAGGACTTCATTCTTCTTGGATCAACCATCAAACTCATGGAAGCAACAGTCAAGAAATTGAACGACGTATTGCATTCAGCAAATCTGCTTCACAAGACCTTTTTAAAGTGTTGAAGAGCAAAGATGTCAGCTTGGGGACTAAGGTGTGCCTGACCAAAAGCTGGACAGTGAATAAGGAAGACCATAGAAGAATTGATGCATTTCAATTATAGTGTTGGAGAATATTGAAAGCACCATGGGCTGCCAAAAGAACAAACAGATCTGTGTTGGAAGAAATGTAGCCAGAGTACTCCTTGTAGGCCAAGATGGCTAAACTTCATCTCTCATACTCTGGACATATTGTCAGGAGGGACCAGGCACTGGAGAAGAATATCGTGTTTGGTAAGGTGGTGGGTCAGAGAAAAAGAGAAAGACCCCCAACAAGATGGATTGGCCAAGTGGCAGCATCGATGGACTTAAGGGTGGCAACAATTGTGAGGTTGTCCTAGGACAACAGAAGAAGAAGAAACAGTGTTTTGTTCTGTTGTACATAGGGTTGCTATGATTAGGTACCGACTGATGGCATTTAACAACAACAATAGGTAATAATCCATTCTTTCTCCTCCATTAATTGCAGTGACAGAAAAATATAGGAGCCTTCTAGCAGACAATCTCTATACCCAATTGGAGGAAAACTAAAATGAAGGATTCAAATGAATTGAGCAAGATATGGGTCTATAAAGAGAAACACACTGAGGACTTGATATATGTCCAGGTGTCCCCTTCAGGTCCTTCAAATTACTGCAGTGACTAGTTAGGGATACATCAGGAGGAAGAAAGTGAGAGTTCACAGGCCATCTCTACATTTCTCTTCAACTGTTTCCCACTCTTTCTCTCCATCTGTAAGACATAGCCTATTCTCATCAGTTTGGGTTCAACCAAGAAAACAGAAATGTGGGGATATAATAGAAGAAATACAGTTATACAGGTGATGGCTGAAAAGCAAAAAAGAGGACTGTAAGTAACCCTGGGGTTAACAAAAGCCAGAAGCAGCTGGAGGACCAAGGAAGGAAGAAGGAGTAACAGAGAACAAGAGCAAAGGTAATCCAGCAAAAATAAGGAATATTACAGGCCTGTCCAGTAGGAGATAGAGTCACAGAGAAGGCAAAGAAAACTGAGAGGAAATGGTGATTTCTTCCTTCTTCCTGCCTTCCAGTCTCTGAGCAGTGTGCTTGCCACTAGCCAAACTCAGTTAGAAATCAGTTAACACCAGGCATGGACAGCCTACAAGGGTTAGTACCTTTCATAGAGCTTTGTAGAAGAAATGGATCTAAAAGCAAATGGACTAAAAAACAGAATATCCATCTTAAGATGCACTTTTTTTTCTTCTTTGGTATATATGTATTGCTCATTTTAACCTGATTTCATTACCAGTAAAAATATTCAAAGGCTCTAGGAAAAGACAGGTCATTGTGTAATGTATTCAGGTTCAGAACCCCTAAGAGTCAGAGTTGCACATGGACTGTGTTATAATTGTCCAATAGGGAATCAGGGATGAAAGCACATGGGCAGCAGAATCCATTTAAATTTCAGAATCACAAAGAAGTTCCCAGAGAAAGTCAATTCTGTCAGTTCTTCAGTCAGACTGCAATGGTCAGGTAACTAAACCAGAAGCCCGACACATGAAATCTGGCCCTGCTCTGTCTTCCTCTGGGTCTTCACATCCTCGTTAGTGCAATGAAATTATTGGATTGCAGTCCAATCATTTCTAAAATTTCCTTTCAACCCTCTAAAATGTTTGAAATCAAATTGGAAAGAACTTGTTAAGAGGCACATAGAATAAGATGAGTTAATACAAGGTAACAACATAACTTACATCATATCTTATACAACAAAATAGATTCTCCTTATAAAATTCCAGAATTATGATTCAGTGTGCATACTTCATGTACTATTTATGACTTATTGTACTTAGTCAATGAAATTATACTTGAAAATAACTACAACTAAATGATAACATTGATTCATAAATATATATTCCCAACTACATAATAGAAACATTGTAGCCATATTTGTTCATTTCATACATTATTCCTCTGCTTCCCATTCTCTCTATTATTTTATCCTTTAAAGACAAAGATTAATTTAGGCAGTGAATAATTTATGAAGTAATAGCGCTTTGTCCTAAGTGAACTGAAGAACTCTCAAAAGCCTAATTCCCACAACAGGATGCTATGAATATGAACACTAGTGGTCTCTTTCTGAAACCTTATGAAGACAAGCTGAGGAAATATGAAAAGTAATGTATCCTTTCATTTACTTTCATTCACTCAAAATACAGAGAAATGGTTGATACATCTTCAATTTCCTTCCCAGTGTTTCAGAAGTTCAAACCTTCACTACCACTTCAGAACACATACTGCATTTCAACATCAAAATTGAGAAAGTTGACCCCCCACTCCAGGCTAGAATTATTTTCCTGTTTGCTGTAATTTCACACCAGGAGCAATGACCTTATCTCATTAACAGCACAGTAGGGCCTATCAGTCCCCCAAAGTATGTATCAGTCAATACTGTAAGTGTGTTAACAGTCAGGCCTGCAGAGCTAGAAGCTGGAAAATCAAGGTATAGCTTCTCATTCAACTTTAGTATGCAAATTAAAATTGTAATGGATTAGTCCATTACAATGCGGTTGAATAGCATGTTTACAACTGGATTCCAGTGAATCCATTTGGGGTTTCTGCATGGTTCTCCACTCTGGAAAACCAGCTTGAATTCTTGTACTCAGGCCAGACTCCAAAAGACATCATAATTAGATCCCAGAAGAATATATTGCAGCTGAAGAGGATGTCCCCTGAAGAATTATATGCAGGAAAGGTTGGCCATAGCAATGTTGGCATTCATGCAATTATCCAGTTAATTGCACAAGGTGAATGGAGTCATTATAATTATGGCTAAGTTCATGCTAGGATTAGGCTAACTCTGAAAAATAGTGCACTTTAAGAGAGAAAAAAAGCATAATACTGGGGCAGACTGTTAGCATACCATTTTCCATTTCCTGTTGCAATGCTCAAGTGAGAATTTACTGAAACAAAAGTTTTAAGACAACTCAAAGCATACTGGGAAGAGTCACCAAGTATAGGACATGACACATATTGCCCAGCTCCATTATACCACAAACTGGTTCTTGTATGAAAGACTAGTCATGGGCATTCAATTATAATCACTTGCAGTTTGGTGGACAAACAAAGCCTCCGATTTTCAGGTTTAACAACAAACTCAAGTTTTTAAAGAAAGAACTCAATAGGAATTTTTGCAGTAAAGTTGTGAAGTATAAGAAATATTCTGGGAAGGGACAACTCCTATTGGCTCTTGTATAAAAGATTATTCATGGACTTTAAATTATAGTTACTTGCAGTTTACTGAAAGAATAAAACCCTCGGTTGTCATGTTTACCAACCAATTCAAAGTTTTTAATACGGAACTCAACAGGGGATTCTTTTTTTATTTTAACTTTTTAAGCTTGTTATTGTGAATTGACTGACGGTTTACAGGGAAGCCTCATCAGATTCACATTCAACAAATCATACACTTTGTTTCATTTTATTGACTACAATCCCTTCCATGCAACAACAGTGATCTCACTTCCTCTTTCCATCCTACCCTCCTCCCCATCCATTCTCAACTTTATCCTTAAGTAAATGTTCCCTTTTTGATCTTGAATGATTGACCATTCCATGGTGAGCATACCTTACTAGTGTTGTCACCCGCTGCCCCACCCCCGGTCCCCCTGTATATCTATCTACTGCTTGGCTGAAAATTGGGCCACAAAGGTGAATTCCATTTCCGACCTGAAGGGTAGTTGAGGGCCATACACTTGGCCTGTAAGACTGGTTCCTCTAATCTCTTTCTGACCTGTAATCCTGGTCTTTTTTTATATATAATTTCAAATTTTGTTCCCTAAAACTCCTACTCCATAAGAGACCTTCTAAAGTGATCCCTTGGAGAGCAGTTGGTAGTGGTAGCTGGGCACAATCTAGATCTTGTGGTCTCAGGCTCATGGTGACTGAAGTTCACATGTTCCATTGATCCTTTGAACAAGTTGATATCAATCATCACAACTCTTTTTCTGCACATGGAAAGACCAATAGTTGCACCTTTGATTGTCAATCATGAGCTTTTAAGATTCCAGTTGCTACTCACCAAGGTAGGATGTTATTGTTGTTGTTAAGTGTGATCGAGTCAATTCTGGCCCATAGTGACCCTGTATAGGGTTTCTGAAGAGTGGTTGGTGAGTTTGAACTGCCAACCCTGTGGTTCAAACAGACTTTGCAGTCCAGCGCATTAACCCACAGTGCCAAATCAGGAAGTAGAACATTGTATTTCTGGACTATGCCATGCCAGTTAACCATGATGTCCCTCAACAGGAGACTCTTGCAGCAAAATTATGACATATAGAAAATATTGTGGGAGGGAGACAAGACGCTCATGTTTATACTGTGTTTTTTTCTGCATCGGAATTTGTGCTAGGTATTTTTTGGAATGTATGATTTTTGTTTGCTTTCTCATCTGCTACCTTATTATTGTTGTTATTAAGTGCCATCAAGTCAGTTCTGACCCATAGAGACCTTGATAGGAAGAAACACTGATAGGTTCTGTGCCATCTTCACAATGATTATTTTTGAGCCCTTTGTTGCTGCCACTGTGTCAATCCATCTTGTTAGGGGTCTTCCTCTTTTTCATTGACCCTCCAATTTTTCAAGCATGATGCCCTTCTCCAGGGACTGGTTCCTTCTGACAACATGTCCAAATTATGAGAGACCAAGTCTCATTAACTTCAGTTCTAAGGAACAATCTGGCTGCACTTCTTCCAAGACAGATTTGTTTGTTATTCTGGCAAGTTATGGTACTTTCAATATTCTTCATCAACACAAAAATTCAAATGCATCGATTCTTCTATGGTCTTCCTTATTAATTACCGGACTTTCACATACATATGTAATTATTGAAAATACCATGGTTTGTGTCAAGTGTACCTTAGTCCTCAAACTAATATCTGTGCTCTTGAACACTTAAAAAAGTTATTTTATTTTTTTGGAAGCATATTTGCTTCATGTAGTAAATACATAATTTAATTTCTTATCTACTGCTTCCATGAATGTTGATGTAGATACAAGTAAAATGAAATATTTGATAACTTCAATCTTTTCTCCTATTGTTGTTGTTGTTGTTAAGTACCTTCAAGTCTGTTCCAACTCATAGTGACCCTGTATAGGGTTTCTGAGAAGCACCTGGTGAGCTTGAACCACCGACCTTACAGTTCAAACTGATCTTGCAGTCCAGCGCATTAACCCACAGCACCACACCAGGACTCCTTTCTCCCTTTATTATGGTGTTATTTACTGGTGCAGTGAGAATTTTCACTTTTTTACATTGAGGTGCAACCCACACTGAAGACTGTAGTCATTGATCTTTGTCAGTAAGTATTTCAAGTCATCTTGGCTTCCAGCAAGCAAGGTTGTATCATCTGCATGTCACAGATTGTTAATGAATCTTCCTCCATCCCTGATGACACACTCTCTTCATACAATACAGTTTCTTGGATTTACTAAGTATACAGATTGAATGGGAGTGCTGTGACTTTGTAGGATAAACACTGGTGGTCCCAGCCCACCAGTCACTCTGTGGGAGAAAGACAAGGCTTTCTGCTCCTGCAAAGACTTTAAACCTCAGAAACCATATAAAGGGTTGCTGTAAGTCGAAACCAACTCAAAAACACTTAACAAGAAAAAACAGATAGAGTAAGTAAAGTGATCATATACTACCTCTTGAAATGGTTGGACATTGAGCATTTCTCTTTAGTATAATGACTTCGTGTATTCCCTAAATCTTCTTTTGATGCTTTCTTCATCATTCAATATTTTGCCCATAGAACTCTTCAATTTTTCAAATTGAGACTTGAATTTTTTCTTCAGTTCTGTTAGATTAAGAAATGTTGAGCATGATCTTCCCTTTAGGTTTTGTAGCTCCTGATCTGTGCACATTTCACTATAATTCTTGACTGTCTTCTCAAGCTGAACTTGGAAATTTTCTGTTCAGCTTTTTATTTCCTCATTTCTTCCATTCACTTAAGCTTCTTTATGCTGAAGAGGAAGTTTCAGAGTCTCTTCTGACATGAATTTTGGTTTCTTCCTGTATGGTATTCTTGATACCAACACACAAATTTTCTTGTCTTTGGTCATTAGTTTCCTAATGCTTCAAATCTGTTCTTGAAATGGTCTTTAAATTCAGGTGAGATTTTGCTTCTCATGATCTTGCTTTCAATTTCTTCAGCATCAACCTGAACTTACATATGAGCAATTTACAGTTTGTTCCATAGCTGGCTCCAGGAATGGTTTCAAATGACAATATTGAGCTTCTCAATTCTGTCTATTATTTTGTTGTTGCTGTTGTTAGCTGCCCTTGAGTCAGAACAAACTCATAGTGACTTTATGCTAAATAGAATGAAACACTGCCCTGTTCTTTGCCAACTTTATATTTGCTGCTATGCTTGAGCACATTGTTGCTGTCACTGTGCCAATCCATCTTGTTAGGGGTCTTCCTTTTTTTCACTGACCCTCCACTTTACCAAGCACGATGTCCTTATCAAGAGACTAGTCCCTCATGATAATATGTCTGAAGTGTGAGAAATGAAGTCTAGCCATGCTGGCTTCTAAAGAACAGTCTGGAAGTACTTCTTCTAAAACAGATTTGTTTGTTCTTTTGGGAGTCCATGGCACTTTTAATATTTTCCTCCAATGCTATAATACAAATGCATCAATTATTCTATGCTTTTCTTTATTCATTGTCTAACTTTCATATGCATATGAGGTTCTTGAAAACAACAAAGCCTAGGGAGGTCCTCAAATAGACATTTTTGCTCTTGAACACTTTAAAGAAGTCTTGTGTGGCAGGTTTGCATAATGCACTACCTCATTTAATTTCTTGATTGCTGCTTCCATGAGTGTTAACAGTTAATCCAAGCAAAATGAAGTTTTTGACAACTTTAATCTTTTCTTCATGTATATTGATGTTATTTATTGGTCCAGACTTAGGATTTTTGTTTTCTTTACAATGAGGCACAACCCATACCAAAGGCTGTAATCTTTGATCTTCATAAGTAAGGATCTTAAGTTCTCTTCGCTTTCAGCAAGTAAGGTTTATCATCTGCATATCACAGGTTGTTAATGAGTCTTCCTTCAATCCTTATGCCATGTTCTTCTTCATATAATCTAGATTCTCAAATTATCTACTTCGTATACAGATAGAATTGTTGTTGTTATTAGGTGCCATTGAGTTGGTACTGAATCATAGTGACCCTATGCACAACAGAACAAAACACTGACTGGTCCTGGGCCAACCTTACAATTGTTGCCACGCTTGAGCCCATTGATGCTGCCACATGGCCAATCCATCTCGCTGGGGGTCTTTCTCTTTTTTTCTCTGACCCTCTACCTGACAAAACATGATATCCTTCTCCAGTAACTGGTCCCTACTGATACTATGTCCAAAGTATGAAGGACAAAGTTTGGCCATCCTGGCCTCCAAGGAGCACTCTGACTGCACTTCTTCCAACACAGATCTGTTGGTTCTATGGGAAACCCACGGCACTTTCAATATTCTCCTCCAACTCTATAACTCAAAAGCATCAATTTCTCTACAGTATTTCTTATTCACTGTCCAACTTTTGCATTCATATGAGATTATTGAAAATACCATGGCTTGGTTCAGGTGCACCTTAGTCCCCAAACTGACATTTTTGCTCTTCAACACTTTAAAAAGGTCTTATGCAGCAGATTCGCCTAATGTAATACATCATTTGATTTCTTCACTGCTGCTTCCATGACTGTTGATAGTTGATCCAAGAAGAATGAAGTCCTTGACAATTTCAATCTTTTCTCTGTTGATAAGAATGTTTTTCTATTGGTCCAGTGGTAAGAATTTTTGTTTTATTAAAATTGAGATGCAATCCATACCAAAGGCTGTTGTCTTTGATCTTCATCAGTAGATACTTGATTCCCAAGTCAATGTCATGATCTGTTCTAATACTTCAATAACCATAAGTTTGGTGCTTACATACCCAAACAATTTGGCTATGCTTTGCTCAGTGTATTTTACACATTTAATCTAGTTAAGGAGTCCTGGTATAGCACTGCAGGTTAATGCTCTGGACTGCAATGTTGACTTGAACTACAACATCGGCAATCAAGCTTATCAACCACTCCTTGGAAACCCCATACAGGGTCGCTATGAGTCAGAACTGACTTGACATCACTTAACAACAGCAGCAATAAAATCTAGTTAATGTGTAAGAAGAAGTTGCTTTACCTATCTATATCTGATGTAACTGTTGAATAAAAAGGTCAACATTTAGTGTGTGCTTAATGAAACTCAGTCTCCTTATATTATGATAACACCAAAGATACAAAGGTGGCTAATAAGAAAGTGAAGATCATAGTTATTTCCTGCATACTTATTCAAACTGAATATTGAGTATGGTCATACCACCATGAGAACTGCTGGTTGAAAAGTTGTTGTTGTTAAGTGCTATCAAGTCATCTCCAACTCATAGCAATCCTGTACAGGTTTCCAAGGAATATCTGGTGAGTTTGAACCACCAACTTTGTGGTTAAAGTTTAGTGCTTATCTAACAGTGCCACACCAGGAGTACAGGAATATATATATGTTGTTGTTGTTAAGTGATGTTGAGTTGATTCCAACTTATACCTACCTTGTTTAGGGTTTCTGAGATGTAACTAGTGGGTTGAACTGCAAACTTTGTAGTTCACTGTCCAATGCTGTTCCTACAATGCCACACCAGGAGTCTGTGTGTGTGTGTGTGTAGGGGTGTGTGTGTGTGTGTGTGTGTGTGTGGTTAGTATTCCAATGGGTAGTGCACTACACTACCAGGGTAACTTATATGCATATATACATATACATATCAGCAGTCCGGTGTTGATCTTACAGTACCATACCAGGGCTCACTCTCTCTCTCGCTCTCTCTCTCTCGCTCTCTGAGACAGAGGTTTATATCAAGGAAATGTCTCACACAGTTTTTGCTGTTAAGTGCCGTTGAGTTGGTTCTGACTCATAGTGACCCTGTAAAGAGTTTCTGAGGCTTTAAATCTTTGCAGGAGCAGAAAGCCTCATCTTCATCCCAAGGAACAGCTGTTCAAACTATGGGCCTTGTAATTCACAGGCCAGCACATAGTTGTGGCGGTAGGCAAATACCAAGTCCTTGGATCTGATATGAGGTTGGGGTCAGAAGTCAGACTGAAGGCTTCCCTTGACTCATGTATCTGTAGGAGTTGATTAATTCAAAATTAGCAGGAGAGACATCAGGTTTATGGAAGATATAATGGAAGGATACCGATAACTCCCAGGATTTGCAAGCAATATAACAGGCCACTGACTCAAGTCCACAAAACACGAGGTCAGATGAAAAGCTAAATTCAGAATCTAGACCCAGCAAAAAATCCAAGCAAGCACACTCCAGAAAAACTTCCTTTCAATTGATTGACTGCCCATAGCAATTCTCATGTTGGTTTTAACTGCCAAACCACTGACTTTCTGGCCTAGTCAAGTCAACACAAAACCTTACCTACCATAGTCTACCCTTTGTCAACTTGGCATTTGTACATATCACCTTAAATGATACAAATATCTAAATAAAGTCATAGTTGCATCTTACATGGCACAACACATATAAAACTGAAAATGTACTAACTCCATTAGCATCTTAAATTTTATAGATGAACAAATGAAAAAATATTTGATGTACACATATAAGGAAATAATTTTCATAATAATAATTACAATCCTCCTTCCTGCAACTGGTCATGTGGCCATAGCTGATATTTAGAACTATCTTCTTCTACCACTCATTCTGTATTCCCTTTGCCCTGGACAAGCACTTAGCTGGTTGTGGCTCTTTGCTTTGTGGGGTGACCCTAACCCTCATTTCTGAAGAGTTTGGACCATTACTAGTCATGTTCTAATTGGGTTGCAGTACTTAACCATTGAATTTAATCACAAGACATGGTAGTACTAAATGACATCCTAAGGTCTAGATACCATGCATACTTTTCTTTACTATGTAAATCTAGTCCTATTCTGGTAATCAGAAAGTTTAACTTTACAACCCAATAAAGTAGCTCACTTCTTTGCCTGTTGATCCAGAGGTATGATGAACAGAAAGTGCCCAGAGGGAATTTTTAACTCCCAGTTCAATGGAATCAGTGCTGTGTCTCCAGGTAGGAGTATTCCTCCCTTTGGAATTAAAATGTGCAGATGTGAAGAGTTTAGGGCTGCAGGGATGGGAAACAAACATTTTTAGAGTGGGTCACTGGAAGTAAGAATGAGTGATGTTACTACCATTTCCACTCCTTAGTTTCTGGACCCATGAATCCTGGCTATTGGAGAAACAGTGAACAATATATTGGACACTAGTTTAGAGCATATAGAGCAATGGAGAACCTTACCCCAACCCTGCAAGATATTACCAGCTTTATGGCACTGTAATTATGTCTTTAGAAGGCCATTCTATTTTACGATCAAGCCAGTTGCTTCAGGATAATAAGGAACATGTTAAGACCAGTGAATTGTATGGGCATGGAACCACTGCCACACATTATTTGTTGTGAAATGAGTCCCTTGCTCGGAGGTGATGGTGGTGTGGGATACAAGTGATGGTGGATAAGACATTCTGTAAGTCCACAGGTGGTAGTTTTGGCAGAAGCATTAACTGCAGGGAATGCAAATCCATATACAAATTCATATACAGAGTAAGTGTCTATTCCAGTATGAACCAAATATTGCTCTTTCTGTGTTGCAAGCAAAGTGATACAATCACCTGCCACCAGGCTGCTCTCATATCACAAGTTAAATGTTGGTTTCTGCTGCTGGCAGACTGAGCACTCAACAGTGACTGTAGCCAAGTAAGACTTGCTGAGTAGAAGGAAGTTGAGCTGCTGAGCCCATGCATAACTTCCTTCCCTGCCACCATAGCCACCTTATTCATAAGCCCATTGGGCAATTACAGAAGTGGCTGGAGAAAGAAGATGATTAGTTTTCACAGAATCTGTCATTCACTTTCACTTGATTGTTAAAATCATCCTCTGTCAAGCTAGCCCTTTGGTGAGAATTCTTATGAAACACATGGCCCAGTCAGAAAGATCTGCCCACATACCTGTCCCCCACATCTCCTTGTCACCAATTTTCTTTTAACATTCCTCCTAACTCCCTGACCATTCAAATAAACCATTGGGTACAACCCATGAATAAGTATATAGTTTCACATCTGGCCATTTTCCCCTTCCAAACAAAATGAACCACCAGTTGCATTGCTCAGAGTTCTTCCCATTGGAAAGATTTCCTGTTACCATTGTATTTCAAGGAAGCCTCAGAAGAGGGCTGCAGTGCTGCTGCCATCCACTTTTGAGTTGTTGTTGTAAAGTACCGTGGAGTTGGTTCTGACTCATAGTGACCCTGCACAGGGTTTCTGAGGCTATAAATCTTTACAGGAGCAGAAAGCTCCATATTTCTTCTGTGGAACAGCTGGTAATGTCAAACTGCTGACCTTGATGTTAGCAGCCCAATTCATAACCATTATGCTACCAGAGCTCCTTTCAAGTAGAGCCTGCTTATAGTGCAGAACCATCTGTAAACCAAGTATGAGTTTTCTCTTTCTCGGTCAACTGATCATAAGCAACTCTCCCATGAGTCCATAGATATACTGGGAGAGGGAAGGGAATGTGACAGAGGTCTGTGTTGTGATTCACCAATAGAGGTCTGCTAAAAATGCTAACCTATATTTCTGTCTGGCACTGACTGTTCAAGCATCTTTGGATAGGGCGGGACACATGGCCCAAGTGGCAGAGCAACTTGCACAGCAATCTGATCCTGTTACAGAATCTTCTCCTGTTCTGGTTCCCACTCAAAACTAGCAGCTTTCCAGTCACTTGATAAATAGGCAGAGTATCACACTCAAATGACAAATATGTTGACTCTAAAATTCAAATAGGCCCATCAGGCATTGTGCCTCCTTCTTAGTTGTAGGAGGAGCCAGATGCAACAACTTAATTTTCACTTTAGTAGGAATATCTTGACATGCCCTACAACACGAGTTCTAGAAATTTCACTGAAGTGTAATATGTCTGAATTTTGTTAGATTAAATCACTCTAACACCCAGATGTTTAATGCATAAGTATATAGCCATTGATACTTCTTCCTTACAAGGTCCAATAAGCACAATATCATCAATGCAATGGACCACTGTGATGTCTTGTGGAACAGGAAGGCAATCAAGGTCCTTGTGGACTAAATCATGACATAATATTGGACAGTTGATGTACATGAGGTAGGATGGTGAAGATATATTGTTGGCCTTGTCAGCTAAAGGCAAACTGCTTGTGGTGATCCTTCAAAACCAGAATTGAGAAAAAGGCATTGGCCAGATCAATAGCAGCATACCAAATACCAGAAGTTGTATTAATTGACTCAAGCAAAGAAATCATATCTGGAACATCAGCTGCAATTGGAGTTACCACCTTATTAAGTTTATGATAATCCACTGTCATTATTCAAGATATATCTGGGTGTTTTTTGTTTTTATTTTTGTTTTTGCACAGACCAAATAGACAAGTTAAATAGGGATGTAGTGCATCCTTCAAGTTGTTGAAATTAGAGCAAATCTCTTTAATCCCTCCAAGAATGTGATATTGCTTTTGGTTTGCTAGTTTCCTAGGTGGAGGCAGCTCTAATAGCGTCCATGTGGCTTTTCGTACTATATAGCCCTTTTTCAGTGTATGTGTAATGTCAGTTGCTGAGTATGTCTATTCCAATTATGCATTCGGGAACTGGGGAAATCACTACAGGATGAGTTCTAGGACCCACTGTGAGATGGATTTTAGCTAAGACCCCCTGAAT
>NW_006408761.1:4375651-4376926 GCF_000296735.1 Chrysochloris asiatica
TCGAGTCGGTTCCAACCCATAGCTAACCCTCTACAGGGTTTCCTAGGGTGTAAATCTTTACGGGAGTAGAAAGCCTCATCTTTCTCCCGCGGAGCGGCTGGTAGTTTCAAACTGCTGACCTTAAGGTTTGCAGCCTGATTCGTAACCACTACACTACCAGAGCTCCTTAAGACCCCCTGAATAACTTGACCATATTCCCAAATTCTGACTGGTGGGCCACAGTGATGTTTTGGATTCCCTGGAATTGTTGTTAATTAAGAGCCAGTTTCTAATAACCCCTGAAAAGTTTGGCTATTCCCCCACCCAATAAGTAGTCAGACTTCTGGTATGGTGCTGTAGGACAAACACTGGACTGCTAACCACAAGGTGGGCAGTTCAAACCCACCATTTAGTCCTCAGAAACCCTATACAGAGTCGCTATGAGTCAGAACTGATTTGACAGCACTTAATAGCTAAAACAATGAGCAGTCAATCTTGAAAAAGCCACAGACCCCTTTGCATAAGACTGGGAGAAAGATTAAGAGTATAAATTTTTAACAGTGTCATGGGGTCTTTCCTCATGGCAACCTGGCCTATCCTTCATTCAAGTCTTGGAATTGATTGAGAAGCCGTGGTTCTCTATTCTGATAATTCAGGTTAGACTGCTGTTGTCTTGACCTAGAATTCTTCCATTTGTAAGGATCAAGTACACATTTAGTAAGCTTCCCATCTATTTAGGGAAATGCTGTCAAATTAGCCAATGCCATAAGGCCACATGAGTCAATCTATTCTGATTACTGCTTTGACTCTGCTGTCTATTATGGTAATCACACCCACCTTTGAGATTAAGTACTGTTACTTGGTCCCTACCATGATGGGGTACCATCAGCCATACTGCAGTTGTTAGGGGCTATCGAGTCAGTTGTGACTCTTAGCCACCTTATGCACAACAGAACAAAACATTGCCTGGTCCTATGCCATCCTCACAATCATTGTTAAGTGGCACATTGCTACTGCCACTGTGCCAAGCTATCTCACTGGGGGTTTCCTCTATTTTGATGACTTTCCACTTTACAAGGCATGATGTCCTTCTCCAGAGACTGCTCCCTTCTAATAATATGTCTAAAGCTTGAGAGATGAAATCTTGCCATCCTGGCTTCTAAGATGCATTCTGGCTGTACTTCTTCCAGCACATATTTGTTGTTCTTCTAGAAGTCCATGGTACTTTTAATATTCTTTCCCAAAATCATAAGTCAAATGCCTCAATTCTTCTATGGTCTTCATTATGTATTGTCT
>NW_006408761.1:4377676-4378997 GCF_000296735.1 Chrysochloris asiatica
CCCTGGCAATGTACTGTTGTTACTATTTCTTAAATTATCTTTCTGTTTTGCCATTTGCTATTTTTCGATTTTGTTCAGAAAAAAAATCCAAATAAAAATAATTGATAAGGCCCCAAATGAATAATATACTGGAGTTTTGCACAAGTTGTTGGTGTGAACAAGTCATACTATTGCATGGATGGAGACACTGTTTTCCCAACTAGATAGTGGTTGTTCTTGTTAAGTTGTTATGTGCTTTTGAGTCAGATTCAACTTCTATAAATCCTTTAGAGTTTTTCTGAGGAGCAGGTGGTGAGTCTGAATGCCAACCTTGCAGTTCAAACCAACCTTGTGGTTCAGGGCTTATGCTACAGTGCCACTTCAGGATAACTAGACAGTATAGAGTTTTAAAAAATAGAGCTTATGATGTTCTTATATTCCATAAACTTAAACAATGCTCTGTACACTATGTAATTTATTTTTCCAGATAATTTTTCTGTTTAAAATGTACCAGAGACACTTCCTCTTATGGGGCATTTTTTCTTTGTTTTCTAAGGGAAAAAGCAAAAAAGTATTATCAATACTCCTAATATATTTAATTTATACATTTACCTCAATGTGGATCAAATATCCATAAAGACATCCAATTGTTAATGTACATGAATAAAAAAAATTAATGATGTTAATTAACATAAATTAAAATGAGGTGAAGATCAAGTACAATATTTTTATGGTTTATGGATTATAAAACCTTACAAAGTAATAAACTACACCTTTAGTCACACTTGAGGATCAGATAACTCAAGGGGGCTGAATCAAATGAAATTCATCACTCATTAAGAAGATTCTAATTAATGTTATTATAGAGATTACAGTTTGTCAGTGGTTTCCCCTTACCTACAACTTCAAGTTCAAACTTGTTACGTGCTGTGGAGTGGGTTCCGACTCATAGGGACCTGTACAGGGTTTCAGAGGCTGTAAATCTTTACGGGAGCAGAAAGCCTCATTTTTCTCCCATGGAACAGCTGGTAATTTCGAACTGCTGTTCCTGAGGCTCGTAGCCTGATTCATAACCACTACACTAGCAGAGCTCTTGTTGTTATTGTTGTCAGGTGCCATTGAGTCGGAACCAACTCATAGCGACCACATGCACAGCAGAATGAAATAAAGTCCGATCCTGGGCCAACCTCACTACCGCTGCCACACTTGAGTCCATCAATGATGCCACCTGGGCAATCCATCTCATTGGGGGGTCTTCCTCTTCTTCTCTGACCCTCCACCCTACCCAGCATGACATCCTTCTCCAACGATTGTTTCCTCCGGACAATATGTCCAAAGTAGG
>NW_006408761.1:4399460-4401319 GCF_000296735.1 Chrysochloris asiatica
AGTGATGATTTGATTTGCCATCAATCATGATTTTGTGACTAGTTCCCTTTGTGTTATATATACTATAATTAACACTATGACCTTGCGTCTATGACATCATCATGGCCTCATGCTAATGATCTCCCTCACCCTGATGATTTGCCTTTGTCTTGTCTTTGCCATGTTTAACATTTAATAGAGTTTCTCTTTAAAAAAATTTTTTAAAGAAAGATGAGGAAATTTAAGTAATACCAAGATAACCATTAATCTATTATCATGTGGAAATGAAACATATGTCATTTGTAATTATCATGTTTCCAAAATCTTTGATAAGTTTTATTTAAGAATTTTACGTTGATCTAAGTAGGGTTTTTTTTTAACCACAGTAAACTTTAAGCCATTAGATGTAAAATGTCTAGACTTTTAGATTTTAATTTTATTCCTACAGAAAATGTGGAAAATTTGACAAAGATATATGCCATCTACTACTTCCTTCACATTTTGTCAGAAGAAAATCTCAGAAACTGCAAAACAATGTTTTAAAGCAGTTAAAGGAAATTACTCATTTGAAATATAACTACTTCAGGGAAAGCCAAGATATACCAAATCCACCTTGGCTCATGAAAAACAAAAAAAAATTGCTATTATTCACTAATGTCTGGAGAGTCAAAAGTCTATGTGTTTTCAGTATTATTGTCTTTCTAAGGATAAAAAGAGTATATACATCTTATAAAAGAACATTGAGAATTTCTATTCAGTACTTAGGATATAATTATCATTTAAATTTATCTCTTTACTTTCCCTACGTTTCATGCTTCCTTGGTGGACAAGTCAAAACTTTTTAAAGTTGAGTAGTTCCACATGGAAGTCAGAGATTAATTTCTGGAGTGAAACTGTAAAGGACTCCTACCTAAGATGAGAAAGTGGAAAGGTAAAACCCAATATTATTCTGTTAGTCTATAATATCTGGTTACTGTGTATGTTATTATTAATGTTGTCTCATGAAAAATAGAATTCTGATTCAGTGTGTTGTATTGGCTCAGTACCATGCAATGTTTCCCACCATCACTACAAGCACTATAGAAGATCAGAGTCTTAGCCCTTTCAACAGCCAAAATATATATTCAGAAACAGGAATAACAAGAGTTTCATACCCTCTTTTTTTCCTCCTCTTCCCCAATCTTCCCTCCTCTACAACGCACACATACTCACACACCCCTAGGTAGAATTACATTTGTTTCAATTTCAGTGGGAAGAAATGATTCAGGGCAGGAAATGAGAATTCTGTTAAATGAGAGGAGCAGTCATCTCATCTCAATATTTGAGGCATTTTTTTTTTTTTTTTCATTTTCCTATGATTCATTCTTCTTTCTTCCTGGCACCTTGTTGTAAGGGTGGGGTGGAGGGGACCAAACCCTGTGTTTTGATAAAAAATTTTAATACAAAAAGTAATTGAAAAACTATGGGAAATGCAAGAAAGACACAATGGCTGGATGTCTGAAAATTTTGTTAGTCCAAATAGACACTTGAGAAAATTGACTTTAGATAGTCTCAATTCACAGAATTCATATATGTATTTTGAAAGCTAAGATCTAGGAAATATGATTCAAATTTTCTAAACAGAACATTTTTTAAATGAAAGGCAAATTTTGTTGTTTCAGAACTAGTACTGTAGATAATGAAAATGTCATAACATTAGTTTGTAATGGAAAAACAAAAACTAACTACACATGTAAAAAGTTGCTGTACTGACCAGAAACCCTAATAAATAAATCAGAGCTGTGTGCCGTGGAATCAGTTCTGACTCATAGTGACCCTGTACAGGGTTGTCGAGGCTGTAAATCTTTACGGGAGCAGAATGCCTCATCTTTCTCCTGCGG
>NW_006408761.1:4402967-4404900 GCF_000296735.1 Chrysochloris asiatica
TGTGGAGTTGGAGGAGAATACTGAAAGTGTCGTGGACTGCCAAAAGAACCAATAGATCTGTTTTGGAAGAAGTACAACCAGAGTGCTCCTTGGAGGCCAAGATGGCTAAGCTTTGTCTCTCCTACTTTGGACACATTGTCTGGAGAGAACAGTCACTGGAGGAGAAGGATGTCATGCTGGGAAAGGTGGAGGGTCTGAGAAAAAGAGGAAGACCCCCAATGAGATGGATCAGCCAGGTGGCATCATTGATTGCGTCAAGTGTGGCAGCGGTAGTGAGGTTGGCCCAGGATCGGACATTGTTTCATTCTGATGTGCATGGGGTTGCTATGAGTCAGTTCCAACTCAATGGCACCTGACAACAACAGACTACTCTGTCAGTCTCTTTGTCGTACTGTGGTGGCTGTATGTTGCTCTGATGCTGTATACTATGTCAGTGGTATTTTAAATACCAACAAGGTACACACATGGTGGACAGGTTTCAACTGAGCTTACAAGCTAATATAAACTAAGAATAAATAGAGGCAGATTACTTCGGAATGTTTAACCACTGAAAACTTTATGAATAGCAGTGGGACACTGTCATATAGCATCAGAATATTGTCTGATACAGTGCTAGAAGGCATGCAAAATATGACTGGGGAAAAGCTGCCTCCTAAAAGTAGAGTTGAACTTTATGACAAGAATGAAATAAAGCTACTAGGATCTTCATTAACTGATGGGTCACAACTCAAAATGGGAAAAAGTTGGAAGCATCCATTAATAATTGGAACATGGAATGTACGAAGTATGAATCTAGGAAAGCTGGAAATTGTAAAAAAATATATGGAACACATACAGATCGATATCCTGGGCATTGATGAGCTGAAATGAACTTCAATTGTCCAATTTAATTGAGTTATGGTGTTGGAGGAGAATATTGAAAGTGCCATGGGCTGCCAAAAGAACAAACAGATTTGTGTTGGAAGAAGTGCAGCCAGAGAGCTCCTTGGAGGCCAGGATGGCCAAACTTTGTCTCTCATACTTCAGATGTGTTTTTAGGAGGGACCAGTTACTGGAGAATGGTATCATGTTTGGTAGGTGGAGGGTTAGAGAAAAAGAGGAAGACCCCCAATGAGGTGGATTGGTCAGGTGGCAGCATTGATGGACTCAAGCGTGGCAACAATAGTGAGGTGGGCCCAGGATTGGATAGTGTTTCATTTTGCTGTGCATAAGGTCGCTATGAGTCGGTACTGACTCAATTGCACCTAAAAACAACAATCATTTGGTTTACTATGCTGAGAACAAAAAATTAAAGAAGAATTGCATCACATTCATCATCAAAAAGAGCATTTCAAGATCTGTCTTGAAGTATAACGCTGTCTGTGATAGGATAATATTCATATGCCTACAAGGAAGACCATTTAATACCCCTATTATTCAAATTTATGCACCAACCACTGAAGTCAGTGATGATGAAATTGAAGTAGTCTACTAGCATCTTTATTCTAAAATTGATCACACATGTAATGTTGAAGGATGTTGTGCTGCAGGATAAGCACTGGGCCACAAAGTCAGCAGTTAAAATCCACCAGCTGCTCCTTGGAAACCCTTTACAGGGTCACTATGAGTCAGAATTAACTAAGCGGCACTTAACAATGACAATGGGTACAATAGTGAATGATTTGGGAAACATCAAAAGAAGACGGCACTCCTGCATTGCTGGTGGGACTGCAAAATGGTCCAATACGACACTTCCTCAGAAGGTTGAAAATAGAAATACCATTCGATCCAGCAATTCCACTACTGGGTATCTACCCACAAGACAAAAGAGCCACAACACAGGAAGATATATGCACACTAATGTTCATAGCTGCACTATTTACAATAGCAAAAAGATGGAGTCAGCCAAAGTGCCCATCAACTGAAGAATGGATAAACAAGCTGTGGTACATAC
>NW_006408761.1:4406600-4410991 GCF_000296735.1 Chrysochloris asiatica
GACATTTTGTAGCAAAGAGGGGAGTGATTAACTTATCAGTCTAGGAGTGGAGGACCCTGGAACCATCAATGGAGAGCGGAATCCTACCCAGAGGCAGTGAGGCCTGATATGGAGGCAGAGAAGACGACGTCAAGAGATGGTGTGGTTGGGGACTCGGGATCAGGAGATGGAAAGGGGCTGAGGATTGTGGTGGGGGGTGGTGCAGGCTTACAGGGTACACCCCTTGGTTGGGTGAGGATGCATGGACGGGATGGTAACTATGCCAATGAAATGATGGGTGATGGAATGAATGTAAAACTGATGTTCTCCCATGTAGACTATCACACAATTCAAAATAAAACATTAAAAAAAAAAAAGAAGACAGAAGGAATAAACAAAGTCATTGTGTCAAAAAGAAATGGATGATGTTCAACCATTTCAAGAGCTAGATTATGCTCAAGAACCAGTGGTACTGAAGGAAGAAGCCCAAGATACACTGAAAGCACTGGTAAAGAACAGGGCTCCAGAAATTGATGGAATACGAATTGAGATTGTTTAGCAAACTGAGACAGTACTTCAGGCACTCAGTCATTTATACCAAGAAATTTGAAAGACAGATATCTGGCCCAATGATTGGAAGAAATCCATATTTGTGCCCATTCCAAAGAGAGACTATCCAGTGGAATGCAGAAATCATCAGACAAAATCATTAAAATCACATGCAAGCAAAATTTTGCTGAACAGAATTAAAAAACAGCTGTAACAGTACATTCACCAGAGGTTCAGATGAGGATGTGGAATTAAGAATATCACTGCTGATGTCAGATGGATCTTGGCTGAAAGCGGGGATTATCAGAAAAGTGATTACTTATGTTTTATTGACTACACAAAGGCTTTCAACTGTGTGGATCATGACAAGCTATGGGCAACATTGTGGAGCATGAGTATTCTGGAACACTGAGACTGCTTTGACCCAACCTTGTAATAAATCTATAGCAAGTAAGTTCTTTAGCACATACATAAACGTTCATATACTTGCATTTCAGCATTTCTTAAAAAAGTGCCATTGAGTCAGTTCTGACTCATAGTGACCATGTATAGAGTTTATGAGGAGTAACTGGTGAGTTTGAATCACCAACCTTGTGGTTCAAAGTGACCTTGTGGTTCAGTGTTACCTACAGAGCCACACCAGGACCCCAACAGGCATAATGTTGTTGGTGTTGCTAGGTGCCATTGAGTCAGCACTGACTCATAGCGACCTTACACACAGCAGAATGAAACACTGCCCAATCCTGGGCCAACCTCACTACTGTTGCCACACTTGAATCCATTGATGCTGCCACTTGGCCAATCCATCTCACTGGGGGGTCTTCCTCTTCTTCTCTGACCCTCCACCTTACCAAACATGATATCCCTCTCCAGCGACTGGTCCCTCCTGACAATATGTTTGAAGTATGAGAGATGATGTTTGGCCACCTTGGCCTCCAAGGAACACTCTGGCTGCACTTTTTCTCTTGGTTCTTTTGGCAGCCCGTGGTACTTTCAATATTCTCCTCCAACACCATAACTCAAAAGCATCAATTTCCCTACAGTTTTCCTTATTCACTGTACAGCTTTCATATACATATGAGGTGTTGCATTAGGCAAATTTGCTGCACAAGGCCTTTTTAAAGTGTTGAAGAACAAAGATGTCAACTTGAGGACTAAGGTGCGCCTGACCCAAGCCATGGTATTGTCAATAACTTCATAGGCATAATAGACTCTTATTATTAAGAAATTAATGAAATAGACTATTTTGGTTTGCAAAATGTAAACATAATTCCCTTGAAGAAAATGGTATTCTATGAGTATATCAATTGAATATGATTTAAATTGGTAGATAAAGATAAAGGGTAAAAAACAGTTATGTACAATTACCTTTAACAATCAAAGTAATTCACCCTCTGCTCAGATGTTCATAAAATTGGCATGTACTAACAAAAGCTAAATAATTATTTGTTAAAATATATGGGAGAAATAGACAAACGAGAAATATTCACAAGTAAATATGAAATTATTCTGTGTACACTGAATGGATAATCCCAATCTTCACGATGCCTAGGCTCAGATTTGTTTTACTAAATATTGAAGTGAACTCTTATTTTTGTTTAGTTTAATGTCTCTTTTCCAGATTTTTTATGAACCAGAGCAGACTAACTGGCTGAACCAAAGCAAGGATGGGCCCATTGTTCCAATTACTTCAAAAGTTTCCTTGCAGAGTGCTGAAAAGATAATGTCTCTAGAGAAAACTAATCAGAAGCACAGCTGTTCAATAGGACTGAGAGGTTATGAAAAGCAGAGACTCGGGAATGACAGCAGCCAACGAATTATGGATGATTTTCCAATAGAGTACTTTTTGAAAATGAGGCCAAGAACATTTGGTAGAGTGCTTAAGCGAATGTCTCATGTCACTTGTAACACTGGGTCACCATGATGATGCATCCACACTGGTCAGGTCTTAAGGTGAAGTCCTGAAGGCACTGTTTGTCACTGTTGAATTAAAAGAGGATAAAAATTAGAGTCCTAGGTGTTGCCATGTTTGATACCTGTCATTTGTTAGGAACACAGATTTACAGGGTCTCAGAAGGTTTGCTAAAGCAAAATTGTAATATGAAACACGAATCTTTTAGCTGAATGACAACATTCCCTTATCCCCCTCCCCAGTTAAAATCAGAGCTTTGTGGTCCACTTGTAATTGGGCATGATGGAGATGGGCTGGGAGAATGAACCCACGGGACAATCTGGTTAAACACAGCTGCAGAAACCAAGTCTTACTGTCTGGAAAAATCTGTGATAGACAGAGAATTGGAAAGGCTGCCAAGAGAAATGGTGGATTACACACTTGAAATATTTGATACAGACAGAGCACACAGCAAGGATCACTCCAACACAGGGCTGGGTTGTAACAAGTTTTCCCAGTGATGACTGATGCAACTTGTCCTTTAGGGCCTCTCTCCCACTCTGCAGTGGGGAAGAAGAGCCATTAGAATAATATAATTATTTCCATGTACAAAATATCTTTGTACATATTTTCGGAAATTAAAATTTTCAGACACAAAATTGGCCTTGCATTACTCCTGTGAATGTCAATACAATCCAAAGGCTGGAAAATGGGGAGTAATCAGTATAAACCAGTCTCATTGCTTAAATTCAGCCCTGTCCTCAGTTAACATCAGGTCAGCATCAAATGATCTCTAATTTCCTTTCAAGACCAACCATATAGTTTCCTTTTCCACCAATTTCAAGTCAAGGTAAAAAGACACTGGAAGAAAAGAGATATCATCACCTGCCTAGCTAAGAACAAGTATGAGAAACAAAATGCAGCACCATCAAAGTCATTACATGAAGTCCTGATTGCCTATGTCTTGTATTGGTAAGTCAAAAAAATAAAACTGATAAAGACCATTTTCCAAGACAAAGATAAATTTTTTCTTGTCAAATTTTGTTTGAATTGGGGAATATGGACAAAATAAAACACATGTTTGGGATTGGTTCCACATAAGTGCATTTGAAAAGTCTTTCGACTATGTACTCTGGCGTCCTGGTGTGGTGCTGTTGGTTAATGTGTTGTACTCCAAGGTCATTTGAACTGCAAGGTGATGGTTCAAGCTCATCAGCCACTCCTTGGAGACCCTATACAGACAGGGTCGCTATGAGTCAGAACCGATTTGACGGTAGTTAACAATAACAACTATGTACAAAGTAGAGTGTAGTTAGAGAGTGAGTGATCTGACATTCTAGGATCTAGAAATGAAGTTTGAACACATAATGACATTTGTGGGGGTAAAAATAGACTGGAAAAGAAGTAAAATGAGGAGAGCATGAATTGGCAAAGACCTGCTCAAGATTTTTGTTTATTCAAGAAAAGGTTTAGAATACTTATACATATTCATAATTTCAAACACTATCAATCATAGGAAAATATTCATATGTCTACAGGGAAGATTAGTTAATAAAACTATCATTCCAATTTATCACTAACCACTAATGCAGTGCCATAGGATAAGCACTTGACTACAAGGTCAATTTAAACTGCAAGTTTGGTAGTTCAAACCTGATAGTGGCTCCTCAGAAAACCTATACAGGGTCACTATGAATTGGAGCCAACTTGATAGCACTTAACAACAACAACCAACATCAGCAGCTTGAACTTGATTAAACATACAATCAAGATGCAATGATCATTTCTGGTGATTGGCATTTAAAAGTTAAAAACAATGAAGAATCAATATGTGGGAAATTGCATTAGTGAAAGAAATCACACCAGAGATCACATAAGAGAATTGTGCAAGACCAACAACTTATTCAGTGTAGATATTTTTGCAACAGCATAAAAGGTGGCTATATACACGAATCTCACTGGATGAAATACA
>NW_006408761.1:4412096-4412857 GCF_000296735.1 Chrysochloris asiatica
CAATCACTCATCTATGCCAAGAAATTTGGAAGAAAACTATCTGGCCAACTGATTGGAAGAGATGCATATTTGTGCCCATTCTAAAGAGAGATGACCCAACGGAATGTGGAAATCATCGGACAATATCTTTGATATCCCAACGGAATGTGGAAATCATCGGACAATATCTTTGATATCCCATGCGGAATAAAGTTTTACTAAAGGTAATACAGAAATGGTTGCAAGCATACATTGAAAGAGAACTTCCAGAGGTTCAAGGTAGATTCAGAAGAGGACGTGGAACAAGGGATATCGTTGCTGATGTCCAATGGATCTTGGTTGAAAGCCGAGAATATCAGAAAGATGTTTACCTGTGCTTTATTGATTATGCAAAGGCTTTCGATTGTGTGGATCATGACAAGCTATGGAAAACATTGCAAAGTATGAGTATTCCAGAACACTTAATTGTGCTTATGAGGAATCTGTATATGGACCAAGAAGCAGTTGTTCAAAAAGAACATGGGAACACTGAATGGTTTAAAATTAAGAAAGGTGTGCAACAAGGTTATATTCTTTCACCATACTTATTCAACCTGTATGATGAGCAAATAATCCAAGAAGCTGGGTTATATGAAGAAAAATGTGACATCAGGATTGGAGGAAGACTCAACAACAGCAACCTTGCTTGCTGAAAGTAAAGAGGACTTAAAATATTATTGATGAAGATCAAAGAGCACAGCCTTTGGTATGGATTATATCTCAATGTAAAGAAAACAAACATC
>NW_006408761.1:4416147-4417343 GCF_000296735.1 Chrysochloris asiatica
TGGATTGGCAAGGTGGCAGCATCAGTGGGCTCAAGCATGGCAACAATTGCAAGTTTGGTCCAGGACAGGGCAGTGTTTTGTTCTGTTGTGCATAGGATCACTCTGAGTTGGTACTGACTCAATGCCACCCAACAACAGCAACAACAATTTTATTGACTATGCAAAAGGGATTCAACTGTGCAGATAACAAATTATGAGTAACATTATGAAAAAATGGGAATTCCAGAACACTTAATTGTGCTCCTGAGGAACGAGTGCATGGTGAAGAGGCAGTTGTTTAACTGAGCTAGAGCTAAACACCTTTGAATGGAGGCTTGTATTGGAGTGGAATGTCCTTTGGCAATTTATTAGCAGTCCTAAAAGTGCTTTGCAACACTGACATGTCAAGGCAGAGGCTAGACCATTGGGCCAAGGGCCAGAAAGAGGCCTGCTTATGGGCATGGCTGGGAAGAGGGTGTCCTGAACAAAGACCTGGCTGTATCCTTAACATTTTGATCCTGAATTCTAACCTTTTAACTTTCCTAATAAACCCCACAATCATGAGTATTAACTGTGAGTTCTGTATGGCTATTGCAATCAATTATAAAACTCAACTGAGAAGCCAAGAGTGCTGTGGGAGCATAGTTGGCATAAGAGGAAAGAGGTTAGTTGGGCTAATGTGGGGTTTGATTTTTCTACCCCTTTGTAAAGTTAGAGGCAGTCTGATGTTGCTTCCACAAATTTTTCTACAATAATGAAAAAAAAAAAATTATTGAACTTTCAATGATTTCATTTGAGTCAGAACCACAATCAATAATAATGTAAGCAGCAGCCAACAAATGAAATGACATAATGCATTGGACAAATCTGTTGTAAAATACTTCTCTAGTGTGTTAAAAAGCAAAGATGTCACTTGGAAATTTAAGGAAATTTAAGGTGTGCCTGACCTAAGTCATGTTATTTTCAATTCCCTTATACACATGTGAAAGAAGTACAACCAGAATGCTCTTTAGAAATGAGAATGTTGACAACTCTGCTCAAACAATTAGACCACGTTATCAGAAGATACTGGTCCCTTAAGAAGGACATCATGATTGGTAAAGTAGACAGTCATTGGACGGTCACTGAAATAGAGGAAGAGCCCCAATGAGATGGAATGGCACAGTACAGTAACAGGGAGCTCAATTATAACAACAATTGTGAGAAATACACAGGAC
>NW_006408761.1:4417834-4418352 GCF_000296735.1 Chrysochloris asiatica
CATCATGCTTGGTGAAGTTGAGAGCCAGTGAAAAAAGAGGAAGACCCTCAACTCAGCACCTTTCTCTGACTTCATCCTCATCTACACTTTTTCTGTGTGCCCCCATGATAACTATAACACCCTAGTTACCACACTATATTTGAGTTCTTTATTTGTCTTCACTCATTGGATTATGAAACAGCAGAATGTATGCCTAATGCACCTTTGCATCCCAGTAGTGGGATTTTCCTTGCAGTGATAATGGATGTAGCCTTTCTTATCCAGTCTTTTTTATAAGCAATCAGGCTTATGGAAAAAGATTGTGACTATATAAGAGAATAAGCAAGAGTCCTGCATGGGATTTACTACCAACTCTTTTCAGATCATTAGCACTTTCTACTAAATTCACTACAGCCTGAGAAAATACAAATGTGTTGTCCTATCATCAATTGATCAAAATAAATGCTCACAGGTGCTTAAGAAATGTGTCTTACTGATTTAAAGCACTGCTTTATTCCCAGCATGTCGAGGTCCTATGT
>NW_006408761.1:4418967-4420847 GCF_000296735.1 Chrysochloris asiatica
GTTTAATGGGGCTGCCACTGATCAACCCAGGGTCTGCGTATGCTGTCTCCAGCACCAGCATATGAATTATCAATCTCAGCAAGCAAAAATCTTACTGGGAGGGATGAAGAGGAAGCTTAAAAGAAGAAGCAAGGCTCATTATTCATGTCATGCCCAGCTCTCAGATTGCATTGCTGCGTGTCTAGTCCCTTTATAGACCTGAGTTAAAGTGGACATTAAACAAGCCAAATATTGTCTGAAAGAGAATTTGTTACTAGTATCTCAGTTTTATATTCAAAATTTCCTCTTTGGCAGACAGGTGGTTTCAAAAAGAACTTCAAATTGGAAGTGAATAGACATACAATAGATTTACTACTGAGTGCAGTAAAACAGTTTGTAGTATTACCAGGGCTATTCCTACTCACCATCCTAGTTAGTACAAATAGCTAGTTGTTGTACAGTGGTAGTTCTCATGTTGCTGTGATTCTGGAAGCTATGCCATGGCTATTTGAAGTACCAACAGGGTCACCCATAGTGGACAGTTTTCAATTGAGCTTCCAGATGAAGACAGACTAGGAAGAAAAAGAGATGGTTTACTTCTGAAAATGTAGTTACTGAAAACCTTATTGAATAGCAGTGGAACACTTTCAGCATCAGAATATTGTATACTGAAACTTTATGTAGAGCAATAGAATATTGAATTTAGTGCCAGAAGATGAGGCACTCAGGTTGGAAGGCACTCAGAATACGTATGTTATCACAGTCAACTCTACTTTAAAGGGAAGAGATGCCTCTTCAAAGTAGAGTTCATCATGGTGACAAGAATGGAGTAAAGCCTTGGGGACCTTCATTTGCTGACGGGGCACAACTCAAAATGAAGAGAAATAGCTATAAACAACCATTGATAATTGGAACATAGAATTATGAAGTATGAATCTAAGAAAATTGCAAACTGTCAAAAATGAAATGGAGTGGACATTTTGGTCTTTGTCCCTGGCAGATAATAAGGTGATCCAGCTGTATGTGAGTGTCCATTGAGGCCAAAAGATAATCCCTGGATGGTGGAGAAAGAAGTGAGAAAGAAGTCTGTCCAGAAGAAGCCTGAGAAGATGAGTCACAGAGACACAAGAAGACTTGGAAGACAAGTTACATCCACCTGCAATGAAGTGTAGACTGAGGAAAAAGGCATGAATATATGAAAATTGGAAAAATACTTCATTTGATCTCAGACATTATTTTCTTAAGGATACCCCTCTTTGGATTTACCTAGAAAGTTTGAAACTCAATTTATATTTGCTTAATCTTGGATGGAAGCTCTGTAGGAAAGAATTATCCATTTAATTAATTTAGAAATCTGGTCACAGTGCACCCCTTATAATAATTTGCTGTTGTTGTTAAGTGCTGCTGAGTTGGTCCTGACTCATAATAACCCTGTCTAGAGTTTCTGAGGGGTTCAAGCCACTGATCTTGCCATTCAAACCAACCTTATGATTCATTGCATTATCTTGCAGTGTCATACCAGACTTCCCTTATAGTAATAAACCCCCTTTAGTTTTAAAGGAGTGTGGGAATACTTTCAATTAAAACAATTTTTTAAATCTCTTTGATACCAGATCACTAATACTGGAGAATACCATATGAATATACTGAATGTAAGAAAATTTTCACTCATGTGTCATGTCACCATAAATCTAGAAGTTATGCTAGAGAAAAACATTGTGGTTCTAAGAAATATTAAGAACTTTTAGCTAGATGAAAAATCTCATTGGACAGAAGGAAATTCTTACTGGAGAAAAAGTAATGAGTATTAGCAAGCTTAAATAAATATTACCGAGTTTATATCAAAAGAAATTTGTACTGAGTATGATGTAAGTTTTTATTCAAATCTCTTCCCATACTCT
>NW_006408761.1:4423012-4423593 GCF_000296735.1 Chrysochloris asiatica
AATCCAAATATTTCTACTAGCATCTGGGTTATTTATAAGGTAATCAGTTTTTATCTGATATATCTATTTCTTTTTCTTTCTTTCTTTCTTTCTTTCTTTCTTTCTTTCTTTCTTTCTTTCTTTTTTTTTTTTTAGGAAAAAAGGGTTTAATGTCTTCTTTGGTAAATTGTTCATGTCCTCTGCCCATTTTTTTTTTTTTAATGTTTTATTTTAAATTGTGTGATAATCTACATGGGAGAGTATCAGCTTTACATTCATTCCATCATCCATCATTTCACTGGCATAGTTATCATCCTGTCCATGCATCCGCACACAACCAAGGGGTGTACCCTGTAAGCCTGCACCACCCCCCACCCCCCCGCACCACAGTCCTCAGCCTCTTTCCATCTCCTGATCCGGAGCCCCCAGGCCCACCTTCTCTTGACGTTGTCTTCTCTGCCTCCATCTCAGGCCTCACTGCTTCTCTGGGTAGGATTCCGCTCTTCACTCTTCTCCATTGATGGTCCCAGAGTCCTCCGTTCCTAGACTGATAAGTTAATCACTTCCCTCTTTGCTACAAAATGTCCATCTTTAGATTTCCA
>NW_006408761.1:4448876-4457810 GCF_000296735.1 Chrysochloris asiatica
AAGCAGTAATGCCAGAGATGGAGGCAGAGACGATTACGTGGAGAGATATAGTGGCTGAGGACTTTAGACCCAGAGAGGGAGAGGAGCTGTGTGCTGACGACTGGGTGAACGCCTGCAGCGTATACCTTTTGGTTGGATGATGATGCATGGAGGGGATTGTAACCAAAAATAAAAAAGAAGGTTAGGGGGGAGTAATTAGGGAAGATATAATAATGAGGTAACTTGGAACTATTAATATAGAGAGGAACTCTTACTACTCCTGAGTATAAAAGAAGAGGGACTAGGTGGCAGAACCCAGACAGGCAGTCCATCCTATTAGATAAATGATGGACAATCTTTGAAAGAGGAATGAGGGTAGCTCAAGGCAAATTTGTAGGGAGAATGTACTGAACTATTGTCTTATCTCCTATTGGCCACAAGCATCTAGAATCTAGAGGCAGTGGACTTTATTGACTAATCCACATGTATCAATCTTTCAGGATTAATATTCAGATGAAGGTGGATGTGAAGAGTGGAGATAGCTATAGAGAAATGACACCTTTGTCACTGTATAAACAACATGCTAAATCCTTTCTTGTTTTCCCAGAAATAGAAAGAGAATAATTAAATAACCAAATATGAAAAATATTAATATAAGATCTGTGCTTTATTATCTATATGTGGGTATATATATTAATAATTATCAGATACTTGTATAGGAAACCATCCAAGTCATCATTTAATATGTTTTTGACAAAATATTCTAATGGTTCATTATGATGAGCATAGAGTCACTATGAATCAGAACTGACTCAATGACACCTAACAACAACAACTAAAGCAAAATAGTAAAGATGTATATGAAGAACCAAGGGAGTGTTCCCATCACAGGTGTCTGGCCGATTGTTGGACCAAAAGGTGTGAACATTTTTTCTTGATCATTTGTTTCTGTCTGTCTGTGTACCTCCACTCTGGTGACTGCATGAATGGACATTTCCCCCACCACCAGATGGTTCTACTACACACACACACACACACACAGATCTGGTCAGCAAAGATCACTGGGATCATAATCAAAGATGGGGGAGGAATCAACAGGAACAGCCTACAATGGGAGGGGTTTCTAAAAACTGCTTTGGCCAACTCTGGGCTGTTTCTCATTAGGAGAAACACCTGAACAGGCGTGAGGCTTAAGAGAGAGGCAAAAAAAGAGGAAGGCTAAAAACAAAATCTTGGGTTACATCATAAGGACCATCAGTAACATTCTGAAATTTCTCAAGTGGCCTTGAAGGCAAGAAGCCAAAAAGAAGTGTTAGTCTTACTCATATTTTGCTATGGGTTTTCTTTTTGTTTTTGTGGTGATCATAGACTTTAGTGTCCTGGGTTTTTTTGTTTGTTTGTTTGTTTTGTTGTTGTTGTTGTTGTTGTTATAGTTTTTGTTTTGGTTTGGTTTTGGTTCCCCTTTTACCTTGGGAGAGGGGCTCTTTCGCTCCCTATGTTACCCAAGAAAGACAGCAATTGCAGTCAGATAGCCAAGCTACTATCACACCCTATAAAATCCCACCATCTGGCTGAAAGTTAATACCAGCTGCTATATACCAAATAGATAGCCAACACTTGCTAAAATTACTCTGAATTGAGTAATAAGAAAAGTGAAAAGGGAAGCCCAGCTCATGATCATGCCTACCAGGATGCCATCAGAAGCTTAATAATATAGCAACATTCATTCATCTAGTTACTGAAAATATATCTAATTACTGAAAATGCCCTCAAAACAACTGAAGATCTCAGCACATGTCCAGAAACAAGATAAAGTGGCTGAAACAAATGATCTTGAGGTAAACCTAGAATTCCCATAGGAAGGATGGCAGGCTTTGGGACTGCTTGAGAAGGAATTCAGAAGAATAATATTGAAGTATATCCAAGTGCTCCATAAAGAAGTTGAGAAAAATAAGGAAGACATCATATCAATTGATGCAGAAAAGGCATTTGACAAAATCCGACATCCATTCCTGATAAAAACACTCAACAAAGTAGTAGGAATTGTAGAGAAATTCCTCAACATAAGTAAGAGCATATATACAAAACCCAAGAACTGATTTGATGCATTAGATATTAATGACTGAAGACCAGAATATCTATGGGATGACATCAAAAACATAATTCAGGAAGAAAGTGAATACATGAATATTAAAAAGACAGGTAGAAAAGACCAAAATGTATGTCAGAAGAGAATCTGAAATTTGTTTTCCAGTGTAAACATGCTAAAATGGATGGAAGGAATGAGGAATTCAAAGACCTGAGCAGAAATTTCAAAGAAGCTTCTTGTTGTTGTTGTTAGGTGCCATCGAGTCATTACTGACTCACAGCGACCTTATGCACAACAGAACAACAATGAATAAGGAAGAAAGACCATAAATAATTTTATATCATATGTGTTGTGGTGTTTAAGGAGTATATGGAAGGTGCCATGGAGTTCCAGAAGAACAAACAAATCTGTGTTGGAATAAGTACAGCCAGAATGCTCATTAGATGCCGGGATTGTGAGACTTCATTTCTCATACTTTGGATATGTTATCAGGAGAGACCAGTCTCTGCAGAAGGGCATCTTGCTTGGTAAAGTGGTGGGTCAATGAAAACCAGGAAGACTCCCAATAAGAGGTTTGGCGCAGTGGCAGCAGCTAACAACTGTGGCTGCCAGTGGACTCAAGCATAACAATTTTGAAGAATGTGCAGGACCAGGCATTGTTTCATTGTGTTTTGCATAGGGTTGCTGAGTTAAGACTGACTTCACCTAAAAACGACAACAACAACAACAAGCTACTAAAACTCTGACATCAAAAATGTCCTATCTTAATTTGAAAAAAAAAAAAAAAAAAAAAACATATCCTCACTACACAACCAAAGGAGGCAGAAAATGGAACACCAGCTATGAATTATAGATTCAACTGTTTAATTCCAAATGGTATACCATTCCTATAGAAATAGTATACATTTACTTATAAAGAGCAAAGAACACAGCCTTCGATATGGATTACATCTCAATGTCAAGAAAACAAAAATCCTCACCACTGGGCCAGTAAACAACATTCTTATCAATAGAGAAAAGATTGAAGTTGTCAAGGACTTCATTCTTCTTGGATCAACTATCAACACTCGAGGAAGCAGCAGTCAAGAGATCAGACGACGTATTGCATTGGGCAAATCTGCTGCACAGGAACTTTTTAAAGTATTGAAGAGCAGAGATGTCAGCTTGAGGATTAAGGTGTGCCTGATCCAGGCCATGGTGTTTTCAATAGCCTCATATTGATGCGAAAGCTGGACAGTGAATAAGGAAGATCGTAGAAGAATCGATGCCTTTGAGTTGTGGTGTTGGAGGAGAATACTGAAAGTGCCATGGACTGCCAAAAGAACCAATAGATCTGTTTTGGAAGAAGTGCAGCCAGAGTGCTCCTTGGAGGCCAAGATGGCTAAGCTTCATCTCTCCTACTTTGGACATATTGTCCGGAGGAAACAGTCACTGGAGAAGGATGTCATGCTGGGTAAGGTGGAGGGTCAGAGAAAAAGAGGAAGACCCCTAATGAGATGGATTGGCCAGGTGGCATCATTGATGGACTCAAGTGTGGCAGCAGTAGTGAGGTTGGCCCAGGATCGGACATTGTTTCGTTCTGCTGTTCATGTGGTCGCTATGAATCGGTTCTGACTCGATGGCACCTGACAACAACAACAACATAGAAATAGTCATTCCATTTAATATTATCATTACTAACAGACGCCTTGTTTCTCATAGAAAGACTTTAGACGAGGTCCTAAGAATTATTTGATAACTCTGGTTAATTACTGGGCCATATAATGAGAACTTTGAATATTTTTATGTACTTCATACAAGAGTTAATATTAGTATTTTAAGAACAATGTTTTGCTACACATTAACACAAATTCTTTGTTATACACAGGGTCTTCAAAAAGTTTGTTAAGAAATGGAATTAAACTAATGGAATTTTCTCACACTTTTTGAAATCTCCTTGTATTAATTTCTTCAAGTTCGTGCCTTTTCTCAAGTTAAAAATATTTTAAATAAATTTACTGAAATTGGTTCAGTATCCAGTACAGCACATATGCTGAAATGAGAAATGTATGGCAGTGGTATTCCCTAATTCTGAGGGCCTCTAATATTTACAGTTTGTGTCCCACATCAAGGACTTAACAATTAAATACTGATGGGATTAAAAATACCACAGTCTCACCAGCTGCCTTATTCTTCCAGCCCATGAATTCAAACTTCCTGTCCTAAAAAAAACAGGTGGGTGGTGGGAAAAAGATCAAATGCCTGCTGAATGTAAGAAATCCACACCAGGCTATAAACCAGAAAAACATCAAACGTTGCACCAGGAACTTGGATAGATGAAAACTATGAGACTCCATTCATTCTACTGTTTTAATGAGAGAAGCAATAAATTCAACACGAAAGCCACAAACTTGTACTCTCTCCTCAGGATCTCTTAAAAAATATCTGCAGAAGATTGTTAGAATGCTTCCAGACTTGCCTGGAAGGGAGAAGAAAAAACTATTTGGATTATACTTAAATATTGTAATACCTGGAGAGACGAACCCTAGGAAATTTGTTCCCAACAGTTGGAGAGATTGAAGTTGAGGAAATTGCTATGATGGTGGCATCTAGTTGGCATCAAATTCAATGAAAACTAAGAAAACAAAGTCTCAATGCACTGCTAAATCCTACCTGAATGCAAGCGATGAGAGCTGGCCTATTTTTGTTTGACATGGTCTCAGTAGACCCTGATACCAACTAATCCCCAGAACTATTAATTCTGGGTTAATTACAAACCCATGCTGGATATACTCTTAGCAGTATGCATCAAATAGTTTCAAATTCCTAAACCTTCCATGGTAGGATAGTTCAAGTGGCAGAGTTAAAACAAGAGACATGACTGGACGTCCAGATAGATAAGACAAATTGTTGTTGTTGTTAGGTACCACAGAGTCAATTCCAATTCATAGTAACCCTGTGTAGGGTTTCTGAGGAGCAGCTGGTGGGTTTGAACCACTGACCTTTTGGTTCACAGCCCAGTATTTATCCTACAGCACTACACCAGGAGTCCAGGACTAAAATGAATTCCCTGAATTCCCTTAATGGAAAGGATTTCCTAAACCTGGCTAAACCTATACACTATCGCCAAAACTTCTCAGACAAGGCTGTAAAAAGAAACAGCTAAAATCTATCTACTACTCTTCCCTAACCTTTGATTCTTTCTTGTTCATTCAGGTTTCATGTTGCATGCCTCTCCTTGTATTACATTCTACACAACTTTACATTCTATGAGAATACACACGAGACTCCACCTGCAGTCTCTTAGAAGACACATTCCTCTTAGAAGCCTTTTAGAAGCAATATAAGGGGAGCAAGGCTAGGATAAAAAGTCAACATGAGCTTGTTTTCTATCCTCACATATCTGCTATAAGGTAAAATTTGATTAAAATTTTACACTTACACATCAAGGTAAATGATGAATTTTTGTTGTTGTTTTTAATGAAGTAACAAAGGGGTAACCTGAGAGTGAATAAGACATGCTATTCCTTTAGCATTAAATAGTGAAAGAATGAATTAGTTATATTCTTATATTGACAATATGTTCAAGTTACATGAGACAAAGTCTCAATTCTAAGGAACAGTTTTCCTGTATCACTTCCAAAACAGATTTGCTTTTTATTCTAATAATCCATGGCACTTTCAAAATTCTTCACCAATACCATAATTCAAATGCAACTTCCTTATTCATTGTCCAGCTTTTAGATGCATATGATGCAATTTAAAATTGTCAAAGACTTCATTTTGCTTGATTCCTCAATCAACACTCATGGACACAGCAGTCAAGAAATCATCAGGCAAATCATCTGCAAAATAACTCTGTACAGTGTTTAAGAGCAGAGATACTGGTTTGAGGACAAGGTGATCCTGACCCAAACCATAGTATTTCCAAACGTCTCATGTAAATGGAGTCCTAGTTTGGTGCTGTAGGATAATCACTGGACCTCAAGGTCAGTTTGAATCAAAAGGTCAGCAGTTCAAAACCACCAGCAGCTCCTCTGAAATCCTACTCTGGATCACCATGAGTCAGAACCACAGTTAACAAAAACAAAACAACAACATATGAATGTGAAAGTTCTACAGTGAATAAGGAAGACTGGAAAAGAACTGACAGATTTGAATTATGATGATGATGAAGAATACTGAAAGTACCATAGATGACTAGAAGAACAAACAAATCTGACTTGGAAGGGGAACAGTCAGAATGTTGCATTCAAATTGTGGTGTTAGCTTGGATCAGAAACACCTTAGTTATCAAAGTGACATCTTCGTTCTCTGACACTTTAAAGAGGTCTTTTGCAGCATATTTGCTCAATGTAAAATGCCATTGATTGATTTCTTAACTGCTACTTTCATGAACATTGATTGTGGATTCAAGTAATTTGAAATCTTTGACAACTTCAATTTTCTCTCTTTTTCATGATGTTGTTTAATGGCCCAGTTGTGAGAAAATTTTTTTTTACACTACAATATAATCCATACTGAAGCCTGTATTCTTTTATCTTAATAAGCAAGTGCTTGAAGTCCTCTTCACTTACAGTAAGCAAAGTTTTGTCATATGTATATCACAGGCTGTTAATAAGCCTTCCTCCAGTCCCGATGTCATATTCTTCATACAGTTTAGCTTCTTGAATTATTTCATTATATAGATTGGCTAAGTATGGTGAAAGGATGAAACTGACACACCTTTTCTGATTTTAAACCATGTAGTACCACTTGCTTTGTTCAAATGACTATCTCTCTTTGTCTATGTGCAGATTCTGCATGAACACAATTGAGTATTCTGGAATTCCCATTCTTCACAGTGTTATTCCTGTTTTGTTAAGATCCACACAGCCTTTGGATAATCAGTAACACACAAGTAATTATACGCAAAACAAAACAAAACAAAAAAAACTGGCACCAATCATCATTCCAATACCATGCTCTTCTTAGCTAGGTTCTATAATTCATTGCAGTAGCCACAGAGAACTCAGACACCATATTCCCAGCTATGGGATTTATTAAGGAAGTTGTTGTTGTTAGGTGTCACTGAGTCAGTTCTGACTCATAGTGACACTATACACAAAAGAACAAAACATTACTTCATCCTGTGCCATATTAATTCTTATGATTAAGTCCATTCCCTCTGCCACAGTGTCAATCCATCCTGTTGGGGAACTTGCCCTTTTTTGCTGACTTTACCAAGAATGATGTCCTTCTTCAGGGACTGGTCCCTCTTGACAACAGGTCTGAAGTCTAAGACACAGACGTGGAGTCTTGCCATCCTTGCCTCTAAGGAGCATTTGGCTGCACTTCTTTCATGACACATGTGCTTGTTCTTCTGACAGTCCATGGTCATTTCAATAGTGGGCAATATCACAATACAAATGCATAAATACTTCTGCTGTCTTCCTTATACATTATCCAATTTTCACATGCATATTAGGCAATTGGAAATAACATGGCTTGGATCAGGCACACCTTAGTCCTCAAACTGACATCTTTGCTCTTATACACTAAAAATACATTTTGTAGCAGATTTACCTAATACAATATGTTGTTTAATTTCTTGACTGTCGTTTCCATGAGTGTTGATTGTAGATTCAAGCTGTCTTTGACAGCTTTAATCTTTTTTTCCATTTGTTATTGTTGTTATTAAGTGCCATAGAGTCGATTCCAACTCATAGTGACCCTGTATAGGGTTTGCAAGGAGCAGCTGGTGAGCTTGAACCACTGACCTTGAAGTTCAAACGACTTTGCAGACTGGTGCATTAGCCCACAGCACCACACCAGGAGCATGATGTTATTTGTTGGTACAGTTGGAAGAAATTTTGTTTCTTTGTTTTTGAACATTAAGTTGCAAACCATACTGGAGACTAGTCTTTGTTCTTTGTCAGTAGGTATTTTAAATCCTCTTCACTTCCAGCAAGCTAGGCTGTGTCATCTACATATCACTGACTGTTAATGAGTCTTCCTCCAATCCTGATGTTACATTCCTCTTCATATATTTAATTTTCTTGGACTATTTGCTCAGCATACAGATGGAAGTATGGTGAAAGGATACAACACTGACACACACATTTCTTGATTTTAAACTATTCACTATTCCCCTATTCTATTCTAACACTTGCCTGTTGATCTCTGTGCAAGTTCCTCAGGAGCACAGTTAAGTGTTCTGTAATACCCAATGTTCACTATGTTATACATAATTTGTCATGATCCATGCAGTCAAAGCCTTTGCATAGTCAATAAGGCACAAATAAACACTTTCTGGTATTCTTTGCTTTGGGCCAAGATCCATTTGATGTTAGCAATGACATTACTAGTTTCCCATCCCCTTCTGAATTAGGAAAGTTGACAGATTACAATTAAGGGGCATAAATGGTCAGGCACACCTCTTCTAGCCAGGATAGTTTCTCTTCTGCTGTGTCCTCCCCTCTGTCCTGCTCTGACAATGTTATAAAACTATTTTAGACCTACTGATAAATGCCTATAGGACATACCATCCACCATAAGTCTCAGGCCACAGCTACTCAACTCTATCTCCATGGGTCAGCAAATTAAGGGCCTAAAGGGATCCCACTGTGCAAGGAAGCCTCCTGCTTAAAGTCACTCAACTTCATTTGCTTGGTGGGCTGAAACCGATAACAGCAGACAATAACCAGAGAATGACATGCACAGCAACACCATCCAGAATTCAGATACAGAAGTACACAAAGTAAAACAAACCTACAAGACTAAAAATAGGTAACCAGAAATATCAATTTATAATGAAGTCAGATATAAAGCAAAAAAAGAGGGAACAGTGTAATTACAGAAATTCTATATGGTAAGGAAGTCAAGTAGATTTCAATATAAAATTGACT
>NW_006408761.1:4459251-4459759 GCF_000296735.1 Chrysochloris asiatica
TTGTGAGGGTTGGAAATGTAAAGGCAGACATTTTGCAGCAAGGAGGAGAGTGATTAACTTTGCAGTCTAGGAGCGGAGCTTCCTGGGACCATCAATGGAGAAGAGCGGAGAGTGGGACCTTACCCAGAGAAGCAGTGACAGCAGAGATGGAGGTGAGATGATGATGTGGAGAGATGGAGCAGCTGGGGACTTTAGACCCAGAGAGGGAGAGGGGCTTTGTGCTGATGACCGTGGGGTAGGCTTGCAGGGTATACCTTGTGCTTGGTTGATGATACATGGTAGGGATGTAATCATGGCAATGAAATTATATACAATAGGATGAATGTAAAATTAATGTTCTCCTATGTAAACTATCACATAATTCACAATAAAACATTAAAAAAAGAGTTAACTTAAATAAGGGTCAGTACTGTTAGTGGAGTAATGTACATGAAAGGATTGCAGTCACTGTAATGAAACTAAGTGTATGGTTTGTTCAATCTTTGCTCAATTCACAATAAAAATTTAA
>NW_006408761.1:4459859-4466390 GCF_000296735.1 Chrysochloris asiatica
GGCAGTCCATGGAACTTGTAATATTCTCCTCCAACACCATAACTCAAAAGCATCAATTCTTCTACAGTAGAAGATTTTAATAACCATTTTCAGTAAAGGAAATGGAATAACACTCTGCTTAAGAGTTCCTGGATAATAGAACAAATAAAAACTGAAGTTTAAATTCTCTAAATCAAATTAGAACAAAAACACAGCATACCAAGACCTTTGGGAGTAACAAAAACAGTGCATACAGGGCAAATAAATGCACACATCCAGACAGAAGAAAGAACCAAAATCAACGTATTAATGCAACATCGCAAATAATTAGAAAAAGAACTGCAAAGTAAGCACAATCACAAGAAAAAAAGAAATAATAAAAATTAGAGCAGAAATAAATGAATTAGAAAACAGAAAAATAATAGAAATATAAACAAAACAAGAAGTTAGTTCTTTGAAAGGATTAATAAAATTGACAAACCAGTGACAAATCAAGCAAAAGTAAAGATGGAGTAGATGCAAATAACACATGCATGAAATTATATTGGTGATGTCACAGAACCAATGGAAATAAAAATGATAATAACAGAATACTAGGAAGAATTTTACTCTAACAAATTGGAAAATCTAGAACAAAAGGATACATTAAAACAACAACAACAACAAAACCCCTACATAATAACACAGAAAGATGTAGGAAACTTGAACAGACCTATAACAAAAAGAAATTGATTAGGTCATTAAAAAACTCCCACCCAAAAATTGTCTAAGCTTAACTGGTGAATTCTATCATTCAGAGAAGTTCTTGTTGTTGTTGTTAGGTGTCATCAAGTCAGTACCAACCCATAGCAACCTATGCACAGCAGAACGAAACACTGCCCGATCCTGGGCCAACCTCACTACTATTGCCATGCCTGAGTTCATCGATGTTGCCACTTGGCCAATCCATCTCGTTAGGGGTCTTCCTCCTTTTCTCTGGCCCTCCACCTTACCAAACATGATACCCTTCTCCAGTGACTGCTCCTTCCTGACAACAAGTCCGAAGTATGAGAGACAAAGTTTGGCCATCTTGGCTTCCAAGGAGCACTCTGGCTGCACTTCTTGCAAAACGGATCTATTGGTTCTTTTGGCAGCCAGCCCATGGCACTTTCAATATTCTCCTTCAACACCATAACTCAAAGGCATCAATTCTTCTACAGTCTTCCTTATTCACTGTTCAGCTTTTGCATGCATATGAGGTTATTGAAAATACCATGGCCTGGGACAGGCGCACCTTAGTCCTCAAGCTGACATCCTTGCTCTTCAACACTTTAAAAAGGTCTTGTGCAGCAGATTTGCCTAATGCAATACATTGTTTGATTTCTTGACTGCTGCTTCCAAGAGTGTTGATAGCTGATCCAAGAAGAATGAAGTCCTTGACAACTTCAATCTTTTCTACATTGATAAGAATGTTGTTTATTTGTTTTCTTTACATTGAGATGTAATCCATACTAAAGGCTGTTGTTGTTAAGGGCCGTCAAGTCGGTTTCAACTTATAGTGACCCAGTTTTGAGGAGCAGCTGGTAAATTTAAACTGCCAACCTTGTGATTCAAGTTGCCCTTGTGGTCCAGTGCATTACGCTGGACCAGGACTAACTGACATTAAATCTACTAAAACTATTCCAGAACATAGAAAAGGATGGAAAACCCCAAATACATTTCATGAAGTAGACACAACACTCGTGTTTAAAACCAGGCAAAGATATCATTGAAAAAGAAAATTATAGACCTTTATCCCTCATGTAAGGAGCCCTGGTAGTATAATGGATTATGAGTTGGGATGATAAACATGAGTTGTTGTTGTTGTGAAGTGTTGTCAAGTTGGTGCCAACCCATAGCAACCATGTATAGGATTTCCAAGGAGCAGCTTGTGAGCTTGAACCGCTGACCTTGCAGTTCAAATGGCTTTGAAGTCTGGTACATTAACCCACAGCACCACACCAGGACTCCAACCATGAATTAGCAGTCCAAATATACCAGCTGCTCCACAGGAAAAAGATGAAGCTTTCTGCTCTTGTAAAAATTTATAGTTTTAGAAACCATATAGAGGATCGCTATGCATCAGAATGGACTCTGTGACACAAATCCACCATCCCTCATAAACACAGATGAAAAAATTATCAACAACATCCTATCCAATAGAATTCAATAACATATCAAAAAAATAATGCAGCATGACCAAATCAGATTCATTCCAGGGATGCAAGCCTGGTTGAATATGAGTAAAACAGTACACGTAATCCACTACATAAATGAAACAAAGGAAAACAACCATATGATGATAGTAACTGATGCAGAGAAGACATTTTACACAATCCAGAATCCAATCGTGATGAAAAAAATACTCAGCAAAGTAGGAATAAAAGGGAAATTCTTCAACATAATTAAGAAAATATATACAAATCCAACAGCCAATATTGCTTTCAATGGAGAGAAACTTAAAGTATTCCCTTTGTGAACTGGAACCAGACAAGGATGCCCTTTATCACCATTCCTACTCAATAATGTGTTGGATTATTTTTACAAGAGCAGAAAGCTTCATCTTTTTCCAGGAGTCTATTTGTATAGAGCAAATATTAAAATTCTATTTACAAGAAAAGAAAAAGAAAAAACATCTCTAAATTATATATGTTGGAGACACATCTTATTTTCAACCACTAACTTAATTTTCTGACACATAAATGAAAACCCAATATCATTGGCCATCTTTGAGATATTACTCTAAAACGGAACAATTAACAAAATGTAAAACAATGTCATGCTGGGTAAGATGGAGGGTCAGAGAAAAAGAGGAAGACCCCCAAGGAGATGAATCAGCCAGGTGGCATCATTGATGGCATCAAGTGTAGCAGCGGTAGTGAGGTTGGCCCAGGATTGGACATTGTTTTGTTCTGCTCTACATGGGGTCACTATGAGTCAGTTCCGACTTGATGGCACCTGACAACAAGAACAACAACAAGACAATGTAAATGATGACATTTTTTATTATCCTTTTCTAATCTTGTTTATCAGGGTATATCAGTCAGCTCTCACATTAGTCCATTGACCTAATGCTCTTCAAATTGTAATTTATCAGCTTGTTAGCTAATTCCCAAGCCCATTGCTGTAGAGTAGATTCAGATTTGCAACAAGATTTGCAACAACCATGTTGTTGTTGTTGTTGTTGTTGTTGTTAGAACAATAGTAAAACAAAACACTGTTGGGTCCTGTGCCATCTTCACAATTGTTGCCACATTTGAGTCCATTCCTGTTGTCACTGTGTTGATCCATATTGTTGGGGGGTCTTTCTCTTCTTTGTTGACCTTCCACTTTACCAAGAATGATGTAATTTTCTGGGGATTGGTCATTGTTGACAACATGTTCAAAGTGCGAGAGACAGAGTCTCATCATCCTTACTACTAAGAAACATTCTGGAGTGTACTTCTTCCAAGACAGATTTCTTTGTTCTTCTGGCAGTTCATGGTACTTTCAATATACTTCTCTAAAACCATCATTCAAATACATCAATTCTGCTACAGTCTTTCTTATTCATTGTCCAGCTTCCATATGCATATGAGGTAATTAAAAATATGTGTCTTGGGTTAGGTCCACATTGGTCCTCAAATTTATATCTTTGCTCTTGAACATTTTAAGAAGGTCTTTTGCAGCAGATTTTCCTAGTGCAATATGTCATTGGATTTTTTTGACTACTGCTTCCAGGAATGTTGATTGTAGATCCATGGAAAATGAAATCTGACTACTTCAAACATTTCTATCTAATTGTGCCCAATTAAGCAGAAATTTTTATTTTCAGGTCTTCAACTTCAATATATTCTTCCATATACTGCTGATCTGGCTAAAAGGATACTATGGTGCCGTTTCACAATTTTATTTTTCCTTTTTACAAAAGATAAACCTTTTCCTTCACCTGTATCTTAACATGGTTCATGATTCACAGAGGTCCAAAGTTCTGGGATGCCAAACAAAGAAGCATTTTTAAGTATCAGTATCAGTATTAATATCATGAGCTATTTTAATGACAGTGAAAATTTTGCAAATCAAATGGAGTCAAATTCTTTGCTTTTAGAAAAATTGGAAGGTCAAAATCAACTAGCTCCAACCTATTGCTGTTGAGTAAATTCAGATTCATAGCAACCATATAGGAATGATTAGAACTGCCTCACAGTTTTTCCAAGCTATAAGTCTCTATGGAAGGAGACTTCCACATTTTTCTCCAGCAGATGACTAATTGTAAGCTAATAGATAGCTAAAATTAATTTTGAAAAACATTTGGGCACTTACTGCAAAATAATTCAAAGAACAGTAAATATAGCTATGATATCACACTGAGTGATGTTGCTGTAACAAACTTCTTTCATTTCATTCTCAAATGCTAATTTGTATGAACAAGGTTTATTGGAATTTGTGCATCTAAAAACAAATAAAAAAATAGAACTAATGCCAAAATTTGTTTCATTCTAGCAATAAATAATATCCATAGACACAAGAGTTAACTGAGAAAAAAAAAAAAACAAACCTTGGTACATCTATCGCTTCAATAAAATTGTGCTTTACATATGAATATATATGAAAAATATTCAAATTCTATAATGTATTCATTTTGGTTTGATCTACTATACACTAATAATATTATATAAATAATTCAGAAGAGTGTCTTAAATGTGCTCTAATGCTACAGGAAAAAAATGAAAAGACCAAAATGAATTTCACAAGAGACTTTGACAATTGCTCTTGAGCACAGAGAAAGCTAAAGTGAATGGAAGAAATGAAGAAGTAAAAGAAATTAAGAGTTAAAGTTATGCCACTAGTATTTTAAACATTTCAAAGGACAGCTTAGGAAGACAAAGTAAACTATTATAATGAAATGTTCAAAGACCAGGAGTTAGAAAACCAAAATAGAAGAATGCATATTAAATAGTACAAAAAGCATCAAAAGAAGCTGTAAGGAATACACAGAGTTGACATACATAAAAGAATGATCCATCTTCAACAATTTCAAGAGGTAGCATATTATCAAGAACCAATAGTACTGAAGAAATCCAAGTTGCACTGAAGGCATTGGCAAAGGCAAGTTTCCAGGATTTCACAGAATACCAATTGAAATCTTTCACCAAACTCATGCAGCACTGGAGGTGCTCACTCATCAATGCCAAGAAATTTGAAAGACCTTGTCTAGCAAACGGAAGTGATCCATATTTGTATAATTCCAAAGCAAGGTGATCCAATGGGCAGAAAATCATTGAGCAATGTCATTAACATCACAGACAATAAAAATGCATTGAAGATAATTTTTAAATGGTTGCAATAATACATTGTCAGGGAATTGTCAGAAATTCAACCCAAATTCAGAAGAATATGTGGAAATAGAGATATCACTGGATCATGACTGAACACAAAGGATACCAGAAAGATGTTTACTTGTGCTTTGTTAACTATGCAAAGGTTTTTGTCACATGGGTCATGACAAACTATGGTGAAACCAAAAATGAAGCACCAACCATTCCTCCCACAGCCCTCTCTACTAACTGAGCTTTATAATCCATTGCAGTAATCAATACAGAACTCAAATATCATGCTGACCATTATGAGATTTGTTAGGGAAGTTAAAAGGGCTAGAAATGCTATGGGCTCAGGTGTTCCAGTCTGGCCCAGTCAGTTACTGCCCATGGGACAGACCAGTCCACCAGAAGCCTAAGCCTGAAGGTACACGGCACTAATTTCATGGGTCAACAAACCTATCTCCACCACTTAAGACCTGGAGGCACCGCACTCTGCAAGCAAGCTTCCTGCTCAATGTCACTCAGTTTTACTTGCTTTGTGGGCTGGGAATCGCACTGCTCTCTTTCTTGTACTCTTATTTTTAGTTCTTCTACTCCTCTGCCACTCCACTGATGGCATAGCTTTATATCCCTGGGATGAGGAGATTCAAAGACTAGGGACTTCAGTGTTCAAAGGCCACGTTCTACTCCTGGTTCTTTCTCTTTGATCATAGTGAGATTCTTCCTCTTGCTTCTGAGCTAGCTCATTTTATACTCATGCTAGAATTTCAATGTTTTACAATTACAATGAACTCAGCTAACATCCAAAGTTGAATCATGTTATCCTATCCATATCTTTCTCACCTTTTCTTACCCAGACCCAGCAGGGAAGAAATGTTTGTTGGGAAGAACAGAAGATACTTCTTGAAAGAAAAACTGAAAAGAAAAATACAAAACAATAACAGCAATCTAACTGACTGCTAAAGAAAAAGCAAGTTGTTTTTCCAGGACACATCAAGGCAAGTGGTCGGGTCCCCTCAGAGCAAACTCCCCTTGCAAGACTAAGACTCAATGGAATACATGACCACGTTTGTCACCAATAAGGGAAAGTGAGGGAAAAACAGCTGCAAACTAAGCCCTACCACGTTCAATAGACTCCTGTGAACCTGGGTGGAGACCTGGTTGGCCAGCAGTATGGCCAGACCTGGGGACTCCTGTGCCCAGATACAGTGACATAGCCACAGAGAACTAGAGT
>NW_006408761.1:4471300-4484109 GCF_000296735.1 Chrysochloris asiatica
TTGTGAGGGTTGGAAATGTAAAGGCAGACATTTTGCAGCAAGGAGGAGAGTGATTAACTTTGCAGTCTAGGAGCGGAGCTTCCTGGGACCATCAACGGAGAAGAGCGGAGAGCGGGACCTTACCCAGAGAAGCAGTGACAGCAGAGATGGAGGTGAGATGATGACATGGAGAGATGGAGCAGCTGGGGACTTTAGACCCAGAGAGGGAGGGGGGGCTGTGTGCTGATGTCCGGGGGGCAGGCTTGCAGAATATATCCTTTGGTTTGTTGATGATCCATGGTAGGGATGTAATCATGGCAATGAAATTATATACAATAGGATGAATGTAAAACTAATGTTCTCCTATGTAAACGATCACATAATTCACAATAAAACATTATAAAAAGGAAAAAAAGAGTTAACTTGAATAAGGGTCAGTACTGTTAGTGGAGTAATGTACATGGAAGGATTGCAGTCACTGTAATGAAACTAAGTGTATGGTTTGTTCAATATTTGCTCAATTCACAATACAAATTTAAAGAAATAATAATAATAATAATAATTTGCCCAGAGAATCCTTCAATAATTAAAGTTGAGTCTTGAATTTTTTCTTCAGATCCCCCAGCTTGAGAAATGCTGAGCGTGCCCTTCCTTTTTGGTTTTCTGATTCCAGATCTTTGCACATTTTGTTGTAATATTTGACTTTATCTTCTCAAGCTGATCTCTGAAATTTTCTGTTCAGTTCTTCTACCTCTTTATTTCTTCCATTTGCTTTAGCTTCTCTACCCTGGAGAGCAAGTTTCAATGTCTCTTCTGACATCCATTTTAACCTTTCCTTCTTTCTTGTCTTCTTAATGACTTTTTGCTTTCTTCCTTCATGATGTTCTTGATATCATCCCACAACTCTTCTGGTCTTGGGTCTTTAGTATTTAATGTATCAAATCTGTTCTTCAGATGATCTCTAAATTCAGGTGAGATATATTCAAGGTCATATTTTGGCTCTCATGGACTTGTTTTGGTATTCTTCAGCTTCAGTTTGAATTTGCATATGATCAGTTGATGGTTTGTCCCACAATCTGCTCCTGGCCTTGATTTGATTGATGATGTAGAGCTTTTCCACCGTCTCTTTCTGCAGATGAACTGAATAGTTAGGCACTGAAAACCCTATGAATATCAGCAGAACACTTAAGTATAGTGTCAGAAGGTGACCCTTTCAGGTTTGAAGGCATTCAAAATAAGACTGGGAAGAACTGACTCCTCAAAGTAGAGTTGGCCATTATGAGGTAAATGGAGCAGAGCTTTTGGGACCTTCATTTGATGGTAAGGTACAATTCAAAATGAGGAGAAACAGCTGCAAACATTAATAAACAGAATATGGAATATACAAAATATGGACATAGGAAAATTGAAAGTTATCATAAATGACATGGTATGCATAAAGTTTGATATCCTAGGCATTTGTAAGCTGAAATGGACATGTATTGTACATTTTGGATCTGACAATCATAGGGTTTACTATACTGGGAAACCATATTGAATTGCAATGGCATTGCTTCCAGCATCATAGCAACACACAAACCATTACCGTATGACAAACTGATAGGTAAGTGATGGTCAGTTGGTGATAGTCATTAATACCGTCAATATTTCTGTGCTTTGTTGTCTATATTTATAATAGAAGGAAATTATACATTTTAGTTAAAGTTTAATGAAAATAAAGACTTCATTTTTCAGTCAAAGTCATGGATTCCCTTGAATTCTACCTATGTACCCCAAGTTACAAACCTCTGCCTGAATTTCACAAAAGAGTAATTAAAGAAAATACTACTTAATTATTTTATTATATTGTATTTTAAGAGAAACAGGAAGGTAAATTTTATTTGTTGTTGCTGTTATATGCAGTGGAGTCAGTTCCGACTCATAGCGACCCTGAAAATTTATTAAACATCTATTATTTACCAGGCATTATTTGCTTTATATATTAAGGTAAGGCATAAAGTGTTGCTCCTCATATTTCAGTTCATATATGTAGGGTTCAATTCCAAACAAAACATGTTTAAAATGTCTCTATGATCAGTGGATGGTTCCAGACAAGTCTCTCAGTGATACCCTCGTCTTAGTCTCATTACGCTGCCTTCAAAGACCGTGATCCAATCAAATCAGAATTGATGCATTTGAGTTATGGTATTGGAGAATAATATTAAAAGTACCAGAAACTTCCAGAAGAACAAACAATTTTGTGTTGGAAGAAGTACAGCCAGAGTGCTCTTTAGAAGCCAGGGTGGCCAGACTTCACTTCTTTTAATTCAGACATATTATCAGGAGGGACCAGTCCCTAGAAAAGGACATCATGCTTGGTAAAGTGGAGAGTTAGCAAAAAAGAAAAAGGCCTTCAGTGAGATGGATTGACAGAGCAGCAGCAGCAGCAATGTGATGGTAAGTATGATGTAGGACCAAGCAGCATTTCATTTTGTTGTGCCAAGGATTACTATGAACTGAACTGACTTGACAGCACCTAGCAACAACTGTTTAGTATGTTTCTGGTGTTGAGTTTAATGTTTTTATTTATTACATTTCTTCTTCTTTTTTTAAATCAAAACAGTGGCTTCCAAAGGGATCTGCTGGGCCAGTTAAATTCAAGGCAGAGAGGTCAATTCAGAAGATATAGATACCTCAAGGGTAGTTAGGGCTGTCCTATGATAATTTTATTGTGAAAATTTAAACCACCCACCCTGAAGTCCTAATCTTGCCCTTTCAGTCTTCTTTTTGTTCTCAAGAGAACATTTAAAAGAAACAGGATTTGTGTCCCTCAGTAATGCCAAAACTGCTGTTTTGACATGATGTAAATCAGAGTTCACAATTTTTCAAAGGGTTGAGAGGTGTAAATTGTGTAGGCCTAGGTGGAGGATATTTCAAAAAATAATAGCTCCATATTTTAATATTTTTGAAACAAATGTTTCTGTGGTTTTACAGTAATGCTTTTTATCTTAGGAGAATCATAACACTTAATCCTCACAAAGAAGTCCAGGTGTGATGCTGTAGGATATGCACTGGACTCAAAAGGTCAGTTTGAACCACAAGATCAGCAGTTCAAACTCACCAGTCACTTCTCAAAAACTCTTTACAAGGTCATTGCGAGTCAGAACTGACATGATGACACTTAACAACAAAAGTCCTCACAAAACCCAATGAGTGCAACAAAGGTTTAGTAACATGCCCATGATATAATCAATAAAGACAAGATTGTATAATTTCCACTACATCATGATGCCTTAATCCTTTTTTGCATTTTGAAAGAGCAGACTATAGAAAACAATAATGGAAATTTTTTAAAAAGGTGTGAAGGAAGAAAAAGTTGCCTTAGTAATAAAATTTCAGTCATGAGAAATGAGAAAGAAAGAATGCTCTTTTTTGATGGTTTCCGGCTACTTTGCTTTCTATATATGTGTAAGACCAGTCTCAAATATTATCGCTGGTTACCTTCTATAAGCATGGCCTGCCTATTAACTTGATGCTTAAAATATTTCAGGTATGGGAATAAAATACTTATAGAACATTTAGGAGTTCTTGAGCATATCTCTCTGCAATTATTGCCATGTCTTATTTACATTTATATATAAGGCAGCTCACTGTTGCTGTTTTAGAGTAAGGTTATATACCCAAAACTAGAGACTTCAAATGGTGAAACTTGGTAATCTGGAAATATAAGAGAAGACTAGAAACACAAGATGTATTGGAATCAATTATGTGCACGCAATTATGTGCATGCAATCAATTATGTGAACATATCCTTTCATATGGCTGATTCAGTAGACACTTTATCTCAGAGGTACAGTGGCATCACTTCTCACAGTTCATGTTCCAGAAGTGAATTCCCAATAGGAATTACTCACATGAGAATTCTAATTGATGTGGTACAAGATACTGCATGACCCCATATTAATAACTAGCCACAATGTGCTTTTTCGAGTCAGTTCACTAAAGCGATGTTGCTAATTCATTGAGTTATAAATACTAAAAAGCATTTTACAAAATTCCATAGTCTTAATTTTTCATTGCTTACAATGCTACTTTAGCAGCCAAAGTGTTTGCATAATAGGTATTTGCAGAAGGCTTCATTTTATGTTTGAATATTTTAAACCCGTGGAGTGCTTAGCTTGGGAAAAATCTCTTTGTCCCAGGCTGATTATGTATCCAGATTGAACTGTGGCCTGCTGATTTCAGCCTTTGCTTGCAATAAGGGAAAAAACTCTAGGGGATAGAATCAAGTTCTGTCTATAGGCTGTTCAAAATGAGCAGTCCTCAGAGCTGTCTTAACTGTCACAGAAAGACTCCCTGCCAACTGCTTCACACTCTTTTCTTTGGCTGCTGTTTAAACCTTGACTTTTCTCCAGAACACATGGTCCTATGTCAGCAATACACCCCATTACCCCCCACAACCTTCCACATAAGTCAGCCTCCGCTAGCTCATCAGAATTTCACTTCCCTCCCTCTGTGGTGGCATGTTTGCAGAGATGACCACAATTCTTCCCATCAACCTATTACACTGTATCTTCACTCATCTTTCTAAGAGGTGGAGTCTATTTTCTCTCTCTTTGAATCTGAGATGGTCCTGTGATTTGCCTTGACTAACAGAAAGCAGTAGAAATGACATCATGTGACTTTCAAAGCTCGGCCTACACAGGCCATGCAACTTCCATTTTTCTTTCTCTTGGAATCCTGAAACTACCATGCGGTCAAGTAGCCCTGTCTTACCAACTGGAGGCTAAGAGACAACATGAAGGAGTACTGAGGTGTCCCAGCTGACAGCTTCCCAAAACTGCCAACTGTATAACGGAAGACATCTTATGCCTGAAGTTCTTAGGCAATTATCCTCAAGAATCAGGCAAGATTAGCAGAAGACCCATCCAGATGGCTAATTCTGGGAATTGTGAGAAATAACAAATACTTGTGGCTTTGTGTTTTGGAGTGTTTTGTTAATCAGCAATAGATAACTGGGAAAAAAAACAACTGCTTTTAGCAGTGTTTCTTCAACAAGAGTCATCCAGCATTTTACCTCAATTTTTTGTTTCAAAATTTTTTTTGCTATGCCAAATTTTAATCAGTCCAAAGGTAGGGATGTAACCATTACTTGAAAGAAAATTCCAAAAAGCTGCTATTTGATAGTCAATGAGTGAAAAATAGTCACTGAGTGTTTAAGACATAACATAAATTGTTGTTGTTGTTAAGTGCCGTTGAGTCAGTTCTAACTCATGGTGACCCTGTATAGGGTTTCCAAGGAGCAGCTGGTGAGCAAGTTTGCAGTCCAGCGCACTAACCCACAGTGCCGCACCAGGACTCTGTAACATAAATAAAGTATGGACATTACAGTGGGAAAGGTTCAGATAACATGGTGGTTCCTGCACTTTGATTAAGATTGTATTAAGATCTAGTCCATAGAAGAGTCATCTTTCTACTGAGGATAAGTAAATGGAGTTTCAGAGAACTTATATGGGGCCTAACATAGAAGTCCTGTATTTCCTGTCTTTATTTTCCTTTTTCATTCTTGGCTGCAGGCTATTACTTCTTTGGGAAGCCCGTCTCTGCTCCTATAGTACAAATATTTAGAGTAGTAGTTATTTACCAGCACTCTATGTTAGCTCTAAACTTTCTAAGTGATAAGCAAAATGTGGAAGTAAATGGTACATTTAGTAGTAATTCATATGTACACAAGGGAAATTCACTTACCAATTTTTAAAGGGAAGTAACTGGTATGAAATAACACCTATTGCACAAATAACACACGTATGAATTATGCATATCAGAACATCTGAAACACATGTTTTATTTATTTAAAAACAACTTGTTTAGGGGACTTATGCTTCCAGGAAGATGTACTGTCAGGAATGGACTTACTTTCCCCTATTCCTCCCTGTAATGGCTAACATTATGTGTCATTTTGCTTACGCTATGATTCTCAGGGAGTCCTGGTGTGGAACTGTAAGATAAGCACTGAACTGCTAACTGAAATGTTGGTGGTTCAAATCAACCAGCTGCTCCACGAAAATCTTATACAGGATCACTATGAGTCAAAATCAGCTCAATGGCACTTAATAATAACAGCAACATGATTCTAGATGGTTTGGCAGACCTTTGACTGATTGCTCTTCCATAATGTAATCATCCCCCATTTTGCGATCTGATGTGATCAGCCAATTAGCTGAAAGTCAGTTGAAATCCAATCAACGTCTTTGTGGGTGTGATCTGCAGCCCATTTATATGGATATTCCAGCAAAGCTAACTCTCTCTGGATACTGCCATTAACTCATAACTCTCTGACCTCTGGTTCTTAGAATGTGAGCCAGCAGCCAGCCAGCTGACCTGCAGTTTTGGTTGTCAGCTCCTATAACCGTGTGTATCAGGAGAAGCTTCCAACTTGTTTCCAAACCCATGGATTTGGGTTTTGCCAGCTCCACAACTCCATGAGTCATTTCCTTGAAAATAAAAATGTAATTGTATACACACACACACACACACACACACACACACACATATAGATAGATAGATAGATAGAGAGAGAGAGAGAGAGAGAGAGAGAGAGAGAGAAATCCTGGTATGGTGCTCTGAGTTAATGCCCCAGACTGCAAAGCCATTTGAACTAAAAGGTCAGTGGTTCAAACTCACCAGCTGCTCCTCAGAATCCATATACAGAGTCGCTATGGGTTGGAACTGACTTGATGGCACTTAACAACAATATATATACATACCACCGACCTTGAAGTTCAAACTGACTTTGCAGTCCAGTGCATTAACCCACAGTGCCACATCTGGACTCCAAATGTATATATTGTTGTTGTTAGGTGTCAAAGAGTCGGTACTGACTCATAGCAACCCTATGCACAACAAAACGAAACATTGTCCGATCCTGGGCCAACCTCACTATTGCTGCCATGCTTGAGACCATTGATGCTGCCACTTGGCCAACTCATCTCATTGGGGATCTTCCTCTTTTTCTCTGGCCCTCCACCTTACCAAACATGATGTCCTTCTCCAGCAACGGGTCCCTCCTGACAATATGTCCAAAGTATGAGAGATGAAGTTTGGCCATCCTGGCCTCCAAGGAGCTCTCTGGCTGCACTTCTTCCAACACAGATCTGTTGGTTCTTTTGGCAGTCCATGGCACTTTCAGTATTCTCCTCCAACAACATAACTCAAAAGCATCAATTCTTCTATGGCTTTTCTTACTCACTGTCCAGCTTTCACATGCATATGTGGTTATTGAAAACACCATGGCTTGGGTCAGGTGCACCTTAGTCCTCAAGCTGACATCTTTGCTCTTCAACCATTTTTAAAAAGGTCTTGTGCAGCAGATTTGCCTACTGCTATACGTTGTTGAATTTCTTGACTTCTACTTTCATGAGTATTAATATACATATAATTCTGTTATAGCACTGTAGGATAAGCACTGGAAATCTAACTGCATAGTCCACAATAAAAACCCACCAGCCAATCTTGGCAATCCTATACAGAGTTCCTAATAGTTGGAACTGACTTGATGGCAAACACCAATGATAGATCAATAGATAGATCGATAGATAGATAAATAGATAGATAGATAGATAGATAGATAATCTGCATCTGTATCTATATATTTCACTGGTTTTGTTCCTCTACAGAATGCAGCCTAAGTCATTCCTTCTAAGTACTGAAAAACCCTTAATATTTTATAGAAAATAAATATAAGAAGACCCCAAAAGATGAAGAGAAGAAATCAGCAAGCTAGGAATCTCAACAACAAAGGAATGACATGATGATATATTTTTCTTGCATTTTTTCTTTGCCTCAGATGTAATAGACTTGGAGCTAAAGAATACAGCAAATGTTTTCCCAGAGCACCCTTGCTATAGAGTTCACTGATGCCGGCATCAAAAGAAAGCCTCAAATATTTTAAGTATTCTATCCAGTTTATGGATTCTATTAGCCTTTTTTACTTGTGTTGCTAAGTTCCATAGAGTCGATTCTGACTCACAGCAACCCTGTATAGAGTGTTCAAGGAGCAATTTTAGTAACTTACATTTAGTTTTAACACCCAAAGCCTACCAACATGTGGTAAAGAAAAATAGTATACATTTAAAAATACATATAATATTTTGGGAAGCCTTGAATTAATAATCTCTTAATCTCTCTTGGCACTTGTAAAATGTAGAAATTTTATTGCTTAGGTATTCCTAAAATCCATGATTCTGCTATTAAGAAAGGATAGCATTTAGCTCTACAAGTCTCTCCCAATGGATCAAGAGATGTGGTAAAGTCAGAACCCCCTAAATTAATACAACCCTCTTCTCAGAATTTCAATCCCTCAGGCTAGGCCTGTCAATATATATTCTGAAGTGGAAAGAATAAACTGATGAAACTAGGGTAACTAAGACCCATGAGATCATTACAATACAGTTATTGCATCTGCTACAAAAGTGAGGTTTGTTTTTTTTCCAAAGACTTCAGGTTTACCTATGATTTGCCTCCTATGATGAGTTCTATGGGGTCTCAAACAGCATAGCTAAAATCCTTTTTATCTAAAATCATACCTCTGACCTAGGCTCTCATGGAAAGAAAGAAGCACAGTACAGTCAGCACCCACTGCAATTAAAGTTGAATTCTTTAAACAAAAATGTCATAGCTGTTAGTGCCATCTAGCTGCTGCAATGATTATGTATTACATATTTTTATAAATTTATGTACAAAAGAAAAATAGTATGATCATTTTATGTAGGCAGTGAAAGACAAAGTATTTCTTCTTATGTGACAAATGCATTTCCAAATTATCATTTTAAGAAAATAACTTTCTATTGATGCCCAGATTCTATTTACAAAATAATTCTATCTGGTCCACAAATAATCAAGACTTACTGTTCATGCATTCTGAGGCTCTTCTCTAGCATCTTCCCTTATAATATGCTATTTTCTACCCAATCACATCCTCTTGATAAAATCAATGATAATAAGTTGGAATATATATTCTTTATACTTTTTTGCTCATATAAATATATGCTAGATATATACATTTATAGTGTTTTCCTTCTAGGTAATTAAATTATAGTAACCATTTTACTCTGAAATCGGCTTTTTCACTTACTAACATATTCTGGATTTCTCTTGATGTTACTATCTATACCTTTCGCCTGTTTATTTTAATAGTCAAATAAATCCATGATATATGCAATATTTTTAATCATAATGTATTGATAAACATTGAAGTTGTTTCTAGTTTATTTTCTTTATTTTCTTTCTGTACAATTATAGAGATTATTATTATAAACATCCATTATACACCTATTTTTTTTGTGCTTTCACTCCTAATTCTCTAAGATAAATTCATATTTTTAAAAGGAGGGAAAAGAGCTAGTGAGTATCAGGGAGAAAATGGCGACAGCATGGTCACCTTTTTATTTATTTAAGAAAGGATGATCAGAGATTGTTTACATTCTCAGTGTACTAGATAGCAAGGGAAATATCTGAAAGGGGAACATGCCTGGAATGTTTAAAGACAAGCTGCAAAGAAGCAAAGACAATGTGTTAAGAGGCCAGTGAACACAGGGTAGGTTAATAAAAGTTGAAAGTTAAAGGGTTGGGTCTGATTGTGTTACAGGAATTCACACATCTATACCCTACCTAAGGAGCTCTGGTAACATGGTTACTAGCCAGGCTGCTACTCTCACTGGCAACAGTTTGAAACTATCAGCTGTTCGACAGGAGAGATGAGACATTCTGCTCCCATAAAGATTTACATCCTTAAAACCCTATACAGTGTTGCTATGCACCAGAACCAAATCCACAGCACATCCCCCACCACCACCACCACCACCGCCACCATGCTGTACTCAGGAGTATGAATTACTGTAACATGATCAGTAATTCACACTAGTATGCCCAGCGTCTACCACTCCCCTGTCAGTTTGTCCTATTGTGATGGCTTGCATGTTGCTGTGATGCTAGGAGCTAGTCCACCATATTTTTAAATACCAACAGAGTCACCCATTTTAGATAGGTTTCAGCTGAGCTTCCAAACTAAGACAGACTAGGAAGGATAGGTAGAGTATTTCTGAATGTTTAGCCACGGTATAACTTATGAATAGCAGTGAAACATTGTCAGATATAGTGACGGAAGATGAGGTTTTCAGGTTGGAGGTACTCAAAATATGACTGGGGGAAAGCTTTTCCTGTCGAAAGTAAAGTTAACCATGACAAATATTAATGAAGTAAAGCTTTCATGACCTTTATTTACTGATGGAATCAATTCAAAATGAGGAGAAAAAGCTGAAAGCATCCATTAATAATCGGGGCATGGGATGTACGACGTATGAGTCTAGGAGAATTGAAAGTAGTAAAAAATGAAATGGAATCACATGAAGGTAGATATCCTAGACATCAGGAAGCTGAAATTAACTTATATTGGCCACTTTGAATCAGATAATTACATGATTTAAGATACCGGCAACTACAAATATAAGAGCAATGGCATTGAATTCATTGTTAAAAAGAACATTTCAAGATCTGTTTTGAAGTACAATGCTATCTGTGTTAGGATAACATCTATATGCCTAAAGGGAGACTGTTAGTACCACTATTATTCAAATTTACTCAACAACCACTAAAGCCAGTGGTGATGAAATTGAAAAATTCTACTAACTTCTTCAGTTGGAAATTGATCAAACATGCAATCAAGATGTACTTATAGTTACTGGTGATTTGAATGTAAAGGTTGGAAACACAGAAGAAAGAGCAGTAGTTGGAAAATATGGCTTTGGTGACAGAAATGATTCTGGGATCATATGATAGAATTTTGAAAGATCAATAGCTGCTACATTGCAAATGTCTATTTTAAACAACATAAAAGGACATGTAGACCTCACTTGATAGAATACACAGGAATCAAATTGACTACATCTGTGGAAAGAGACAGTGGAAAGATTCCATGTCATCAACCAAAACAAGGCCAGGGGCAGATTATGGAACAGACCACCAATTGTTCAGGCTGAAGCTAAAGAAAATTATACCAAGTCCACTAAACCAAAATTATAACAAGTCCACAAGAACCAAATATGACCTTGAATATATTCCATCTGAATTTAAAGACCATTTCAAGAACAGATATGATGCATCAGACACTAAAGACCGAAGACCAGATGAGTCATGGGATGACATCAAGAACACCATCCAGTAAGAAAGCAAAAGGTCATTAAAAAGACAGGAAAAGGGGGGAAAACAGACAAAAATGGATGCCAGAAGATACTCTGGAATATAGAGATGCCAAAGCAAATGGAAGAAATTAAGAAATAAGAGTGATCAGAAATTTTCAAAGGATAGCTTGAGAGGACAAAACCAAATATTATAATGAAATGTACAAAGACTTGAGAAGAACACATTCAGAATTTCTCAAGCTGAAAGAACTGAAGAAAAATATCAAGCCTCAACTTGCAATATTGAAGGATCTGGTATGGACTCCTGGTGTTATGCTATATGATAATCATTGGACTGCTAATCACAAGGCCAATGGCTCAAATCCATCAGCTTCTCCTCAGAAACCCTATACAGGGTCATTATGAGTCAGAACCATTTTAACAGCATTAAACAACAATAATGGTCAAAATGTTGAATGATGCAGGAAGCATCAAAAGAAGATTGAAGAAATACACACACAAAGTCACAGTACCTTGAAAAATTATTGATGCTCAATGATTTCAAGAGACAGCATATGATCAATAATTGATAGTTCAAGAAATCCAAGCTTCACCAAAAACATTGGTGAAAAATAAGGCTCCAGGAATTGAAGAAATACAAATTTAAATCTTTCAACAAAATAATGCAGCTCTGCAGGTGCTCACTCATCTATGTCAAGAAATTTGGAAGATGGCTACCTGGCCAACCGATTGGAAGAGATACATATCTATGGCCATTCCAAAGAGACGTGATGCAACAGAATGTGAAAACAATCTAACAATATCATTCATATCAAATGCAAGTGAAAATTTGCAAAGATAAATAAAAAATGGCTGCAACAGGACATCAACAGAGAATGGCTAGAGGTTCAAGCTGGATTCAAAAGAGGATGTGGAATGAGTACTATCACTGCTGACATCAGATGGTTCTTTAATGAAAGCAGAGAATAACAGAAATATGTCTGCTTGTGCTTTGTTATGCAGAGACTTTCAACTGTGTGGTTCATGACAAGCTATGGATAGCATTGTGAAGAATGAGTATTCTAGAATACCTAATTATTCTCAAGAAGAACCAGGATTACATAAAGAAAAACAAGGTATTGGGATTGGAGGAAGACTCAATAACAACCTGTGATCTGCAGATGATACAACTTTGTTTGCTGGAAGTGAAGAAGACTTAAAATACTTGCTGGTAAAGATCAAAGAATACAGTCTTCAGTATGAATTGAACCTCAATGCAAAAGCAAAAATCCTCACATCTGGACAAATAAATGGAGAAAAATTGAAGTCATTAGACTTCCTTTTGCTTGGAAGTAGTGGTTAAGAAATCAAATGATGAAACATATGTAATCAAGATGCATTGATAATTTCTAGTGATTTGAATGGGTAAATTAGAAACAAAGAGGAAGGATCCATGGTTAGAAAATATGACCTTGTGATAGAAATGACAATAGAGATTGCACTGCAAAATAGAATTTTGCAAGATCATTTTTTTTCATTGAAAATACCTTTTCACAACAAAGTAAAAGACTGCTATATAAATGGACCTCACCAGAAGACATACACAAGAATCAAATTGACTACATCTGTGGGAGGAGACAATGGAGAAGTTCAATATCATCAGCCAAAGCAATA
>NW_006408761.1:4485102-4486533 GCF_000296735.1 Chrysochloris asiatica
TTTTTTTTTTTCTCTTCTCTCTTTTTTGCAATTATAGACTACAGTATCCAAACTGTCTTCTTTGCTATTGCTGTATATTTTTTTTTGGTCCCCTCTTCACCTTTAGGGGGCTCTTTCTCTCCCTACATTACCCAAGAAGATACAGCAATTGTAGTCCAACAGTTAAACTGCAATCACACCCTATAAAATCCCACCATCCATGCAAGAACAAATACCAGTTGCCATATACCAGGTAGGCAGCCAACACCTGTGACAGTTACTCTTAGTTGAGTAATAAAAGAGTAACAAGGGAAGCCCATCACATGATCACATCTACATGGAGGTAATCAGAAAGAATAATAAAATATCAACATACATTCATCTAAGTATTAAGGTCATAGCTAACTATTGAATAGGCCCAAGAAACAAATGACCATCTCTGGACAGGTCCAATAACAAGATAAAGTGACTGAGACAAATGATCTGGAGGTAAAACTAGAATTCATATTGAAAGAAGGGCAAGATTTGGAAATGCCTGAGAAGGAATTAAGAAAAATGATAATGAAATGTATCAAAACACTTTATAGAAGAGTTGTGAAAAATAAGGAAGAAGTCAGGAAAGTGCTACAGGATCAATCAAATAAGATAGACACAGCACTAGAAACAATTCAAAACCTACAAAAAGAGGTCCAAATGATTAATAATAGAATATTAGAAATGAGCAATACACTGGAAATGGGCAATACAATGGGCAATGCAAAGGAGTAGAATTGAAGAGACAGAAACCAGAACTAGTGATCTGGAAGATAAATCAATCAATACTATTAAGATAGAAGAACAAGCAAAAAAAAAAAAGATTAAAAAAATCTGAAGAGGGTCTAAAATTCATGTTGGACAACATAAAGAGGAATAACTTAAGAATTATCAGCATTCCAGAACAGGAAGAATCACACAAGTCCACAGAGGAGATAGTTGAAGGGCTTCTGGAAGAAAATTTCCCTAACATCCTAAAAAGCAAAAAGATAAGCATTCAAGAAGCTCAACAAACACCAGGAAGGATACCCCAAAAGAAAATTACCAACACATATCATAATCAAGCTCTCCAAAATCAAAGATAAGGAGAGAGTCCTGAAAGCAGCTAGGGAAAAAAAGAAGTGTTATATACAAAGGCAAGCAAATCAGATTAAGCTTGGATCTCTCAGCAGAAACCATGCAGGCAAGAAGGCAATGAAAAGACATATATAAAACCCTGAAAGAAAAAAACAACAACTGCCAACCATGAATCCTCTACCAAAGCGGTCAATCAAATATGATGGTCTAATGAAAACATTCCAGGATAAACAGAAGCTAATAGATTTTGCCAAAGCCAACCCTGTGCTGCAAAACATCCTAAAGGGAGTTCTGTGAACTAAGAACCAACAAGAACAGACAATAACCAGAGATTGACATATA
>NW_006408761.1:4507689-4519615 GCF_000296735.1 Chrysochloris asiatica
TACCAGAGCTCCTGTGTATAGCAGGTTATTAATGAGTTTTCCTCCACTCCTGATGCCACGTTGTTTTCATGAAATCCAGATTTTGGAATTATTTGCTTACCATACACACTGAATACATATGCTGAAAGAATACAACCTTGATACATGCATTTTCTGAATTTAAATCATTCAGTATCCTCTTGTTCTTTTAGAACCACACGGTCTCTTTGTCTATGTACAGCTTTCTTATGAGCACAATTACATGTTCCAGAATACTCATTCTCCAAAATGTTGTCCATATCTTGTTATGAATCACACAGTCTAAAGTCTTTGCATAGTCAATAAAGTACAGGTAAACATCTTTCTAGTATTCCCTGATTCCAGCCAAGATTCATCTGATATCAGTGATGATATCCTTCGTTCAACATCCTTATCTGGAATCCGGCTTGTACTTCTTACAGTTATCTCTTAATGTATTGTTGCAGATGTTTTTGAAATATCTTTAGCAAAATTTTACTTGTATGAGATATTAATGATACTCTCTGATGATTTCCACATTCCATTGGGTTACCTTTCTTTGGAATAGGCACAAATATGGATCTCTTCCAATCAGTTGGCCAGGTAAAATCTTCCATTTTTTCTTGGCCCAGATGAGTGAGTTCCTCCAGCTACATAAGTTTGTTGAAGCATTTTAATTTATACTCCATCAATTCTTGGAGCCTTGTTCTTTGCTGTCACTGTACCTTGGACTTCTTCCTTCAGTGATACTGGGTCTTGATCATATGCTACCTCTCAGAATTGTTGAACAATGACCATTTATTTTTGGTACAGTTAAGTCTGTATTCTTCCCATCTTCTTTTGATGCTTTCTCCATCATTCAATATTTTGCACTATCATTCAGTATTGAAAGTCGAGGCTTGAAGGTTTTACTCAGTTCATTCAGCTTGAGCAATGCTAAATATGCTTTTCCCTTTTGGTTTTCTAACTACAGACCTTTGCACATTTCATTATAATATTTGGTTTCATCTTCTTGAGCTGACCTTTGAAATTTTCTGTTCAACTCGTTTACCTCCTCATTTCTTGCATTTGCTTTCGCATCTCTATGCTGGAGAGCTAGTTTTAGAGTCTTTCTGACATCCATTTTTGTCTTTTCTTTCTTCCTTGTCTTCTTAATGACCTTTTGCTTTCTTTCTGTATGGTGTTCTTGATGTCATCTTCTGATTTTCTATCTTAGCATCAAATGTATCAAGTCTGTTCTTGAGATGATTGCTCAATTCAGATTGGATATGTTCACGGTCGTATTTTTAGCTCTCTGGGACTTCTTTTAATTTTCTTCAGCCTCAGCCTGAATTTGCATATTCAATTGGTGGTCTGCTCTACAGTCTTCCCTGTCCTTGTTTTGGCTGAAGATACAGAATTTTTTCAGCTTCTCTTACCACACATGTAGTCAATTTGAAATCTACATCTGGAGAAGTATTCCATTTGAAGAAGTTCATGTGTATAATCAGCTTTTATTAGTTTAAAAAGGAATTTGCAATGAAGAAGTAATTTGTCTTGCATAATTCTTTCATGACATCTACAGCATCGTTTCTATCACCAAGGTCATATTCTCCAGTTACTGATCCTTCTTCTTTTTTTCCTAACCTTTGAACTCCAATCACCAATAATTATAAATACATCAGGTTTGAGCAATTTCAGACTGAAGAAGTTGGTAGAATTCTTCAATTTTATCATCACTGGCTTTAGTGTTTGGTGCATAAATACAAATAATAATGGTATTAACTGGTCTTACCTATAGGTGTGTGGATATTATCCTATCACAGACAGAATTATGATTCAAGATAGATCGTGAAATGTTCTTTTTGATGATGAATACAACACCATTCTTCTTCATTTTGTCATTCCTGGCATAGTAAACCATGTGATTCTCATATTAAAAATAGGCAATACCAGTCCATATCAGCTCATCAATACCTATGATATAGATTTTTATGTGTTCCATTTCATATTGGACAACATAATTTCCTAGATTCATATTTCATACATTCCATGTTCTGGTTGCTAATGGATGTTTACAACTATTTCTCCTCATTTCAAGTTTTGCGCCATCAGCAAATGAAAGTCCTTAAAACTGTACTCCAGTCATGTTATCATGGTCAACTCTGTTTTGAGGAGACAGCTCTTCCAATCTCAAGTTTTGAGTTCCTTCCAACCTGAGAAGTTTATCTTCTGGCACTATATCTGACAATATTCTGGTGGTACTCATGTTTCAATAGTCAATATTCTGGTGCTATATGACAGTGGTTCACTGTTATTCATAAAGTTTTCAGTGGGTAATAATTTGGAAATAGTCCACTCCTTCTTCCAAGTCTGTCTTTGTATGGAAGTTCAACTAAAACCTGTCCACCACTGATGACCTTGCTGGCATTCAAAATTCTTGTGGCATACATAGCTTTCAGCATCACAGCAACACGCAATCCACCACCCGCTGACAGAGGGACATAGCAATGCGATCCTGTGTTGTAACTTGTTAACTCTCCTAATAAAGACCATTACTGCGACTGTTGTCTCTGAGTTCTACATGGTCATTACAACAAATTGTCAAACCCAGCATAAGCAGAGTGTGCTCAGAAGGATGGTTTAGTGCCAAAGCTTTGCAATTTGTGTCAGAAACAGGGTTGGTTGCAATGGCTCCAGTATCATGGTAGTTTGGGGGTTTATAGAAAAAAAGAAAGGGACGTGGGAAGTCCCTGAAACTTTTAACTCTCAGATGGTTACTTTGCTTGTTGTTACATGTAATAGCTGAAAGAAATGTGAGAAATGTTAGGCTGCAACTGAAAGTAGAAAAGATGCTACTGAGTTCCCTGGGGCAAAAGCCTGGCTGGTTAAGCAAGATGACTGATAAGTGATTCAGGGCCTACTTGATTCACTCTGCCAACCAGAGGATCAAGGCCACATGCACATGTGTGTTGAGAAGATTTATTAAGTATCTTGATTACAGAGAGCATGTAAATCTGCCTTCAGCCTACACTTGATTTAATATGCTGAAAAGGAGTTAGGAATTGCCCAGAAGGGTCAGGCTTCATTTTAAGCCAGTAGCCCATGTATAGAGTAAGGGGCTTATATGGAAATTTGAGCCCCACTCACAACTGCTGATAGAACAGGAGATTTATGTTTAAAGGAAAATCCTACAGAGAAAGAGGAAAAAAACAATGACATATTGAATTTCAAGGCGGCTGTTTGCTGTTGGATGCATCAAGGCAGGCAAATTCTATGCCCCAAAGAGACAATCTATTCTAGGACTGAAGGTTAAAGATTTCTGGGAAGCAGACAGCCTGGTATGCTCACTGGTTGCCACCTTGGTCCACATGAGTGGAAATGAGAGCGAATGTAGCAATGAAAAAATTAGAGAGAGAAGAGGAATGGCTAGCTGATCTGAAATTTAGGGAGTTGTGTTAACTGCTGAACCTTATAGACACTAGCCTCGCCCATGGGAGACTAGGGCTGAATGACTGGGTGAAGGGGTCAGCTGATCTGACATGCAACGATGAGTATGTGGACTCCCAAGCTTAAAATTGGTATCTATTTGAACTAGTGAGGATGGTTAGTGCTGAATTGACCAGAACCCAACAAAATGAAGAAAGAGATGTTGGAGATAGTATAATTAGTTACAGCTTTGATGGCTTTCGGGGGACTGGACTTTGCTTATGAATGCAGATGCCTAATGTTCCAACAAGAACAGAAGACTCTTTACATCAAGAAACATACTTAGGTTGATAGAGTTGGGCAATATAGAAATTGGATATCTAAAATTGGAGGAGATAAAGGCATGAAGTGGTGTAAAATGCTAGTTGAAGATCCATCTTACATAAACTCCCCCCTTAATTCTCAACCATACACAATATAATATATGCAAATCCCTTTTAAAACCATAGCTAAAAGAAAGAGAGAGAGGAGAGAGGATGTGAAATTATTTTTAGGCCCATGGTCTGGTTTCTATTATCTTCACTTGGATTTCCTTTATGACCCAGCTGTTTAAGCATCTTCTTCTTTTTTTTTTTAATGGGGCTTTGAATGTGTCTAAAAGTATAAATATTTATGGTGAATAAAAGCAAAACCATACAGTTTTACAGTCAAAACTCCTTCCTGAACATTATAAGTGTATTTATTGCAAATGGAGTTCTCTTTAGTGAGAAGAAAGCAGCACAGACATGAGTATATCACTAAAAGAACAAATAGCCCAGCTATACATTATATTCACAGCCAACAAATGTTGCTGCCTAGGGACACTTAACTCCTCACAGGTAGTTTGCTAATGACTTTCCTCTCTTTCCTTTACAGAGCTCTGTAACTATAAAAACTATGCAAGATTTCAAGTTAATTGAGGATAAAATGGAAATTGTGACCAAATGAACTACAGCTGAACTCTAAGGCAGCAGCCCCTTTATTCTTTCCCTAAGACATTCTTTAACTACTGCCTTTGGCCACTGCCAAAGCTATTAAGTTAAATTTACACCATCCAGACAACTTGTTCCCTGAGCAACTAGTTGGGTTAATTGTGTCTTGTTCTGCCTCAGTAACCATAACTCCCACCATAACTCCTTAACCATTAAATTGTTTCTCTAATATCTCTTCAGGGGCCATATCCAGATTTGGCAACATAGATCCAGTCTACTAGAAAGAGTTGTATATAGCAGCATGCAAACTGACTAAGGATCAAGAAAAAAAGAAAAGAAAACAAGGGCTAAAATAGAGTGATTACATTCGTAAATAATTTTTGCAGTTCTCTTTAGTCTGTGGTCTCAAAATAGCAAAGCAAAGTTTTTAAAAACCATCTAGCCCATGGTTGCTTTTTGTCTTTCATCTGGAACCTTTGTTCCCCACATTTAGAAACTGCAGACAAGACGTGTTTCTGAAATTTAAGGTGCCTATACCAATGAGTTGAATTATTATTACTGCAAAGACATATTAAAGAAATTCCATAGACAATGATGCCCACATCATATTGCTTTAGACAAAAAAAAAAAAAAAAAGCTTCCACTGCCACCAAGATGGTGGGCTAGGCAAACTCACTGTATGGGATCTCTACAACAAAGCTATAAGATGCAAAACTAAAACAGACACAGATGAAAATTATGGTGCCCTGACATTCAGAACAAAGGTTAGAGAGTTGGGTGGATTGCTTACTTAGAGGAGAGGCCAAGCAGGGATGGTGAGACAGGGAGATTGACTGGTGAACAGCTGCCCAGGCATGGCTTAACCATCTTGTGAGCAGCTTTGGCAATAGAGGAAGAGCTTGCATTTACATAGACAATGAAAAAGGTATGATTTCTTCTTTTACTACATCTCATCCACAACCTTTCTCAACTCTCATCCACCCCCAGTTCCCACTCTTATCCACCCCAAATACAGACTCTGCTGTCCAGGAATGGAGTTGCATGATTGGCAGCCATGCCAGTGTTGTGTGGGGGCCACCTGCACTGCTTTGGTGTGCTGTTTTGCTGCTTGGTTTCAGGTGGGCTCTACACCAGACCTACAAAACCTGCAGAACCACTAAACCAGTGTTCAAACATTCATGCTTCCCCCATCTTCCCTGTTTTCCTAACAAACACTGAAACAAGCTCCATCAAGGGCCCTCCTGAACTACTTCTGGATTGAGTACCTTGAGCATGCATAGCACAGAGGCCAATGGGAACTCCATCTAGTTCCAGGAACTCTGCTGTCACATCTCTTCCACAACCACCTCATGACCTCCTTGAATTGCAGGAGCTCCCAGATATTTCTCCCCTCCAGTTCCAACTATTTGGTTTTACAAATACGACTACGTCACAATGCCCCAGAAACAAGAGACAATTTTAGCTCACACAAAGAAACAAGTGAGAATGGCTAAACAAATGACCAAGATACAGAGCCAGCAGATGTTTTTGAGAGAGAAATGGTAATGGAACTAACTGAAAAAGAATTCAAAGGAATGATAATAGGTACCTTCAAAGGATCAATAAAAAGATGGAGGGAAGCAAGGAGAACACAATAAAATCTTTAAAAGAATTCAGGAAAACACTACGAGAACAGACAAAATAAATGCAATTTTTGAAACAATACAAAACTTGCTATTCGAAATCCAGAAGATTAATACAAAGCTCTCAGAAATGGACAGTACATTGAAATGGCAAAGAAGTAGATGCTAAGCAATGCAAGCCCAAATTTAGTGAGCTTGAAGAGAAATATCTCAATAGTAGAATGCTAGAAGAACAGTCAAGAAAGAATGAAAAAAAAAAAAAAAAATCCAAAGAAAGCCTAAGAGTTATATGGGACACCATGAAGAGAAATAACTTATGGATGATAAAAATTCCAAAACAGGAAGAGAAAATCACAAAATTGTCAAATAATTTGTAGAAGAAGACTTCCCTAACATCATGGAACATGAGAATATGAGCATAGAAGAAGCTGAACTAACAGCAAACAGGATAGCTACCAAAAGAAAATGACCAAGGCATATGACAACCAAACTTTCCAAAATAAAACACAAGGAAAGAACCCTAAGAGCAACTCAGGAAAAACAAAAAGTTACCTACAAAAGAAATCCAATAAGACTAAGCACTGATTTCACAGTAGAAACCATATAGGAAATGAAGGTAATAAAATGACATATATAAAACTCTGAAAGAAAAAAAAAAAAAAAGCCAAACAAGAATCGTATACCCAGAAAAGCTGTCCTTCAAATGCATTGGTGAAATTAGGGCTTTCCCTGAAAAACAGAAATTAAATGAGTTTGTAATGATCAGACTGAGTTTACAAAAATGCTAAAGGGTGTTCTTTAGACTGAACCAACAGCAGACAGCAATGTGAGATTAGCATTCATACAAATACCCATAACTTAATCCAAATATGTTGTTGTTGTTAATTATCATGGAGTTAGTTCCCACTCATAGTGATCCTGCACAGAGTTTCCGAGGCTGTAAATCTTTACAGGAGCAGAATGCCTCATCTATCTCCTGTGGAACGGCTGGTAGTTTTCAACTGCCCACCTTGAGGTTAGTAGCCCAATTTGTAACCATTACGCTACCAGAGCTCCTTTTAAGTCTTGTAAGTTTGTTTTACTTTACAAAGTTTAGTTGGAATTGCGACCATGTAATGAAGCAAACTACAGGAGCTCTGGTAGGGTAGTGGTTACAAATTGGGCTTCCAACCTCACAGTCAGCAGTTCGAAACTACCAGCTGTTCCATGGGAGAAAGATGAGGCTTTCTGCACAGGGTCACTATGAGTCAGAACAGACTCCACGGCACAATACAACAACAACAACAATGAAGCAAACTATATGATTTGTTGAATGTAAAACTGATGATCTGCTTTGTAAGCCTTCACTCAATTCACAATAAAAAGTTAAAAATAAAAACATTAAAACAAAAAAGAAAAGGACTATACAGATGACTCTCACTAATTTTCTGACTCGAAGCACCATCTCCATTTCCAGGGATATTCCAAATGATCCAAAACTTTCCACAAACTGACAAAATGCCAGTATTGTCCAACTCGTCTTCATCTTCAGAGAAAATTTTTATGGTTTGCCTATTTTATGTATGTATGTATGCATCAAAATATGTAATGTGTCCAAACCCAAAGACAAATAAAGATCTGATTTATGAAGATATTGATAATAAAATGAAATAATGAAATCAAAAAGCAAATAAGAAAAAAAAAAAATCAAGAATATCTTCTATGATGGAGTCTGTCAATTATGTAGAGATTGTTTATTCTAATCCAAAGAAAAAGAGGAGCTGCAATATGCTGAGAAACTTTTGTGCATTTTCTTCTTATCAAACACATGTAGTTATTATCCAACCAGAGAATTAAACTCCTGGTATGTGATTATGCTTGAAGAATAGAGCCAAAAGCCTGATTAAAAACAAAACAAAAAAATTACTGACATTAAGTTGAGTTTGACTCATAGTGACCCTGTATAAGGTTTCTAAGGCTCAGTCTTTACAGGTACAGAAGCCTCATCTTTCTTCCTCAGAATGGCTGGTGAGTTTGAACTATTGACCTTGAATCAGCAGTCCAGTTCTTGTCCTATAGAACCACCAGGACTCCATAAAAGCCTAACAGGAACATCCATAATTATCACGTGAATTTCCCAACCTATTCTTTCTTCTTAATCAATTTTTGACAATCACCATTAGACCTTGACTCTAATTAGATTTCTTTCAGAAAGCAATGGTAATATTTGACTAGCCTGTGTGTAGTTTTCAGCGCATGCCACAGACTCTTCAGATATTTTTTCCTAGGGAAGAACTTTTCTTTGCAGACCATCTGTTTCCCCATCCTCCCATCTGAATTAGAGAATTTATTTATTTAAAAAGAAGTTGGATAAGATATCAATGTTTGGGAAAATGTAGGATGTACATATGGAACTTTCTATGTAAGTCTAGTATTATTACACAATAAAATATATTTTAAAAAACAAAAACCTTGACCTATATAGTCAAAAAGATGTGGGACTCAAATGTTGGTCCATCCATACCTATGTGACCAGAAGCAAATTACTTAGCATCTGAGTATGAGATTTTGAGATTTTTGTTTGTTTTATAGTGAGAATATCTGAGCATAAAGTTACGTACTTAAGAGAAAAAAAAAAAAAGTGGGGTTGTTGCAGGTTTAAAACCATGTTTGAAAAATAGTGAATGTGTGATAAAGGTTAAACCCTTCTCTTAATTAACCTGTTCTCACGTGCTTCCTTCCATTATTTAGCATTTCCTGAAATAGTTCCATCATATTAATATTGAAATCTTATTTGTGTCTCATCATCACCAGATTTTAAGTTCTTCCAAAGTTCAGGTTTTTTACTTTTTTACACCACAGTACAGAAACAGGTACACAATGAAAAGATCAGCCTAAAGCCATTTGCTTCAACTTACTTGAAAAAAAAAAGAAAAGAAATAAAAAATAAACCTGGATTACATAAGTAAATGATTGGACTCGATAACTATCATCTTTAGTTTGGAGCTTGCTGGTCTATCACTTCAGAGTGGTGGTAGTAGTGGGCCATGGAGTCGGTTCCGACTCATAGCCACCTTGGATAGGGTTTCCAAAGTTGTAAATATTTACGGAAGCAGAAAGCCTCATTTTTCTCCCACGGAATGACTGGCAATTTCAAACTGCTGATGTTGAGTTTAGCAGCCCACCTCATAATCACTATGCTACCAGCGCCTTAATTTTGCAGACAGCAAATACTTCATACCTCTTCCTATTTTCTGAATTCACCCTCAAACACTAGCAATTCATTAATGTGACTTTTTAAATTTTCCTCATTTGTTTGTGTCTATGGATAATTACATTTTTATATAAACTTTTACATAAACAAAATTGTTCTGTACATCTTGTTCTGCTTTCTTTCACTTAATATTATTTGGTTGTTGTTAAGTACTGTGGAGTCAGTTCCAATTCATAGTCTCTGTATAGGTTTTCCAGGAACCAGCCACCCTGCATTTCAAATTGACCTTGCAGCTCAGTGCATTAACTCACAGCACCGCTTCAGGACTCCAATATTATTCTGAGACCTATTCAAATCTAAATACTCACAGTGTTTGTCCATTTATGAACACAGCATTATTTATGGATATCCTAGATTTTCTTACTCTTATTCCCACTGATAAATATTAATTTTTCCACCCAACTCTGCTATAAAACAATGTTATAATGACTAACCCCTCACATCTCTTTATTGTACATCGATGATTTTTATAAATATAGTCAGATACAGAAATTTGGCTTGCAGTTTAATTATATGAGCAATTTAATTAAATACTGTAAAATTATCCTTGAAAATGATTACTCTGTGATGCCATGACAAATATGAGAGTTCTCACTTCTTCACATCATCTCCAGCAGTAGATATTACCTCCTATTTTTTGCCAGCATAGAGAATCAAAGATAAACCAGTGTTTTATTATCTTTGTCTAGTTCCTAATGAAGTTGAACAGTTGAACAGCCTTTAATATGTCTGTTAGCCATTTGGGTTTTCCCTTACATGAATTGCCTCTTCATCTCTTTTGCCTGTTCTATTGAGTTGCCTATATTTTCTAACTGATTTTGAAAAGATTCTAATGTATTCCAGATATTGTTCCTTTGCTGGATTAGTTTGCCCATAGTATTGGATCATTTACCAATGGAACCCTGCTTTAAACAGAAACAAACTTTTTTTATTTTATTTTAGTTCAGCCCTATCAATTTTTTATTTATGGTGTATGTATTGTAGTTAAGAGCTTTTTTCTTACCTCTAATGTGTTCATCTAATCATTTTACTTACTACATTCAAATACTTAATCTATCCAGAATGAAATTTTGTTCCTAGTACACGCTAAGAATAAATTTCTACTTAAAAATGAGTCAGTTTCTCAATTTCATATATTAACCTATTTCTTCATTGATTTCTGGTGCCATCTATATCATAAACTTCCAACTTACATATAAATTTATTAATGGGTATTTAACTGTTTCCTTGACCTGTTTGTCTCTTCACGTGTCAGTACAAAGTTGTTTAAACTACTTTAGCATTGTCATCTCCTATTCCCTTTTTTTTTCTTGGAGTTTCTTAGTTTATCTGGATTTTGACTTTTAAAAAATGCATTGACATAATAAATTAATATAAGAGTTTCCAGTTCTACAGTGTAACATCCTTTTTCTATAAAAACAGCATACATGAAAGTAAGTAGAAAAATAATACTATATTTTAAAAGTTATGCTAATGACTAGGCTCCATAGGACATGAATACTGGTAATTTAGTGATCAGAAATGTCAAATATTAGTCTTTTAAATGCTATGTGCCATTTTAAATTTTGTCAGCCAAAGTCTGTGTGCTATTAAATCCGTAGCATTCAAAAATATTTCCTCATTAGAGACATTACTTCAGTTATTGCTTTCATTCATGATCCTGGTTTATATTAATAAAGGTTACATAAAGTTAAAAAATATATATATATATTGATATATATTGATATGAAAACATAGAAATTTCTATTTTCAAAACATTAAAAAGTATAGCTATTGTTTCTGGACATAACCTACATCCAAGTCTATACACTTTTGATGGTGATTCCGGCAAAGAATTGTGAGTTTTTCAATTTATACCACATCTAAACAGAAACTTTGGCATCCTTGAGAGACTCAAGTCTTGTTTCTTTGAAACGTTCAATGAGTTTAGGGAACAAGAAGTCTGAAAGCAAAAGATCAGAACCGAAGGGTGGATGGCATAAGGTTTCCAAAGGAAGTTGGTGTAGCACAACCTTTCCCGCCCTAGAATGAGCAGGTGCTTTGTTGAGATGTTATTATTGTTGTTAGGTGCCATCTCATAGTGACCCTATGCACAACAGAAGGAAACAATGCCTGGGGGTTGCCCAACCTCACAACTGTTGCCAAGCTTCAGCCCATTGATGCTGCCACTTTGCCAATCCATCTTGCTGGGGGGTCTGGAAAAACAAATTTCCTTAGTGCATCTTTCCTGGTCTTTTTCTTACCAATGCACTTTTCAATTTTCTTGAACTTCTTCATCATAAGCCTCCATCGTCATTCTGTGTCCTTTGAAAAAAAATCTATTGAGATTGAACCCTTAGGAATCTCAAAAGAACAGTCACCATAACCTTCTGAAATGACCTCTCTACCTTGAATTTAACTGGTCCATGACTTGAATTTAACTATCCCAACAGACCCCCTCAGATTGGATCTTTTCTTGTGAAGGCAACTTAATTAAACTAAGAACAGTATATTACTGGGAGACCTTATCTGCAGTCATCCACTGATAATGGACAAGTTTAAACATGTTTTGGTTGGAATAAACCCATGTATGTATGAACTTTCTATGTGTTCCATCTGGCGAGGTCCATGTGTATAGTCGTCTCTTATGCTGTCTAAAGAAGGTATTTGAAATAAACAAATCATTTGTCTTGCAG
>NW_006408761.1:4520616-4522555 GCF_000296735.1 Chrysochloris asiatica
ACCCCCACCGACCCTGCCACCACCGTGCCACTAACCCGTCACCGCCACACTCCAAGAGCCCGCCCTGCTCCCAGGCACAGGTCCTGCCCCCCAACACACCGAGCGCACCTGCCAAGCCCCCTCTATGAACCACATGCGCACTAGCCACACCCTGACGCAGTGTGCAAGCTCACCACCGCAGCTTCCACATAGACAAAACCTAACCACACCTAATACATAATACAGACAACAAGAGGCGCATACCTCCTGATTTTATCAATAATAATTATAACAAAATCAGAATAATCATGCCCAACAAGAAACAATTAACATTATCAAAACATATCCAAAAGCACAACAGAACAGCAGATAAAAATGAGCTGGAGACAGACAAAGGTATTATAGAGGAGGAAGAGCTGGTTCTGGATTTGCCTGAGAGAATTCAGAAGAATGATATGGAAACAAATTCAAATACTCCAAAAAGGAGTCGAGGAAAACAAGGAGGAAGTCAGGAAAACACTTAAGGAACAATCTAATAGGATCGACACAGCATTAGCAACAATTCAAAACCTGCAAAAAGATGTCCAGGCAATCAATAATAAAGTATCAGAAATAGACAATAGTCTGAAAGGGCAAAGGAACAGACTGGAAGAGATGGAAGCTAGAACTAGCGAACTAGAGGGCAAATCTCTAAGTATGGTCAAGGTAGAACACCAAACAGCTAAAAGAATAAAACAATCTGAAGATAATCTAAGAAACATGCTGGATAACATGAAGAGGAATAATGTAAGAATTATAGGCATTCCAGAACAAGAAGAATTAAAGAAGTCCACAGAGGAGATAGTCGAAGAGTTTCTTGAAGAAAACTTCCCTAACATCTTGAAAGACAAGAAAATAAACATCCAAGAAGCCCAACGTACCCCAGGAAGGATAGACCCCAAAAGAAAATCTCCAAGACATATAATAATCAAGCTCCCCAAAATCAAAGACAAGGAAAGAATACTAAAAGTGGCTAGGGAGAAGAGAAATATAACTTATAAAGGCAAGCAAATTAAATTAAGCTCTGACTATTCAGAACAAACCATGCAGGGAAGAAGGCAATGGGGAGACATATACAAAACCCTACAGGAAAAAAAAACTGTCAATCAAGAATCATCTATCCAGCAAAACTATCAATCAAATATGAAGGCACGATCAAAACATACCAGGATAAACAGAATCTGAGGGAATTTATCAAAACCAACCCAGCTCTTCAAAACATCCTAAAGGGAGTTCTGGGGATGGAGAACCAACAAGAACAGATGACAAACAGAGATTGACAGGTATGGCAAGACCACCTGGAACACAGTCAACAGAAACAGGGTCCAGAAAGAAACTAGACTACAACAAACTCAAGAGAACCCAGAGATCAACTGAAGGACATAAACATATCAACATCAAAGAAGGGACAAGCACAGCAACAGAAGCCCAGGTGGTGGAGATGCCAGGTAAATTACAGGTTGCAATGGAATATCCTAAATTCAGAGAGAAACTAGTAGACTACAAGGTAACCCCAAAGAAAGTTAACACCCCACAACAGATCGATAATGCGAATTACCAAACAGAACAACCAAACAAAGAAACTAGGATGAAACTGACCAGAATCAACTCAAAAAACACAAACCAAATACAAGAAGGAAAGCAAAACCGAAGAACGAACAACACTGCCCAAAAAGTAACACAATGACAGTAATCAACTCATACTTATCGATAATTACATTGAATGTCAATGGATTGAATGCACCAGTAAAGAGACAGAGTGGCAAAATGGATAAAAAAAAAAACAAGATCCATCTATATGCTGTCTCCAAGAGACACACCTTACACTCAATGACAAAAACAGACTAAGAATCAGAGGATGGAAAAGATCTACCAAGCCAACACCAGCTCTAAACAAGCAGGAGTCACAATACTAATCTCC
>NW_006408762.1:0-9430 GCF_000296735.1 Chrysochloris asiatica
CCACAATAAAAACCTTAAAAAAAAAAAAAAAAGGAACGGATGGTACTGAACAAAGTGCAAGCAGCATTGAAAGCATTTGTGTAAAGCAAGGCTCCAGAAATTGACAGAATACAACTTGATATATTTCAACAAAGTTGTGTGACCATTCCAAAGAGAGATGAGTCAATAGAATGTGGAAATCATCAAACAATATCATTATGAACACATGCAAGGAAAATTTTTTTAAGATAATTTAAAAATGGTTGGAAAAGATAGAGAACATCCAGAAATTCAAACCAGATTCAGAAAAGGACATGGAATTAGGGATACCATTGCTGATGTCATATGTATCTTGGCTGAAAGCAAAGAATACCAGAAAGATGTTTGCTTGTGCTTTTTTGATTATGCAAAGACTTTCAAATGTTCCAGGATTCTCAGTGGTTTGGCAGTTAACACTTAGTAATCCCCTATGATGAGATCTGCTATGAGAAGTCAATTAATTGAAAGGAAATATATGTGGATGCTATGGAAAAGCTGACGTGATTTTAGCTAGGTTTGGATCCTGCCTCTGACTCCTCATCTGTCCTTCAGTTATTTGGCCTTGAGTCAGAGGCCTGCTGTATTGCCTGCTGATCCTGGGAGTCATTAGCAGCCAGATATATTACACTCTGACCTTAAAATCAGTTGCCTCTGGAATCAGAAATCTGCCGTCTGACCTGCTGATCTTGAGTTCATAAGCCCAATTATGTGAGTCAGAATCCTCTAGCCTGAAATGTGATTCATGGACTTGGAACTTACCCATGTCTACAACTGAGTGAGCCATTTACTTGAAATAAATACATACTCTGTATATATAGATATAGTGATGGAGAACTAGAGGACTAGAGAAATTCTGTGACTCTAGAGGATAAACACTGGGCTGCTAACTACAAGGTCACAAGCTCGAGCCCACCAGCTCTTCTGTAGGAGAAAGATGAGGCTTTCTGTTCCCATAAATATTTAAAGCCTCAGAAAGTCTATACAGGGTTGCTGTGAATCGGAACCCATTTGATAGCACTTAACAACAATAACCATTGTTTTTTGTTTTGTTTTGTTTATCACATTTTCTAGATGATAAAATCCAGACATATAAAATATTATTTACATATCAAAGTTAGCTGGTGAAGCTGGGACTTTAATTCATACATTGTGACTCTAGAGTTTTTGCTCTTTAACCATGACCCTCTATTGTGAATCTATAACAACTTTTCCTTACCACCTCGCCTTGTTCTTGCTGAGTTTGGAATTTGAGCAGATTGAGTTTAGCCAAATATAGCTCACCTCTGGCATCCAGAAAGTTCTCAACATCACAAACTAATTTAGAAGCTTATTCCACAATTAAGATATAAGACAAACTTTATTAACAGACCAACTAAGTTGCTGACTAAGGGCCATGCTATTAAAGGCCTAGAGAGTACTTAAGAGTGCTGAAAGCAAATGTCAGAGTCAGGTAGGTATTTAAAAACGAATCACATTCTTTCTTTTTGCTCTGTGTTCAAAATAAGAATTCAGTGACCTGGGTTCAAATAATAAGATTTCACAAGTTGCCTACACACAGTCTTCAAAAGATATTAGAGCTGGGTACATGAATTCCAAGTGGCAATAAATTCTAAATTTTTATCCATGCTCAAGATGACATGTCATCACTGGGATAATAAGTTAAATTTCATGGAAGTCACAAAATTTCTCTGAATCAGCCTCAGATTTTCTTTGACAACTTTTGAGAAGCAAATGCTAGTACATATCAATAAGGAAATTAATATAATTTGGGATAATTATTTTACCTAATAACAAATTTAAGCTACTTTAAAACAATGTTTGTAGTAGAAACTATTGTTTGTATAAACCAGTTATATTATAGAGCATGTGGGCATGCAGGGTATTTAGATATCCACATGGCATGTAACTTTAAAAATTGATTATTGGTCAGAAAATGAAGCATATTCTATTTCTGATAAACATTTATGAAGCAGTTTATAACTAAAAATGACTGCCAAAAGAAATTTGTTAACAGGAACTAATAACTTTTGTAGTTCATGGAGTTTGTTTATAAAAGCACTTTTTAGTGGGCATGAAGCCAGATGCACACCATTGTTTTCCCTCTCTTCATAATTTGAAATATATAGAGTTTTGTTTTGTTTTTTTATCACAAAATATTTCATTACTTCTCAGTAATCAAAAAAGTCTTTCCAACAAAGTGATTTTTGTGATTACCCTTTTATAGAAAGGTTATTTTGCACTTCATTACAAAACCTAGTCATATACAGTACATTGCTGTAATTCTGTTTGAATAATTTGGGGACTTTTAACACTCAGGTGTTGTATGCAAATGTCCTAGTATTTTAAAGCAGCACTTATTAGCATGGGAACCTTGGTATGGCACTGTGGGTTAATGTGCTGGACTGCAAAGTATTTTGAACCGCAAGATGGGCAGTTCAAGCTCACCAGCTCCCTTCGGAAACCCTACACAAGTTCTCTAAGGATTGGAAGTGACTTGACAGCAGTTAACAACAGCAACAACAACTTATTAGTGTCAACATGACTCTGGCCTTTTTGTTTTAGTGAATAAAACTGTACTTCTTCAACTAACTTATTATGCAGAGTTTTCAGTAATATTGAAGTGATGCATTAACTTTTCCTCTCAAGAGATTTCACACATAATAATTACACTCTTTTTTTATCTATAACTAGAGTATTCTTCATTATTACAATATTATCTAATATAAAATAATTACTAATGAGTATTAAAAATAATATGTGATTTTTTGAGACATGAGAGAAATTAATTCACATCTATTTTTTTTTTTGTATCACAAAGGAAACAAATGGAATAATGGTAGCTTTGTATTTGCAGATTGCATTTAGTTATAGCTGTACAGAAAATTCTGACTATCTCTCCTAGGCTTTCTGATATATATAGATATATAGATTTATAGAGAGAGACAGAGAGAGAAACAGAGAGACAGAGACAGAGACAGGGAGACAGAGACAGAGGGAGAAGTTTATATCAAGGAAAAGGCTCATACCATTGTAGAGGTTGGAGAGATCCAAGTCCTGGTCAGATGAACCAAGTTCAGAAGGTAGGCATACAGGTCTGGCAGGTAAGAAGGCAGACTGTTGATGACTCCCAGGGTTTAGTTGAAGGATGAGCCTGATGCAAGAACCAGACCCAGCAGAAATATAACAAGCTTCACCTAGGTGTCTAAAATATTGGAAGCAGTCTATAACCCTAAGGAAGCATCCATTCAATTGATTGGCTACTCAACATATAGTTTGTTACATTACATTGAATCTCATTATGGGATTAACTACATCTCAACTGCCAAACCATTAAGAATCTTGGCCCAGTCAAGTTGACACAAAACCATATCACAACCCATTCCTTGTCAACTTGTCACCTATATATAAATCCTTAAATCATATACATAACTTGTAAATAAAGATAATTGTGAAGTCATACTTGCAACTAACATGGTACAAGTAAAACACAAACAACCTAAAATGTAAGGGCCACATTTACATCTTATACTTCATAAATGAACAAACAAAAAATATTTGAGGCACATATATAGATTGTATATATTCATAATGATTACAGTCTTTGTTTCTGCAACTGATCATGTGACTGTAGCTGGCATTTACAAGTATCTTCCTTCACTACTTATTCAGTATTCCCTTTGCCCTCAGCAAGCACCTCAGCTGGCTGTGGTTCATTGCCTGCTGAGTGACCCAAACTTTTATTCCTAAAGAGTCTGGGTCATTAACAGTCATGTTTTAATTGGATTGCTATAGTTAACCATTGACATTAATCTCAGGGCATGGTAGTACTAAAATACATTCTAGGAATCTCCTGGATCAACACATTCTTCTTTACCTTTCATTATGTGACATCAATCCATTTCCCTGTTGGTAATCAGGATCCATTACAGCACTCAATACATTAACTCCGTTTTTGCCTGTTGAAGAAGAGGCATAAGGAATGTAAAACGGCAAGGAGGTATTCTTAACTTCCAGTTCAATGGAATTAGTGCTGTGTGTCCAGGTGGGAGTGTTCCTCCATTTGGAACTAAAACATACAGACCCAAAAAGCACAGGGACAGGAAGCAAAATTTTGCAAGTGTGTTACGAGGAGTAATAGTGAGTAGTACCACTTCCATTTCCTCTTAGTTCCTGGACCTGTGAATCCTGACTACTGGATAGGCCACACCATATACTAGACAATGGTTTAGAACATATACAATTTCTTGGAGAACATTGTCATAACCCTGCAAGGTATTACTACCTAGCTAGTGCTGTAACTGTGTCTTTAGAAGTCCCTTCCACCATTTGATCAAGTCAGCTGCTTCAAGATGATGAGGAACATAGTGAAACCAGTGAATTCCATGAGCATAGGTCAATTGCCACTCTTCATTTGTGGTCAAGTAAGTCCCTTGATCTGAAGAAATGCTGTGTAGGATACCATCAAGTCTCAAGAAAAATAGGCTGGGGTAGCACACCCAAACGAGTGATATGTTGGCACCAAAATCCAAAGAGGCACATCAAGCTTTGTGACACTTTTTAGTGGTGGAAAGGGACCAGATACAATACCTTTAACTTATCCTTCAGTTCAGTAAGAATATCTTGACATACCCCACACCAATGAACCTCTAGAAATTTCACTAAGGGGGAAGGTGCCTGAATTTGGATGGGAGTAATTTTCCACACTTTAGCATGCTATGATGCTATAGGATGAGTACAGGGCTACAGACCATAGAGTTGGCAGTTCAAATCCACCATGTGATCTTTGGAAACCCTATGCAGGTTTGCTATGAGTTGGAACAGATTGACAGCACTTAATAATAAAAACAAACATGCAAACGGTTTATCAATAAGTCTAGAGTCATTGATACTTCTTCCTTACTAGATCTAATCAGAAAAATGCCACGAATGTAATGGACCAGCATGATGTCTTATGGGAGGAAAGATGATCAAGTTCTCTTTGGACTGAAATATGACAAGTGCTGGAGAGTTGATGTACCTATGAGATAAGACAGTACAGGTGTATTGTTGGCCTTGCAAATTGAAGGCAAACTGCTTCTGGTGATCCCTAAAAACTGGAAGTGAGAAAAGGCTTTGGCCAGATCAATAGCTGCATACCAGCTACCAAGAGATGTGTTAATTTGCTCAGGCAATGAAACAACATCTGTAAGAGCAGTTGCAATTGCAATCAGCAACTGGTTAGGCTTATGATAATCCACTGTCATTCTCAAAGATCCATTATCTTTTCCACTTTTCTTTTAATGTTTTATTGTGAAATATGTGATAGTTTACATGGTAGAACATTAGCTTTACATTCATCCTATTGTCGGGGGTCCTATGTCGGGGTGCTGCCTCAACAAAGGAGTGCCTCAATGAAGCATGGGGTTTTAACATGAGTGGGAGATCTGGTAGGGGAAAGAAATAGATTAGACACAAAGAAGACAGACACACATGTTTGATGCATGCTGTCAGGCATGCTAGCATACAGAACTAGTTAAACCCCAGTCTTTTATTCATTTTCAGATCAGGGAAATCAAGGCAGGAGGTACAAGTTTAATGTGATTATTCATTTGTGATAAGACAGGAGGTTATTCATGTGATACAGGACTCTATGATTCAGAGATTTAATCGTAAAATGTTTTCTGAGTACATCATGCTTTTCATAATGATCTAAAAGACTAATATCCATAAGAAAAGTTCAAACAAGCAATTATAGTTACATAAGAAAAGTTCAAACAAAAGAAAAGTTCAAACAAGCAATTATAGTTATATAAGAAAAGTTCAAACAAGCAATTATAGATTACATATTATCTTCCCGTTCCTGCTCTTCCTACGTCATTTGAGGAAGCTTTTACTGGCTCACTTCCAGAGGGGGTTTCGGTCTCATTATTATTCATGGACATCAAAAGTGCATGCTTCAAGTTGATATCAAACATAACTGAGTAATCAGATAAGTAAAAGTTCTGACATTCCTCCCAGGTGGCCACTGCCGGCTCCCCAGAAAAACCTGTTCTCCAGACCTCATGCACTGCCAATACCTTCAGGGCAGTGACATTTACAGTGGAGCCATTAAGAGAGGCAAATTGTAGTACATCATTTTCCCAGAAGCTACAATCATTGGAGTTAGAAACATGAAGAACAAGTACAGAATTAACAATATAAGAACCAGAGAATTGTACAAAGGTAGCCAACCAGTGAGTTGTCTAAGACCTATGAACCCGGGACTTCAGGAGGTCACTTCCTTGGCCCTCAGGGTCCATGGTCCGCAAGTCTGAGGAGGGCCCAATGACTGGATTTATGTCCACATGTCACAGGGCCTCAGCTTCTCAGAACTTGCATATGCCGTCTCCGACATCCTATCGTGTATCGTTTCATTGCCATGGTTACAATACCCTCCATGCATCATCAACATCAACCAACCAAAGGGTATATACCCAAGCCTGACCCCGGTTGTCAGCACACAGCCCCTCTCCATCTCTGGCTCTACAGTCTCCAAGCATTCCCTTTATCCACATAATCGTCTTGGTCTCCATCTCTGGTGTCACTGCTTCTTTGGATAGCATTCCACATTCCGCTCTTCTACCTTGATGGTACCAGAGACCTCCGCTCCTGGACTGCAAAGTCTACCACTCCCCTTGTTTTGACACAAAATATCTACCTTTACATTTCCAACCCATGCAGTCAGTCCTGAGAGCAATTATTTAATATTGTACCACAAGAGTCCTATCCCCATCTCCTTTCATCAGCCCTGCCCAGACAGATTGGATACTATTCAGTTGAGATTTTGACTTCCTCCACACCCTCTGGATCTAAGCTCCCTCTTGAAAGCTTGTAAGCCAGTCACTTCTTGCTTTGGTAGCCCCTGCTTTCGGGTATCCAATGTTGTAGTTGCCCATCCCTGTCTACTGTGTGTATCGAGTGGGTAAGAATAATCTTCACTGTAAAGATTTGTTCCCTCTTTTGAGTTTCTGCATTCATAGGTGTAGGTCAAGTTCATCAAATTGCATCAGATTACTCTTTTTTTCCCCCTCTTCGTTCTTCTTCTAGTTGAGTTCTGATCATCCAATCATTGAAGCCTGGTCAAGTGGGTATTATATGCAAGTGTGGGTGTGCTTGTGCATATGCCCTCAATTCTTATCTGCTGGATGCTTCAGTCTCCAATGTAGTCCTCTGTTGCTATGTCACTGACTCTGAGCCTAGGAGTCCCCAGGTCTTGCCACACTGATGGCCAAGCAGGTCTCCACCTGGGTTCACAGGAGTCTATTGAACGTGGTAGGGCTTCGCTCACAGCTTCATTGCTGTCTTTCCCTTACTTCCCCTTATCAGTAACCAACGTGGTCACCAGTCAGAGCACAAGTCTGCTCATGTATTCACATTGAGTCTTACTCTTAGACAGGGGTTTTCCCTGAGGGGACCCAAACACTTGCATTGATGTATCCTGGGTGAGCAACTTATTCAGTCAGACTGCCATTATTGTTTTGTATTTTTCCTGTAGGTCTTTCTATCAAGAAGTATCTTCTGTTCTAGCTGCCCTAGGCTGGTCTGCTTGTCCTTTCAAGTGAAGACTTCCCACCTCAGAAGATTCTGGATGAGGATCAGGATACTCCCTATGGTTTTATGTAATACAGAGGCTCTGCAGGCAGCCTCCTTCTCTGGTCAAAGTGTAGCCCCATTTTAGGTATTCCAATCAATTATAGGCAGAAGACAGACTTACAAATTTTTATGATGATGTTTCTGGATATTCCTTTCTCTCCCCCTCAAGTGTCTATTTTATAATGGTATGCAAGGGAAACCAAGATTCAAAAGACAGCCAAGCATCTTAACATTTTTTCCACCCTTTTGCCCATTCCAACCATGCTTCAATCCCTATATCCCAGAGCCCTGTTATTCCAAGGTTATGCACACGTCATTATTTACCTCTGTCCCAAATAGTCCACGCAAAATTGATTAACTGTTCTTCCATTACCCTCCCCCTTCTTATGTATTGCCCCCTTCCCCATCACCCAAACTATCCTATGTCTATGACCTGCCCTGTTCTCAATCTTCCCCTCCATCCCCTCACAACACCTCTCTCACTCAGTAACCTGCAAAGAAACCTCCCCTCTTTAGTATGGGTCCTTTTTCTTAGTTTTTTGCAATAGTTGTCCTCTAGAGTATTTCTCCTTTTGTGACTGACTAATTTCACTCAACATAATGTCCTCAAAGTTCATCCATGTTATGTGGTGGCTTGCAGCTTCCTTGTTATTCTTCAAAGTAGCAAAATGTCCGAGGTGACACGGCGCTTCCCTGACCAGGTAACTCAGGTAGCGAAGTCTCCGGGGAAAAGGGGCAGAATCACACATAGGAAACCTCTGTCTAGCAGACAGACAACCTTTGAACAAACATAAGATCTTATATTTTAACAGTCTCAACTCTTTTTTTTAAAAGATCAAATTGCTGACGAATTCCAGGCATTTTAAGCTTTTGCCTGTCTGCAAGCAGCTCCCGCTTCCGCACCCGCATCGGCAAGTGCTTCTGCCTCCTGCAGACACTGGAATGCAGGGCGAGACCAACCCCACATAGAAGGCTGCATTTCCAGAGAAAAGGAAGCATAAACTAACAAAGCCAAACAAATAGAGAGGGATATTGGCGTGGATATCAGGAAATTTAGGGTACCCACGTGCAGAGAGATTGAGAGAGGCATTCTTTACGTCATCAAATACTGACACTGCCTCCCTCCAGCCATTTCCCCAGCCCTTTACAGCCCCAGCCTAGACCAGCCCTCTGCCAACCCACTGAGGCTCAGGAATGCCCAAGGCACAAGCCCGCCCACTGAGGCCAAGGCCTTCCCAAGGCCCAGACATTCCCACTGAGGCCAAGGCCTGCCCTGAGGCCCAAACTGCCCATAGACTGGTCACAAAGGCCAAGGCTGAACCAAGGCCCAAATCACATACCTGCCACCGCCAATGTCCAGGGCCCCAAGGCCCAACCCACCGTGCAGCCAGGTTACTGAGGCCCAGTGCCCCTGAGACCCAACCCGCCCGCCCAAGGCCCAAACCACCCACCCGAGGCCCAACCTTCCTGCAGCCCGGTCACTGACATCCAGGCCCCCAGAGGCCCAATCCTCCCACCCGAGGACCAACCTTCCTGCAGCCCAGTCGCTGACGCCCAGGTCCCCAGAGGCCCAAACTGCCCGCCCTAGGCTCATCCCGCACGCCTCAAGCACAAACGGCCCGCCTCAGAGGCCCAGGCCCAACTGAGGCTCAAAAAAGTTTCTCTGAGTTAAGCAATAAGAAGCGTGAAAAGGGAAGACCACATCCTAATCACATATTTCTAGAGGTAATCAGAAAACATAAAAAACTACCAAAACACATACTTAATTAATTATTAGGGCCGCAGATAAACATTAAACATG
>NW_006408762.1:10468-12817 GCF_000296735.1 Chrysochloris asiatica
AAAGAAGAAATGTTAACAAAACAAAACTATAAGAACAAACTGAGAGACTCTGGGAAGGCAGTCTATGACCAAAACAAGTACAATGCAAAAGAAGGTGAACACATAGGAACAGAGATCCAGACAATGAGAAGGTCAGATAGATTACAGGATAAAATAGACTGCACTAAATGGACAGAGAATTCAATAGACCATAAGGCCCATGGACAAGGACATAGCCACACTGGACTAGAACTGAGAGTGACGCATCCAGTTGATATAAAGTGAGAGAAGTAGCACAAGAACACCCAAATTTGCAGATAGTAACCATTTGATCTAGCCTTGATGGCTTGATAGCCAGAACTCGACTAGATGAAGATTAAAAAAGAAGAAGAAAACAATTTTTGATACAGGAAACGAGGACAAATTGTTGCAATTTGATGAACTTGACCTATACTCATAGAGGTAGTAGCTCTAAATACTGACAGAGAGGGAAGGAGTCTTCACATCAAGTATCAATGCTATCCCCTCTGTACACAAAGTAGATAGAGATGGGCAACTTAGACATTGTCTACATAAAATGAGGAGGCAATAAAAGCACAAAATGACTGGCTTACAGGGTTTCAAGGGGAAGTTTAGTTTAATAGTGTGTGGGGGAAGAAAGAGTCCCCACAGAGTCTGCACTGAATAGTTTTCATCTTGTCTAGATGGGTCTTGTTAAAAGAGATGGGGATAAGATTCTTATGATTCAATAGTTATCATGACTAACTGCGACTGTCAGAACTGTAAAGGTAGAAGTTTTGTAACACAGAAAGGGGAGTAGATAATCTTACAGTCGGAAAAAAAAAGGACCCTAGGAAGACCAAGGGAGAAGAGCTCAAATAGAATGAGGGACCTTATCCAGAAAAGCAATGACACCAGAGAAGGGGTCAGAGATCGAGATATGGAGAGAGGGAGCTGCTGAGTACTCTAGATTCATAGGAAGAAAAAGACTAAACGATGGCAGCCAGGAGGAAGACTTGCAGAATGTGCCCTTTGGTGGTCTAAAGTATTATATATGCCTGAATGTGTAAAAAGAAAGAAAGAAAAAAAAGATCTAAAGCGAATGGAGAGAAATACTGTTAACTGATGGTACAAGGAGGGTTTTATAATGATTGTAATGAAAAAAGGTATATGATTTGTTGAATGTAAAACTGATGATATGCCCTGTAAACATTCACTCAATCCTCAATAGAAAACCTCATACACAAACACACACACACACACAAAAAAAAAAAAACAGAAAGAATTATCAAAGATTTGCTAGCAGAAAATTACCTTAATATAATTAAAGATGCTCAAGAATTTCATACAGGATAGATTCCCAAGAGAAAGTCTCCAAGAAAACTCAAAATCAAACTTTCCAAAACCAAAGATAGAGATTTTTGAGAGGAGCTTGGGGAGAATGAAATTTTATTTTAAAAAGACAAGCAATAAGACTAAGCTTTAAATTCTCAGCAAAAACAAGCAGACAAAAAGGCTATAAAACACTAAAAGAAAAAAATTGCCAAGTAAGGATAATATAGCGAGCAAAAGTGTCCATCAAAATTTGGACAATTCCACATAAACAGAAATTAAGGAACTATATAGACACCAGACCAACCTTACTAAAAATTCTCAAGGAAGTCCTTCAGATAAAGCCAGAAATTTCAGACAACACGCTGTGATGAAGACACATGACATCAACCAGATACCAACCCAGGGAAAAAATGATGAGAAATAAAATAAGTTTGCAAGGCTGAAAATGGAGAACCAGAAATGCCAATTTGTAAATGACAGCTACAAAGTAAACAGAGGGAATAAATGGTTTAATTACAGAACTTCCAAATGGAGAGGAAGTCAGGATCAAATCAAGATAGAACAAACTGTTTTCAACAGTTATGTATTCAATTCTAATTCAGAGTGATCCTATATAGGGTTCCAGAGACTGAAAATTTTACTGTACCAGACAGCCCTTTACTTTCTTCCATGCAGTGGCTAGTGAGTTTGAATCACCAAAGATGCAGCTTACAATTCCTAACACATAGCATCACCAAGACTCCTTATTTTAAATTTAACAAAATAAAAATAAAGTACAGGGTCAATGACAAATACATAGATCAATGGAACAGAATAAAGAATCCAGAATTTAACACATCTACATACAGCCAACTGATTTTTGACAAAACACCTAAATCTCTCGCATGGGGAGGTGATAGTCTTTTGAATAGATGGTGCTGGCAGAACTGGAAAACGATATGCAAAAGATTGAAACAAGACCTTCACCTCACACCTTATACAAAAACCAACTCAGCATGGATTAAGGACCTAAATGTGAATCCCAGAATTATGAAG
>NW_006408762.1:41743-60324 GCF_000296735.1 Chrysochloris asiatica
GAGCCACAACACGGAAAGATAGATGCACTCCAATGTTCATAGCTACACTATTTACAATAGCAAAAAGATGGAGACAGCCAAAGTGCCCATCAACTGAAGAATGGATAAACAAACTGTGGTACATACACACAATGGAGCACTATGCTACATTGAAAAATAACAAGGAAACTGCATGCCACTTCCTAACATGGATGAACCTTAAGAACATTACGTTGAGTGAAATTAGTCAAACACAAAAGGAAAAATACTGCATAGGACCACTACTGTAAAAGACTAAGAAAAAGAACACATACAATTCTACTAAAGTAGATGATTAACTGGATGCTAGGGCGTAGGGGTTGGGTTAAGGACGGGAGGGGAAGGTGGAGCACAGGGCAGGGAATAGACACGGGATAGCTTGGGTGTTGGGGAGGGGGGCAATATGCAAGTAGGGAGAGGGGAATGGAGGAACAAAGCAGATGGGAGAACAGACAGGTAGGAATGAACTAAATGGGACAGAGGTAATAAATGATGTAGGCACAGCCTTTGAATAACAGGGCTCTGGGATAGATACTGGGACATGGTTGGAATGGGGAAAGGGGGGAATAATGTTGAGATACTTGGCTGACACATGAACCTTGGTTTTCCATGCATTATATTATAAAACAGTCACGGGAGAGTGTTGTTGTTAAGTGCCATTGAGTCAGCTCTGACCCATAGCGACCCTGTACAGGGTTTCCGAGGCTGTAAATCTTTACGGGAGCAGAAAGCCTCATCTTTCTCCCACGGTTCAGCTGGTAGTTTCGAACTGCTGATCTTAAGGTTCATAGCCCGATTCGTAACCACTATGCTACCAGGGCTCCTTCACGGGAAAGTAGAGGGAGGAATAACCAGAAATACCACCATAGAAAGCTTGTAAGTCCGTCTTCTGTCTGGAACTGACTGGAATACCTAAAAAGGGGTTACAATATGTCCAGTATAGGGATAGGCAACTTGAACATTGGCTACCCAAAATGGGGGGAGGGATAAAAATATAAGAAGGGACTGGCTTACAAGCTTTCAAGAGGGAACGTGGGTCGATAGGGCAGGGAAGAGTGTGGAGTCTTAAGTGAGTAATATCCAACCTGTCTAGGAAGGGCTGATGAAAAGAAATGCGGATGGGTCTCTTGTGATGCAGGGTTGAATAATTGTTATCAGGATGATTTGTAAGGCCTGGAAAGGTAATGGTGGATATTTTATATCAAGGAGGGATGTGATTAACCTTTCAGTCTAGGAGCGAAGGCCCCTGGGACCATCACTGAAGAAGAACAGAAATCGGGACACCACCCAGAGAAGCAGTGAGGCCTGAGATGGAGACAGAGAGGATGACATGAAGAGATGGAGTGCCTGAGGTCTTGATATCCAGGGAGGGAAGGGAGCTGTGTGCTGATGACCGTGGGGGGAGGGGGGGGGCCTGCGGGGTATAACCTTTGGTTGGGTGATGATGCATGGACAGGATGGTAACTATGGCAACAAAAGGATGTTTGATAGAATAAGTGTAAAGCTAATGTTCCCCCAGGTAAACTATCACACGATAAAAGGAAAAAAAAATTTACTGATGAATATCAAAGAATATAGTCTTCACTATGGATTGCATCTCACTGTAAAGAAAACAAAAATCCTCACCACTGGACCAATAAACAACACTCTTATCAACAGAGAAAAAAATAAAGTTGTCAAGGACTTCATTCTTCTTGGATCAACCATGAACAGTCAAGAAATCTAATGACATATTATATTAGGAAAATCTGCTGTGCAAGACCTTTTTAAAGTGTTGAAGTGCAAAGATCTCAGCTTGACAACTAAGATGTGCCTTACCCAAGCCATGGTATTGTCAATAACCTCATATGCATTCAAAATTGGACAGTGAATAAGGAAGACCGCAGAGGAATTGATGCTTTTGAGTTATGATGTTGGAGGAGAGTGTTGAAAATGCCATGGCCTGCCAAAAGAACAAACAGATCTGTGTTGGCAGAAGTGAATCCAGAGTGTTCCTTGTAGGCCAGGATGGCCAGACTTCGTCTCTCATACTTTAGGCATATTTTCAGGAGGGACCAGTTGCTGGAGAAGGATATCGTGTTTGGTAGGGTGGAGGGTCAGAGAAAAAGAGGAAGACTCCCAGCGAAATGGATTAACAAAGTGGCAACATCAATGCACTCAAGCGTGGCAACGATAGTGAGGTTGGCCCCTGACCCCAATGTTTCGTTCTGCTGAGCATAAGGTCGCTATGAGTTGGTACAGACTCAATGGCACCTAACAACAGCAATCCATGGTCATTAAATGTACTTCAATTTATTTAGGTCTTTAGTTTCATTTGATAGTGTATTATAGCCTTCAGTATGCAAGTTTGTTTGTTTTTTTCTTTCTTTCTTTCATTTCCATGATTAAATTTAGTTCTAGGTATTATATGATTTTACAGCCATCTTAAACGGAATTGTTTCCTTAATTTCCTTTTCATATTTCTCATTGCTGATGTACAAAACATGACTGATTTTTACGTACTGACCTTACCAGTCACTTAGCTAAATTCGCTTATTAGCAGTACTGTTTTCTTGAGGATTCTTTGGGATATTCTATGAGATGTGTAGGTTATCTTCTGTGAATATGGATCATTTTGCTTCTTCCTTCCCAATTTGAGAACCTTTTATTAATTGTGTTGCCTAATTGCTCTGGTTAGATCTTCCAATACAATAATGCATTGTTGTTGTTAAGTGCTGTCCAGTCAGTCCTGACTCATAGTGTCCCGGTAAAGGTTTTCCAAAAACAGCTGGTGGGTTTGAACTGCTGACCTTGTGGTGTGAAGTCCAGTGCTAGCCTTACAACACCACACCAGGAGTCCAATATCTAATAGCAATGATGAAAATAGACATTCTTTTCTTGTTTCTGATCTTAAGGGGAAATCTCAGTCTTTCTTCATTGAATCTGATGTTAGTTGAGGGTTACTCATAAATACAATTTCTCATAGTGAGGAGTTTCTGTTTGAAACATAATTTACTGAATTTTTATCATTACTGCATGTTGTATTTTATCAAATACCATTTCAACATTGATTTGATCCTATGGTTCTTCTCCTTCTATGTTGTTTTTAAGTGTTGTGGAGTCAATTCCAGCTCATAGCAAACCTGTATAGGGTTTCCAAGAGGCAGATGATAATATTAAACCACCAACCTTGCAGTTCAAGCTGACCTAGCGGTCCAGCATATTAACCCACAGCACCACACTAGGACTCCTTGTATTAGTATATTGTATTAACACTGATTTTCAAGTATTTGACTATCCCTAAATTACAGTGGAAAATCCCACGTGGTCATTGTGTATAATAATTTTAATATGGTGTTAGATTCAGTTTGCTAATATTTTGTTGAGAATTTTTTACTCTGTATTCACTAAAGATATTGGCTATCATTTTCTTTTCTTGCTATATTTTTGTCTTACTTTGGTTTTAGAATAATGCTATTATCATTGAGTCAATTAGGAAATGTTCCCTATCACCACTTCTATATTTTAGGAAAGTTTAAGAAGGATTGAGATTACTTCTTCTATAAATGTTTGGTAGAATTTCCCAATGAAGCCATCTGGTCCAGGGCTTTTCTTTTGGGGGAAGTTTGTGATTACTTATTCAACCTCTACACTCATTATGTTTCTTGAAATATGCTCTTTCTTCTTGAGTCAATGTCAGAAACATATTTATTTCTAGCAATGTGTCCTTTTCATCTTGGTTGCAAATTTTTGGCATACAATATTTTTAGTATTTCATCCTTTAATTTCTGATTTTAGATACTTTCATCTAATCTTTTATTTTCTTTGTTTGTCTAACTCGGGTTTGTTGATTGTATTGCTCTTTTCAAATAACCAGTTTCTGGTTTCATTTATTCTATTGTTTTTCTATAATCTATTTCATTTACCTCTACTCTGATCTTTTTATCTCTTTTTTTTTTTGCTTGTTTTGGGTTTGCTTTGCTCTTCTTTTTCTAGTTCCTCAAGTTGTAAAAATAGGTTATTAGCTAATGATTGTCTGTGTTTTCTATAGAAGCAAAACCAATGAATCATATAATGTATATATATAGAGAGAAAGAAGCTTATTATCAAGGAAATAGCTTGCAATTGCAGAGTTTTAGTTCCACATTGTAAGAGAGAGACAGTCTTTCTCATTATACTGGGAGCAGGTAAAATACACTCAATTGATAGACTGCTCATAGCTACTCATCATAGAGCTAAATATGCTTGTATTAGGTTTCATAACCATAGGAATAAGCACATCCCAACTGCTAAACCATTGGAAACTGTGGCCAAGTCAAATTTACACAAACCCTATTACAGTTCACCCTTGTCAAATTGAAACCTATAAACTATATGCATACTTTATAAATAAAGAAATATTTAAAGTCATGCTTGCACCGAATATGATAGGACTAAAATATGTACAACTGAGAACGAACTGGCCACATTTACACCTTATATGCCAGAAATGAACAGAGCAAAAAATTTTATGCCCATACACAAACCAAAACAAAAAATATATGTTCATTTAAATGACCAAGGGCACATTCTGAAAGTCAGCCTCCTGCCTGTAGACAAATAACCTTACTTAGTCCATAGGCCTAGAGTTCATAGCTACTCTATCTTTCCATGCCACCACCTCTGCTGCTGTCTCTGATGTCACAACTTGTTCCAGGCAGGGATCCCATGCTCCACTCATGCTCTTCCTTAAAGATGGTACTGGTATCACCTGTCCATGAAATGAAAGATAATTATTCCCTTCTTTTAGTTACACATCTTCTACAATTTCAGTTTTGACTATCACAATTAATCCTACTAACAATTATTCACAATTGAAATAATAAAATCCTATCAACATCATCCCTCCCACCCCCTTTTACTAGACTCATCTGGCAAAGAGAAAAACTTGTCAGTGAGGATTCTCCTTTGTCCCCTCATTCTAAAACAACCATACCCATGAAAGTTTGTAAGCCAGCCACTTCATGCCTTTGTTGTTGTTGTTAAGTGCAGTCAAGTTGGTTCCAACTCATAGCAACCCTTTACAGGGTTGTCAAGAATTGGCTGATGAGCTTGAACCACCAACCTTGAGGTTCAAACCAACTTGCAGTCCAGCACATTAACCCATAGCATCACAACAGCACTCCTCATGCTTTTATTGCACCCTGATTTTTGTTAACCAATGTCTAAATTACCTGTCCCTATCAACTTAGGAGATAAACATGCTCCTTGATATGAAGAATCATCCATTCCAATTGGAATTTTGAGCAATTGAATCTGTAAAAAAAAGTACAGTTGATTAAATTGTGGTAGCTGACACTTTCTCAGAGTATCAAACACTTTTATATTCATTTAATCAGCTTTTGGTCAGCTCAGCCCTAGCTATGCAAGCTAGATCAAATGGGAACCAGCTGCAAGTTTGAGAGTTTATACACACTTCCCTGCACTTCATACCAGTTGGCCCCTTCACCACCAGCCCTAGCCCCCATAGGCTAGGTTATACATCATAGCTCTGAGTTACAGTGTTTTCTTTGTATGTGTTATTTTTGAAGTGTCTAGCTCCATAGAAATCTTATACAGGGTCACTATGATTCTAAACCGACTCAACAGCACTAAACAAAAACAACATCACTTTATTTAAAGTCTAATTTTGTTAATGCTTTGTTTCCCTGATTTCCTTTGCTTTCTTTCTTTTTTTCTTTTGAAAAACAATGACTTATTTATTGCGAATACCTTTTTTAAAAATGTTTTATTGTGAATTATATGATAGTTTAAATAAGGGAACATTAGCTCTACATTCATCCTATCATATATCACTTCATTGCCATGGTTACAATCCCCTCAATGCATCATCAACCAACCAAAGGGTATACCCAGCAAGCCTGTCCCACATTCATCAGCTCACCACCCCTCTTCTTCTCTGGGTCTAAAGTCCCCAGCTGCTCCATCTCTCCACGTAATCATCTCTGCCTCCATCTTTGGTATCACTATTTCTCTGGGTAGGGTCCCACTCATCGCTCTTCTCCCTTGATAGTCCCAGGGACTTCTGCACCTAGACTACAAAGTTAATCACTCCCCTCTTTTTGCTACAAAATGTCTACATTTACATTTCCAACCCTCACAATCAGTCCTGATAACAATGATTCACTATTGTACCACAAGAGACTTATCCCTATCTCCATTCATCAGCCCTACCTAGACAGATGAGATACTACTCAGTGGAGATTCTACCTTGCTCCAAGCCCACTGGATCTAGGTTCCCTCTTGAAAGCTTGTAAGCCAGTCACTTTTTACCTCTGTAGCTCCCCACCCCCCCAATTCTGGGTAGCTGATGTTCAAATTACCCATCCCTGTCCACTCTGTGTATGGAGGGAGTAGGAAAGATTCCGGCTGTGAAGATGTGTTCCCTATTTTTATCTAGATCTACTACATCCATAGGTGTAGGTCAAGTTCATCAAATTGTATCAGATTACTCTTTTTTTCTCTTCCTTCTTCTTCTACTTGAGCTCTAATCAACCAGTCTTTGAAGCCAGGTCAAGTGGGTATTATTTGCAAGGGTGGGTGTTCTTATGCATATGCCCTCTCTTCTTATCAGCTGGATGTTTCACTCTCCACTCTAGTCCTCTGTTGCAATGTCACTGACTCTGGGCCCAACAGGCCCCAGGTCTTGTCACACTGCTGGTCAACAAGGTCTCCAGCCAAGTTCACAGGAGTTCTATTGAACGTTGTAGAGCTTAGCTCCCCGCTTCATTGCTGTTTTTCCCTCACTTCCCCTTATTGGTGATGAACGTGGTCACCAATCACAGTGTGTATTCCCACTGAGTCTTAGTCTCGGAAGGGGATTTGCTCTGAGGTAACCCGACCACTTGCCTTAGTGTCTCCTGGGCGAGCAACTTGCTTGTTCTTGTAGAAATCAGTCAGATTGCCTATATTTTTTTGTATTTTTCCTGTAGGTCTTTCTTTCAAGAAGTATCTTCTGTTGTCCTAGCCACTCCAGGCTGGTCTGCTTGTCCTTTCAAGTGGAAATTTTCCACTTCAGAAGATTCTGGATGGGGTTCAGGATTCCACCTATGGTCTTATGCAATGCAGAGGCTCCACAGGAAACCTCCTTCACTGGGCACGTTGTAGCCCCATTTTAGGTATTACAATCAGTTATAGGCAGAAGACTGACTTACAAGTTTTCTATGGTGATATTTATGACTATTCCATTCACTCCCCCTCAAGTGTCTATTTTATAATGGTATGCCATAGAAACCAAGATTCAAAAGACAGTCAAGCATCTTGACATTATTTCTCCCCTTTTCCCCATTCCAACCATGTCTCAATCCCTGTATCCCAGAGCCCTGTTGTTTCAAGGTTGTGCATACATCATTATTTACCTCTGTCTCACTTCAGCTTCACATTCATCCTATCATATTTCATTTCATTGCAATGATTAAAATCCCCTCCATGCATCATCAAATAAACAAAGGATAAAACCTACAGGCCCACCACTCTAGCTATCAGCAAACAACTCCTCTCCCTCCCTGAGTCCCGTGTCACCAGCCACTTCATCACTCCACATCATCATCTCTGTCTCCATGTCTGGCTTCACTGCCTCTCTGGGTAGGGTCACACTCTTCGCTCTTCTCACTTGATGGTCCCAGGGACCTCCACTCCTGGGCTACAAAATCAATCACTTCCCTCCTTTTGTCAAAAAAACATCTACCTCTATCATTCCTACACTCACAGTCAGTCCTGATGGCATTTATTCACTATTGTACCAAAAGAATTTTATACCCATTTCCTTTCACCAGCCTGGTCCCAACAGATTGGAAATCATTCAGTGGAGGTTTTGCCTATCCCTGCCCGTCCGGAACTAGGCTCCCTCTTGAAAGTTTGTAACCTGGTCACTTCTTGCCTTTATAGCCCCTTCCCCCCATTTTGGGTCTGGGCAATTTCGAGCCCCCTTTAAGCTATTCCAATCAATTATAGGCTGAAGACGGGTTTACATGTTTTCTATTGTGATGATTCTGGCTATTCCTCCCCCCACCCAAGTTTATTTCACAATGGTAAGCAAGGGAAACCAAGATTCAAAAGACAGCCAAGCATCTTATATTTATTCCCCTCTTTTACCATTTCAAACCATGCCTCAATCCCTGTATCCTGAAGGCCACTTATTGCAAGGTTGTGCATACATACATCATCATTTACCTCTGTCCCACTTAGCACATGCGAACCTGCCAAACTGTTCTTCCATCTGCTTTGTTCTTCTTTTCCAATCCCCCTTCTTTTGTACTGCCACACACTCCCAGCACCCAGGCTTTGCTGTGTCTATTCTCTACCCTGTACTCTATCTCCCCTCCCTTCCTCCCCTCCTCTAATCCCATACATTCCAGTGATCAGCAATTATATATATAGGTTTTTTGGGTTTTTTTTCCCCATTTGGGTGGGTTCTTTTTCTTAGTCTTTCACAAAAATGATCTTATGCAATATTTCTCCTTTTGTGACTGACTAATTTCACTCAACATAATGTCCTCAAGGTTCATCCATGTTAAGAGGTGGCTTGCAGATTCCTTGTTGTTCTTCAAGGTAGCAAATTATTCCATTGTGTGTATGGACCACAGTTTGGTTATCCATTCTTCAGTCCAGGGTATTTTGGCTGTCTCCATCTTTTTGCTATTGTAAATAGTGCTTCTATGAACATTGGTGTGCATATAGCTACTCGTGTTATGGCTCGTATTTGTTGTGGGTAAATACCAAGTAGAGGAATTGCTGGATCGTAAGATATTTCTGTTTCTACCCTTCGGAGAAAGCGCCATATTGCTTTCCAGAGTGCTTTGACCATTTTGCAGTTCCACCAACAATGTAGGAGGGTGTCGGTCTTTCGGCATTCTCACCAGCATTTATTGTCCTCTACTTTTTTTTATCTTTGATGTTATTGCTGGTGTGAGATAGCATCTCATTTTTGTTTTGATTTGCATCTCTCTGATGGCTAGTGATCATGAACATTTCTTCATATGTTTGTTGGCTTCCCGGATCTCCTCCTTGGTGAAGTGTCTATACGTGTCCTCTGCCCATTTTTCAATTGGGTTATTTGTCTTTTTCTTGTAGAGGTGTTGTAGTTGCCTATATATTTTACAAATTAGTCCCTTATCTGATGTGTTGTTGCAAAATATTTTTTACCATTCTGTGGGTTCCCTTTTTAGACATTTGGTGAAGTCTTTTGATGCACATAAGTTTTTAATTATTAGTATGTCCCATTCATCTATTTTGTCTACTTTTGTTTGTGTAATTTTCAAAATGTTTGGCAGTCTGTGTATGCCCTGAATTAGAGCCCTCACATTTGTCCCTATTTTTTCATTGTCTACCTTCATAATTTGGGGATTCACATTTAGATCTTTAATCCATGCTGAGTTCATTTTTGTATAGGGTGTGAGGTCTTGTTTCATTCTTTTGCACACCGCTTTCCAGTTCTGCCAGAACTATCTGTTAAAGAGACTATCTCCTCCCCAGGCAATATACCTAGGCACTTTGTCGAAAATCATTTGGCTGTATGTGGATGTGTTAATTTCTGGATTCTCAATTCTGATTCATTGATCAGTGTATCTTTCATTGTACCAGTACCACCACTGGAGCCGTGTAGTAAAATTTGAAATCGGGGAGTGAGAAACCTCCAACCTTGTTCTTCTTCTTAAACAGTGCTTTGCTTATCCTGGGTCTCTTTCCTTTCCATATAAAGTTTGTAATTGTCTTTTCCATCTCTTTGAAGAATGTTGTTGGAATCTGGATTGGGATTGCATTATATGTGTAAATTGCTTTGGGCAGTACTGACATTTTCACAATGTTGAGTCTTCCTATCCAGGAACATGTTATGTTCTTCCACTTCTGTAAGTCTCTTCTGGTTTCTTTTAGTAGTGTTTTGTAATTTTCTTTGTATGGGTCCTTTGTTTCTCTGGTTATGTTTATTCCTAAATATTTCATCCATTGGGTGGCTATTGTAAATGGCATTGTTTGCCTAATGTCCTTTTTAGCACTGTCATTGTTATGATAGATGAATCCAACTGACTTTTATATTTTCATCTTATACCTTGCCAGTTTGCTGAATCTTTCAATGAGTTACAGTACTTTTTTACTGTGTCTTTGGAGTTTTCTATGTATAGGATCATATCATCTGCAAATAGAAAGAGTTTTGGTTCCTTTTTGCCAATTTGGATGCGTTTAATTTCTTTATCATGCCATAAAGCTCTAGCTAACACTTACAAAACAATATTGAATAGGAGTGGTGACAAAGGGCATGCTTATCAGGTTCCCGTTCACAGAGGAAAGGCTTTCAGTTTCTCTCCATTGAGAATGATGTTTGCTGTTGGTTTTGTATATATGTTTTTGATTATGTTGAGGAATTTCCCTTCAATTCCTACTTTGTTGAGTATTTTTATCAGGAATGGATGTTGGATTTTGTCAAATGCCTTTTCTGCATTAATCAATATGATCATGTGGTTCTTTTCCTTTTTCTAATTTATATGGTGGATTACGTTGATTATTTTTCTAATGTTGAACCATCCTTTAATCCTTTTTATGAAACCTACTTGGTCATGATATATTATATTTTGATGTGCTGTTGGATTCTGTTGGCCAGGATTTTGTTGAGAATTTTTGCGTCTATGTTCATGAGGGAAATTAGTCTATAGTGTTCTTTCTCAGTGATGGCCACCTAGGCCTAGACTCTTTTCAGTTGGAATTTTTTGATGACCTAATCAATTTCTTCTATTGTTATTGGTTTGTTCAAGTATTCTACTTCTCTCTGAGTAAGTTTAGGTAGGTCATGTTTTTCTAGAAATATACCCATCTCTTCTAAGTTTTCGAATTTGTTGGAGTACAACTCTTCATAGTATTCTGTTATCCTTTTGATTTCGTTTGATTCTGTTGTGACATCACCCATGTGGTTTCTAATGCAAATTATTTGTGTCCTCTCATTCTTTTCTGTTGTTAGTTTTTCCAATGGTTTTTCAATTTTATTAATCCTTTCAAAGAACCAGATTCTTGTCCTCTTGATTCTTTCTATAGTTTTTCTGTTTTACATCTCATTTATTTCTGCTTATATCTTTATTATTTCTTTACTTTTGGTGACTGTAGGTTCTCTCTGCTGGTCTGTTTCTAATTGTTGGAGATGCTGTATTAATGTGTTAATTTTGATTCTTTCCTCTTTTTGTTGTTGTTATGTTTCGTGGAGTCGGTTCCTACTCATAGCAACCCTGTACAGGGTTTCTAAGGCTATAAATCTTCACAGGAGCAGAAAGCATCATCTTTCTCCCACGGAACAGCTGGTAGTTTCCAACTGCTGACCCTGAGGTTTGCAGCCAGATTCGTAAGCACTACGCTACCAGAGCTCCTTGGATGTGCACATTTATTGTAATAAATTGTCTTCTCAACACTGCTTTTGCTGTGTCCCAAAGATTTGGCATGTTGTGTTTTCATTCTTGTTTGTTTCTAGATACTTTGTTCATTCACATTTAATTTCTTCTTTCGCCCAGTCGCTTTTCAGCAGGGTGTTTTTCAGTTACCATATATTGGACTTTATTTCCTTGGTCTTCTTATTGTTGATTTATAGTTTTATAGCATTGTGTTCTGAAAATATGCTTTGTAGCATTTGGTGTCTGTAAATTTATAGAGCTTCCTTTGTGACCTAACACATGGTCAATTCTGGAAAATGTTCCTTGTGCACTAGAGAAGAATGTATATTGTGCTGTTGTTGGATTGAATGCTCTGTACACATCTATGAGGTCAACTTGGCTTATTGTGTTGTTTAGTTCCTCTATAACTTTATCAAGTTCGGTTGTTCTGTCCCTTTTCGAAAGTGGTATATTAAAATCTTCCACTATAATTGTAGATTTATCCATTTCTTCAATTCTAGTAAGGTTTGCTTCATATATCTTGGTGCTCTTTCATTGGGAGCATAGTTATGTCGTCTTACTCAATTGACCCTTTGATCTTGACATAGTGTCCTTCTTTGTCTCCTATGCTGGTTTTATCTTGAAGTTTACATTATCAGAGATTAGTATTGCCACTCCTGCTTGGTTGTTGTTGTAGTTAGCTTGGTATATTTTTGTCCATCCTTTAATTATTTATTCTGTTTTTGTGTCTGTGTGTAAGGTGTGTCTCTTGCAGGCATCATATTGAAGGGTGTTGTTTTCTTATCCATTCTGCCATTCTCTATCTCTTCACTGGTGCATTCAATCCATTGACATTCAATGTAATTATCGATAGGTATGAATTAATTGCTGCCATTGTGTTGCTTTTTTGGTAGTACTGTTTGTTCCTGTGTTCTGCATGCCTTCTTGCACTGCGTTTGTGTTTCTGTGCTATTTCTTGTCGGTTTCTTCTTATGTTTGCCTGTTCTGTTTGGAAGTTCGTTTTCATGGTAAGTTCTGAAGTATTAACTTTCTCTGGGGTTACCTTATACTCTACTAACTTTTCTCTCCATTTAAGAGAATCTATTGTATACTGTCATCTACCTGACATCCTCACCACCTGGATCTCTGTTGCTATATTTATTCTTTCTTTGAAATTTATATAATTTTGATCTTTGGTTAACCTCCCAGCTCCTTTGAATTCATTGTTTTAGTCTTTTTTTTTTTTTTTTAATCCTTTTTTCAGGTTGCTCTTCTATCTTCATAGTATTGAGAGATTTGTCTTCCAGCACGCTAGTTCTGCCTTCCATTGCTGCTATTCTTCTCCTTTCCCTTTTCAGTGTATTGTCCATTTCTGTTATTTTATTATTAATTATCTGGACCTCTTTTTGCAGGTTTTGAATTGCTTCCAATGCTGTATCAACCTTATTTGATTGCTCTTTCAGTATTTTCCTGACTTCTTCCTTGTTTTCCTCCACTCCTTTTCAGAGCATTTGAATTTTTTCCATATCATTCTTCTGAATTCTTTCTCAGGCATATCCAAAACCTGCTCTTCCTCTTCTAGAAAACCTTTGTCTGTCTCTAGCTCATTTGTCTCAGCTACTCTCTTCTGATTTTGGACATGTTTTTATATATTTTGATGGTTTTTGTTTATCATTTACAATAGTTCTGTGGTTTTTTAATGCTTAAGTCTATATTCTTTGTTGTATTATTAAGCTTACTGGGTGTCTCCTGGTGGATATGATCAGGAGATAGGTTTCCCTTTTCACATGTAATGTTTAGCAGCTTTTACTGGCTCTTGTCTTGGAATATTATGGGTATGCTTGTAGCTTGGCTATATGACCATGATTGCTGGCTCTTCTTGGGTAACATAGGGAGAAAAAGCTCCCATCTCCAGGAAAAATGTGTGGTCAAAAGGTCCAAAAGTAGAAGCAATATAAAAGCAGAAACAAGAACATCCACTTTGAAACAAAAATACAATAGTGTGTGTGAGCCATAACAGCATCCAGTAGTGGGTTGGGGTTTCCACTTGCTCAGGACCCTCCCCTAGTCACCACCATAGAGGTGCACAGATAGATATTGAGAAGTTAATGGAAGAAAGATCGTTTATTATTTTTTTTCTCTGAAGGTCAGTTAAGTATCTGTGGTATGTGCACAGTGTAATTTTTGAAGTAGTTGAGTCTTTTTAGTTTGGGTTTTACAGATTGTTCATATGTTTTGTCTGTCAGACCAAACCTGCTTTTTTTTTTTTATCTTTCTGGGTAGGCATGGGTTAATTGTCCTGCACAAGTAAACTTTAGGGGTGGGGCCCACAGGCAGAAGTCAAAAGCTGCCGCAGCCAGAGGATTTGCCCTTGGACCAATGAGGCTCATTCTCTCTATGTCGTGGGAAAGGTGTGGTCAGAATTCTGAACTTTTGGGGGTGTGTGCACCCACCCACCTGAAGGTGTCTGGGTTGGGCAAAGAGGGCATGAAAGGGAAGAGGTGGAAAAAAACGTGCAAACTGCCTCCACACCTCCTTAGCGCAGGTTCCCCTTGCCAATCTGTCTGTAGTCCCACCCTCTGACTTCCCCCTAAGTGAGATGTCCACAGAGAGAGTCCTGTGCCAATTTCTAAAATGCCATGTTTTCCTTTATTTTGTGATTTTTCCACTTGCAATTGTGGGAATCTGGTGCCCAGACCCTTATGATAGGTCCAAAGCTCTGGTGTAGTTGTGTGAGAGCCTCATCCCTGGGTTTCAGCCATGAAGCCTGCCCTACCTGACTCTGCTCTGCCATCGCCAACCTCCTTTGCTTACTTGTTGGTATTTCCTTTTACATATTTTAGCTTGTTTAATACATTCATTATTTTGTCTTTCATAAATGCAGTTCCTTTTATCCATCTTATTTATATGGCTGCTCCATCATTGCCAGTTTCTTTGTGTGCCTTGTATTTTTAGCTGAATCTAAGACATTAACATTTTACAAGGTGTTGACTTTTCCAATTCTCTCTAGTATTTGATGTTTTTGACAGCACTGCTTTCTGCAAGAAACTCTTGTGTGGACACAGACTGCAGATTTGGCTTACCACACATTTTCTTTTTTATCTCTGACCAAGATTTATTTATTTCAGCATTTTTCAAAGAGAATAAAGAATACATATTAATTATTCTGTACTTCAGGAAGCATACCTCCTCACTGTGAGTACTGTGTTTGCATCTAAACCAACTTCAACAGTTATCAAACTAGTTAGGCAGTCCCTATTGAATGAAATGTCATCCACTTGATACAACCCTCAATCCTGGTTGCCACTCCTTCTCCCACTCTATGAGGGCTCAATTGTCATACAAATGGAGATAGTGGCACTTGTCTTCTCATGTTAATCATGGATTGACTAAGACAAAAGAACCTGTCTCTCCACTGTGTCAGTAGCACAAGGAGTAGATGTACTCTAAAGAGAGAACAAGGGTGAGCTATCTTATTTATATAAATGCCAGATGTTGGGCTTCTTTCCTGAACATAGACAGGTACTGAATTGGCTTTAGGAATGGGGTCTATAATAGCTGCCATACTGAATGCTACTATAGCAGTACACAGCAGCTGACCATTTATTGTGCTAGGAGTGGGAGGGGGAAAAAACAATGGAAGAATGACTTTTCCTAGCATATATTCGTCATTGTCTTCTGTCCATCTGTGATACCTGCTGATGTTCTCTGTCTGTCAGTTTAAAGTCCCTCAGTTGTTGTTGTTATGTGCCATCGAGTTGGTTCCAACCCATAGCGACCCTGTATAGGGTTTCCGAGGGTGTAAATCTTTACGGGAGTAGAAAGCCTCATCTTTCTCCCGTGGAGCATCTGGTAGTTTTGAACCGCTGACCTTAAGGTTCGCAGCCCGATTCGTAACCACTACACTACTAGAGTTCCTTTCAGTACCATGTAGAGTTCTTTCTTGTTCCATTACTTGATGTACATATGGCAAAGTTTGGAAGCCTATATCTGCAGATTCCAGCATCTTTACAGAATCACTTTTTCCCATTCTTCATTTTAGTTCTCTTTGTTATTTGACTTATTAAACTCAATTGACACTGTTGTTTCTATATATTTTTCTAGCTCTGGTCCTGTTTCTCTGACTTCTTCTCAGTCTCATACTCCTTCGAATTTTAGTTTCTCATCCTTGTTTTTCTACCTATAAAGTGAATAACTCTTTCTTAACTTTGAACTCTATATATACCACAGATACTAAACTGGCAATCTGCATACCAAACATGATTCAGTTATGCTTTGCTTGCTCAGAATTCAAATTGAACATGTATTCTCTAGTTTATCATGACATTATCAATTCCAATTGTATTATATTTTACTTATTTGTTTTTACTAGCCAGTCTCCAATACTTTGTCTTTTAAATCCTAAATTTTGTTCACTTTCATTATTTCTAAGTATGCAATTTAAACTGAGTGTTAGCCATTTCCATGTACATGTACTAGACTGCAAGGTCAGTGATTCAAGCTCACCAGCTGCTCCTCAGAAAACTTATACAGAGTTACTATGAGTCAGAACTGACTTGACAGCACATAACAAAAACTTTCTATCTTTTTTTTGGAAAAAAACGAGTCCTGAATGGTACAAATAGTTAAAGGTTTGCCTATTAATCAAAAAATTGTTGGTTCAAAGCCACCAAGAGGTGCCATAAAATAAATACCTTGTGATTTTTTTAATCATACCAACTTCAAAAAACATAAAATACAGTACTATTCTGAAACACATAAGATTGCTATGAATCAGAACCCATTCAACAAGTTTTTGATTTAATGAGCATCTAAAACTAAAAATCTAAATATTGGCATAGTTTCTCCTCATTAAAACATAATCTTCTTAGTGGTCATATTAATGATGACATATTTATAGTTCACATCTTTGTACTGACGTGAGCATGATACTTCACTGTCATTTTTAAAAAGCTTGTTACTGTGAATTGAATAGAGGTGTACAAAGCAGATCATTAGTTTTCCATTCAACAAATCATACACTTTGTTTTATTTTAATGTTTAAAATCACCTCAATGTAACATCAGTCATTCTACTTCCTTCCTGTAATTCTTGCTTCCATTCTACCTTCTTTCCCAACCCTTCTAAATGTTGTCCTTTAGGTAAACGCTACACATTTTGAATGATTGACCATTACATGGTGTGCATGCCTCACTGGTTTAGTTGTCTCCCCTATATACTTATTTACTATTTGGGTGAAAATTGAGCAACAAGGGTTAGCTCAGTTCCAGACCTAAAGAGTGAATGATGACAATAGTCTTGAGTTCCTCCACTCTTTTTCTGACCAATAACCCTGGTGTATTTTTTTATTATTATTGTTATTATTATTATTATTGAGTTTTGTTTATACACTTTCTCCTACTCTACCTAAAAACATCTAACGTGATGCCTTTCAGAATAGCTGGTAGTGGTAGCTGGGATCCATCTCGTTATTCTGGTATCAGGGTGGAAGATACTGATGTTCACATGTTCCATTAGTCAATTGATATGGAGAGGGAAAGAGAGTTTAAAAACAAAAAAGGCCAAAAATTAAATTAAATCCTGAGGTATAGCTTAATAACTGACAGTGGTATCTTGAAATCTCTCAGGCAGCTTTGAAGGAAAGAAGAGGAAGAGAAGACATTAAAGTCATACTTTTATTAGGCTACAGATTTTTTTTCCTTCCTTTATCTCCCTCCTCTCCCTTTTCTGTAATTATAGACTACAGTATCCAGTCTAGTTTGTTTTTGGAGTTAATTCTGGGTGTTTTTTTTTTTTTTTGGGTTGTTGTTGCTGTTTTGTTGTTTTATGCTCCTCCTTCTGCATTTGGGAGACTCTTTCTTTCCATATATTACCCGAGACAGCAACTGCTGCCATAGAGTCAAGCTACAATGACACTCTATAAAACACAAATGTCCAGGCAAGAACAAATACCAACTACCAAATACCAAGGAGGCAGACAACACATATGAAAGTTACTCTGAGTTAAGCAATAAAGAGTGAAAACGGAGGCTCACATCTTGACCACATCTACCTAGAAGCAATCAGAAAGAATAACAATTCCAAAACAAATACACTATTACATATTAAGGCCACAGATAAACACTAAACATGTTCAAGAAGCAAAGCAGATGACCATATCAGCTCATGTTCAGAAACAAGATAAAATGTCTGAGACAAATGACCTAGAGGTAGACCTGGAGTCCATTCTGGAAGGTGGGCACGTCTTGGAAATATCTGAGAAGGAATTCAGAACAATGATTATAAAATGTTTCTAAGCACTTTACAATGGAGTTGAGAAAAATAAGGAAGAGATAAGGAATGTGCTACAGGAACAATCAAATAAGATAGATAGAGCATAAGAAACAATTCAAAACCTACTGAAAGAGATCCAAAAGATGAATAATAGAATACCAGCAAAAGACAATACTCTGAAAGGGCAAAGGAGTAGAAAAGGAGAGACTGAAGGCAGAACCAGTGAGCTGAAAGAAAAATCTCTCAATACCACTAAGGTAGAAGAAAAACAGAATAAAAGGATAAAAAAAAAAAAAAATCTGAAGAAAGTCTCAGATCCACGTCAGAAAACATGAAGAGGAATAACTAAAGAATTATGGGGATTCCAGAACAAGAATAATCACACAAATCCACAGAAGAAATAGTTGAAGCCATTTTGTGGGGGACAAGCAGGAAAAGGATCAGAGCAGCAGCGGATGCCTGGAAGAACCGTGGAGATAGAAGTGTGGACATTTTTTTTTTTTTTTAGTATCTTTACGTTGGTCCCTTGCTGTCTGCGTACCTCCCTTGTGGTAACTATAGGGGTGCCTGAGCTAGTGGATACTCCAACCCGACCTTCGGAGGGTTCTACTACGTATGTGCATAGATCTAGAAATTTAAAGAGACAGTTTCCACTTAAAACCAAATGGACGACAGATAATAAGCCCAAAAGTAGGCCTTGAACTTTTCTTGTTTGCTTTTTGTTCTGTTTTTTAAGCATGGGAAAGAGAAGGAAAGGGCTGTAGGAAGGGAAAGAGAGCTCATATTAGGCTACAGTTTTGTTGTTGTTTTTTTAATTTTAAAAAATATATTTTTTTCTTATTATTTTATTTTTTCTCTTTTTTTCTTCCTTCTTTTACTTCTCTTCCTCCTCTCTCTTTTCTGTGAAAGAGACTGCAGTAT
>NW_006408762.1:60424-62640 GCF_000296735.1 Chrysochloris asiatica
AGGACTCTTTGTCTCCCTATATTACACAAGAAAAGTCAAGAGCTGCTACCATACAGCCAACCTACAATCACACCCTATAAAACACCAAAACAAAGGCAAGAACCAATACCAGCTGCCATATAGCAGGGAAACAGACAACAACTGTGAAAGTTACTCCAAGTTAAACAATAAGAATAGTGAAAAGGGAAGCCCACATCCTGATCACATCTTCCTGGAAACAATCAGAAAACATAAAAAACACCAAAACACATACTCAATTAAGTATTAAGCCACATATAAACATTCAACATGTCTAAGAAGCAAAAGCAGATGACCATATCAGCACATGTCCAGAAACAAGATAAAGTGTCTTAGACAAATGACTTAGAAGTAGACCTGGAATCCATTCTGGAAGGAGAGCAGGCCTTGGAAATGCCTGAGATGGAATTCAGAATAATGATCATAAAATGTTTCAAAACACTTTACAATGGAGTTAAGAAACATAAGGAAGAAGCCAGGAAAGTGCAACAGGAACAATCAAATAAGATAGATACAGCATTGGAAAAATTCAAAACCCACAGCAAGAGGTCCAAACAATCAATAACAAAATAACAGAAATAGAGAACACTATGAAAAGGCAGAGGAGTAGAATAGATGAGATGAAATGTAGAACCAGTGAGCTGGAAGACAAATCTCTGAATACCACTAAGATACAAGAACAAACACACAAAAAAGGATAAAATATTCTGAAGATGGTCTAAGATTCATGTTGGACAACATGAAGAGGAATAACTTAAGAATTATCAGCATTCCAGAACAAGTATAACCCCACAAGTCCACAAGGGAAAGAGTTGAAGAACTTCTGGAAGAAAATTTATCTAACATCCTGAAAAGTGCAAAGATAAACATCCAACAAGCTCAACAAACCCCAGGAAGTATAGACAAGGATGCCCTTTGTCACCATTCATATTCAATATTGTGCTGGAAGTCATAGCAAGAGCTATACGCAAGACAGGGAAATTAAAGGCATCCAAATTGGCAAAAAGGAAGCAAAAATCTCCCTATTTGCAGACGATATGATCCTATGCATAGAAAACCCCAAAGACTCAGTAAAAAGTATACTAGACCTTATTGGAAGATTCAGCAACGTGGCAAGATATAAGATCAACATACAAAAATCAGTTGGATTTCTCTATACCTAAAACGACAGCATTGAAAAGGACATTAGGAAAGCAATACCATTTACAATAGACACCCAAAGGATGAAATATCTAAGAATAAATGCAAACAGAGAAACAAAGGACTTGTACAAAGAAATTACAAAACACTACTACAAGAAATCAAAAGAGACTTACAGCAATGGAAGAATGTACCATGTTCCTGGATAGGAAGACTTAACATTATGAATATGTCAATACTGCCCAAAGCAATTTATACATATAATGCAATCCCAGTCCAAATCCCAATGACACTCTTCAAAGAGATGAGAAAAAACAATTACAAACTTTATATGGAAAGGAAAGAAATCCAGGATAAGCAAAGCACTGCTTAAGAAGAAGAATAAGATTGGAAGCCTGTCACTTCCCGACTTCAATATTTATTACACGGCTACAGTGGTCAAAACAGCTTAGTACTGGTACAATGAAAGATACATAGATCAATGGAACAGAATTGAGAATCCAGAAATTAATGCATCTACATACAGCCAATTGATTTTTGACAAAACATCTGAATATCTCGCATGGGGAGGTGATAGTATTTTCAACAGATGGTGCTGGCAGAACTGGAAAATTATATTCAAAAGATTGAAACAAGACCCTCACCTCACACCTTATACAAAAACCAACTCAGCATGGATTAAGGACCTAAATGTGAATCACAGAATTATGAAGGCCATCAATGAAGCAATAGGGACAAATGTGAGGGCACTAATCCAGGGAATACACAGACTACAAAACATTTTGAAAACCACACAAACAAAAGTACACAAAATAGATGAGTGGGACATACTGAAAATTATAAACTTATGTGCATCAAAAAATGTCACCAGAAGAGTAAAAAGAGAATCCACACAATGGGAAAAAAATCTTTGCAATGACATATCAGACAAGGGACTCACTTCTAAAATATATAGGAAATTACAACACCTCTACAAGAAAAAGACAAATAACCCAATTAAAAAGTGGGCACAGGACATGAACAGGTACTTCACCAAGGAAGAGATCCGGGCAGCCAAC
>NW_006408762.1:64460-66070 GCF_000296735.1 Chrysochloris asiatica
ATCATTCCCACCCCCTCCACACACCGAGTAGACAGGGATGGGCAACTTGGACATTGGCTACCCAAAATGTGTTGGGGGGGGGGGCTACAAAGGCAATAAGTGACTGGCTTACAAGCTTTCAAGAATGAACCTAGGTCTTCCTCCTCCTGCCGCGGGGCCAGAGCCCCTGACGGTGCCCAGCTGCACTTAAGTCTAGGCTTTGCCACCTGTCTCTGCAATGCCCTCCAAGAAACAGGCTCAGGCCGGGGGCAGCAAAAAGGCAGAACAGAAAAAGAAGGAGAAGATCATCGAACGCCTGATGACGCTTGCTGCTTCTCATCGCTATAGTGACGCTGCTTGTACATCAGCTTTGCTTCGCCTAAACACATGCCTTCAAGTGAACCCGGACAAAAATTTTGGTCTAAAGAATAAGAAAGGAGCCAAGCAACAGAAGTTCATCAAGGCTGTCACCCATCAAGTTAAATTTGGTCAACAAAATCCACGTCATGTAGCACAAAGTGAAGCAGAAAAGAAATTGAAGAAAGATGACAAGAAGAAGGAATTGCAGGAGTTAAACGAACTCTTCAAATCTGTAGTTGCTGCTCAAAAAATAAGTAAAGGTGCAGATCCGAAATCTGTGGTATGTGCATTCTTCAAGCAAGGACAATGTACTAAAGGAGATAAGTGTAAGTTCTCTCATGACTTGACTCTGGAGACAAAATGTGAGAAGCGAAGTGTTTCCATTGATGCAAGAGATGAAGAACTTGAAAAAGATACCATGGATAATTGGGATGAGAAAAAACTGGAAGAAGTAGTAAACAAGTAGCACGGTGAGGTGGAAAAGAAAAAACCAAAAACTCAAATAGTGTGCAAGCATTTCCTTTAAGCTATTGAGAACAACAAGTATGGCTTGTTTTGGGTATGCCCTGGAGGGGGCGATATGTGCATGTATCGTCATGCACTTCCTCCTGGATTTGTGTTGAAAAAAAGATAGAAAGAAGAGAAAGAATATGAAATTTCATTAGAAGACCTCATTGAAAGAGAGTGTTCTGCCCTAGGTCCAAATGTTACCAAAATCACTCTAGAATCTTTTCTTGCATGGAAAAAAAGGAAAAGACAAGATAAGATTGATAAACTTGAACAAGATATGGAAAGAAGGAAAGCAGACTTCAAAGCAGGGAAGGCACTAGTGATAAGTGGTCGTGAGGTGTTTGAATTTTGTCCTGAACTGGTTAATGATGATGATGAGGAAGCAGATGATACCCGTTACACCCAAGGAATAGGTGGTGATGAGGTGGATGATTCTGTGAGCATAAATGACATCGATCTAAGCCTGTACATTCCCAGAGCTGTAGATGAGACAGGGATTACAGTAGCCAGTCTTGAAAGATTCAACACATACACTTCAGAAAAAGATGAAAACAAATTAAGTGAAGTGTCCGGAGGTAGGGCAGAAAATGGGGAAAGATGTGATTTGGAAGAGGACAATGAAGGGGAGGAACAGGAAAATGGGGCCCTTGATGCTGTTCCTGTTGATGAAAACCTTTTCACTGGGGAAGATTTGGATGAACTAGAAGAAGAATTAAACACACTTGATTTAGAAGAATGACACTAAACAAGTTAATGAACAG